>NC_092712.1:150441103-150764844 GCF_047496885.1 Scyliorhinus torazame
AGGGAGGTTGGTGACGTTGGTAAGCGTGTATCAACTGGGATGATGCAGGCTTTAGTACAGAAGGTGTGGCGGGATTCTCCCTTCCCGCGCCAAAATGCCCCACGCCCGCCGTGAACGCCGTCGAGGTTCACGACGGTGCGAAACGGCCCCTATCCCAACGATTCAGGGCTCGGGAAAATGGGGCTAGGAGCGGGGGCCGCGTCATTGACACGCGCCAGGCCTTGTCGCCGTGTAAAGGCGGCGCTGCATACATGACGCGGCCGGTGCCTCATAACTGGTGTCACCCGCGCTATGCGCGGGTTGCTGTCCTCTCCGAGTCCGCCCCGCAAGAAGATGCAGACGATTCTTGCAGGGCTGCGGAAGAAAGGAGGTCTCCTTCAGAGAGGACGGCCCGACAATCGGTGGGCACCGATCGCGGGCCACTCCACATTGAGGTACCCCCGGTGCAGGATCCCCCAGCGTTCCCGCGCTGTTCCCGACGGCAGCAACCATGTGTGGGGACGGCGCGGTGGGGGGGAACCCGCTGTTTTGGGCTGGCCGCTCGGCCCATCCGGCGCCTGAGAATAGCAGGGGTGCCAGAGACTCGCCAGTTTGGTGTCTCCGGGCGATTCTCCGGCCTGCGGCCCGCGGAACTCGACGGGGCTGTTCCCGCCACTTGGGAGAATCGCGGGAGGGCGTCGGACCGGTGTGCCGCGGGGAAATTTTGCCGGCCCAGGCGATTCTCCCAACCGGCGCGGGGAGTGGAGGAATCCCGCCCGGTGTGTGGGGGCCATCCCCGAATTGGATTCACATGAATTGATGAGTGGGGTGGAGACCGGAATATGGTGCAGGAGCCAAAAATGGACAGGTTCCACTACGCGATCGTTTTGACCCAGTCAGGGGGAGCGAAGGCGTTAGCTGGGCTAATGGTGGAAATTGGAGGAGGGTGACCCTTGGAGGTTCTTGCACTCGGGGAGCGGGAGTATTCGTTTCTTTCTTCAGTTCATAAGATTCTATTAGCGGATAGATTTTTGTGGTGGGGTAGTCGCTGTTGGCCGGGGGGTCAAGGGGTCGGAATATTCGGCAATTGCAATATCGGAGTCATGCGCCGCATTGGGGTTGATATGGTGTTGGAGAAGGAATAGTGCAGAGGCGGGGTGGAGATTGGATGTGGGGGCTGTTGGGGATCGAGGGTTTTGTGATGAGAATTGGAAAAGTGATTGAGGAGTATGTGCAGTTTAATTGTACGGGTGAGGTCTCGCAGACGGTGGTATGGGAAGCTTTGAAGGCAGTGGTGAGAGGGTGGTGATATCATTTAAGGCAAAGGAGGAGAGGGTGGAACGGCAAAGGTTAATAGATGAGATGTTGGAAGTGGATAGGCGGTATGCAGAGGATGTGGATCCTACAGTGTTGGAAAAGAGAAATGGCGAGTTTTGACCGGCTGTCCACAAAGAAGGCGTTTTGACTGAGTAGAGTGGGGGTATTTGATGCGTTCTGCAGCAGTTTGGGATTAGTGCCACGATTTGTAGATTGGGTAAGGTTGCTGTACAGGGAGCGGAGGGTGTGAATCCACACGAATAACATGAATTTGGGATATTTTGCTCTGCACCGTGGGACCAGGCAGGGATGTCCTATGTCGTGTCTCCCCCCCCCCCCCCCCCCCCCCCCCCCCACTATGTTCGCGCTTGCGGATCGAGCCGTTGGCCATTGCGTTGAGGAGTTCCGAGATGTGCAAAGGGATAGTTCCGGGCGCATGGGGGAGAGGTAAAGCATAAGGTATCTTTGCATGCGGGTGACTTGATGTTGGAGCCTGCTGCCAGTATTTGGGTCTTTCTCGGGATATAACTAAAGTTAGATAAAAGTGAATATTTTGCGGTGTCTCGGCCATGGTTGGGGGGGGGGGGGGGGGGGGGGGGGCGGGGCTGCCATTCCGTATGGCGGGGCCTCACTTTAGATATCTGGGGGTGCAGGTGGCACGGGATTGGGAGGGCTCCGAAGGTATAACATTACTAGCCTGATGGGGAGGGTGAAAGCGGATCTGACAAAGTGAGATGGTCTCTCTCTGTCACTGGCAGTGCCTGCCGATCTTCCTGCCAAAAGCATTTTTCACAGAGCTTGAAAAGATGATCGCCTCGTTTATATAGGGGTGAATGTGGCTAGGATTAGGAAGGTGCTGTTGCAGACAGGACGGCAGTGGCAGTCAGGAAGTTTGGGTCTTCCGAATTTACTATATTATTACTGGCCGGCGAACGCGAAGAAAGTGAGGAGCTGGGTTCGAGGGGGGGGGGGGGTTCCCAGTGGATTAGAATGGAGGAGAGTCTGTGCAGGGGGTTGTGGCTGAGGGCATTGGCAACAGCGCTGCTCCCGATGGCCCCAGGGAAATACTCAGGGTGTCCAATAGTAGTAGTGACGTTGAAAATCTGGAGGCAGCTGCACCAGCACTTTAGGCTGGGGGTAGGGTCAAGGGAAATGCCGGTTCGGGGGAATCAGATTTGAGCCAGGGAAGTGGGATGGGAGTTTTTGGAGCTGGGAGGAGAAGGGAATCAGGGCATTAAAGGATTTATTTCTAGGGGGCCGTTTTGCGGGATTGAAGGAGCTGGTGGCGAAATATGGGTTGGGGCAGGGGGAAATGTTTAGGTATATGCAGGTCCAGGATTTCGCTAAGAAGTAGATATAGAGCTTTCCGGTGGCGCCGGCCTCCATATTGTTGGAGGAGGTGCTGACGACGGGGATTGGAGAAGGGGGTGGTGGCAGCGATTTATGGAGTGATTCTGGAAGAAGAGAAGGCACCACTGGAGGAGATTAAGGCAAAATGGGAGGAAGAGTTTGGAGAGGGCATGGAGGAGGGGTTGTGTGAGGTGCTCCGGAGGGTGAATGCCTCAACTTTGTGCGCGAGGTTTGGGCTGATATAGCTGAAGGTGGTGTATAGTGTGCACCTCACAAAGGCAAGGATGAGCTGACTCTTTGAAGGGGTAGAGGATATTTGTGAACGTTGCGGGCGAGGGGTTCCGCAAACCACGTTCATATGTTTTGGTCCTGTCCAAAGCTAGAGGGATATTGGAGTGAGGTGTTCAGGGTAGTTTCGAAGGTGGTACATGTGAGGCTTGAGCCGGGTCCTTGGGGGCCATATTCGGGTTATTGGATTGGCCCGGGTTGGAAGCGGGTGCGGAGGCAGATATTTTAGCCTTCACCTCGTTGATCGCCAGAAGGCGGATCCTGTTGGGGTGGAGGTCAGTTTCTCCACCCTGTGCCCTGGTGTGGCGGGGGGGATCTGTTGGAGTTTTTCACACTCGAGAAGGTGAAGTTTGAGTTGAGGGGAAGGATGCAAGGGTTCTACAATTCATGGACTTTGTTTATTATGCACTTTCAAGAATTGGGTGGCATCGAGGGGGTGGGGTTGGGTATGTTGTTGGTGACTGTGTATGGGTGGATGGTGGATTCCTGAATCCTTTTCATGATGTTTGTATTTAAAATGTTGAAGTTTCTTTGGGGATTGCTGGGAGGAAGGGATTGTTGTCCAGGGGATTGACATTGTATTTGTTATCGTTGATTATTTGTTGGTGGGTGTAAATTTGGGTGAAAATGTGAAAAAGGAGAATAAAAATATTTAAAAAAACAAAAAAAAACTATGCCTTGATTTAGAACATAGAACGATACAGCGCAGTACAGGCCCATCGGCCCACGATGTTGTACCGACATGGGAAGTCAAAAAACAAAAGCCATCTAACCTACACTATGCCATTATCATCCATATGCTTATCCAATAAACTTTTAAATGCCCTCAATGTTGGCGAGTTCACTACTGTTGCAGGTAGGGCATTCCACGGCCTCACCACTCTTTGTGTAAAGAACCTACCTCTGACCTCTGTCCTATATCTATTACCCCTCAGTTTAAGGCTATGTCCCCTCGTGCTAGCCATTTCCATCCGCGGGAGAAGGCTCACACTGTCCACCCTATCTAACCCCCTGATCATTTTGTATGCCTCTATTAAGTCTCCTCTTAACCTTCTTCTCTCTAACGAAAACAACCTCAAGTCCATCAGCCTTTCCTCATAAGATTTTCCCTCCATACCAGGCAACATCCTGGTAAATCTCCTCTGCACCCGCTCCAAAGCTTCCACGTCCTTCCTATAATGCGGTGACCAGAACTGTACGCAATACTCCAAATGCGGCCGTACCAGTTTTGTACAGCTGCAACATGACCTCATGACTCCGGAACTCAATCCCTCTACCAATAAAGGCCAACACTCCATAGGCCTTCTTCACAACCCTATCAACCTGGGTGGCAACTTTCAGGGATCTATGTACATGGTTACCGAGATCCCTCTGCTCATCCACACTTCCAAGAGCTTTACCATTAGCCAAATATTCCGCATTCCTGTTATTCCTTCCAAAGTGAATCACCTCACACTTCTCTTCATTAAACTCCATTTGCCACCTCTCAGCCCAGCTCTGCAGCTTATCTATGTCCCTCTGTAACCTGCTACATCCTTCCGCACTGTCGACAACACCACCGACTTTAGTGTCGTCTGCAAATTTACTCACCCACCCTTCTGCGCCCTCCTCTAGGTCATTGATAAAAATGACAAACAGCAACGGCCCCAGAACAGATCCTTGTGGTACGCCACTTGTAACTGAACTCCATTCTGAACATTTCCCATCAACCACCACCCTCTGTCTTCTTTCAGCTAGCCAATTTCTGATCCACATCTCTAAATCACCCTCAATCCCCAGCCTCCGTATTTTCTGCAATAGCCTACCGTGGGGAACCTTATCAAACGCTTTACTGAAATCCATATACACCACATCAACTGCTCTACCCTCATCTACCTGTTCAGTCACCTTCTCAAAGAACTCGATAAGGTTTGTGAGGCATGACCTACCCTTCACAAAGCCATGCCGACTATCCCTAATCATATTATTCCTATCTAGATGATTATAAATCTTGTCTCTTATAATCCCCTCCAAGACTTTACCCACAACAGACGTGAGGCTCACCGGTCTATAGTTGCCGGGGTTGTCTCTACCTCCCTTCTTGAACAAAGGGACCACATTTGCTATCCTCCAGTCCTCTGGCACTATTCCTGTAGCCAATGATGACATAAAAATCAAAGCCAAAGGCCCAGCAATCTCTTCCCTGGCTTCCCAGAGAATCCTTGGATAAATCCCATCAGGCCCCGGGGACTTATCTATTTTCAGCCTGTCCAGAATTGCCAACACCTCTTCCCTGCATACCTCAATGCCATCTATTCTAATAGCCTGGGTCTCAGCATTCTCCTCCACAACATTCTCTTTTTCCTGAGTGAATACTGACGAAAAATATTCATTTAGTATCTCGCCTATCTCTTCAGACTCCACACACAACTTCCCATCCCTGTCCTTGACTGGCCCTACTCTTACCCTAGTCATTCTTTTATTCCTGACATACCTATAGAAAGCTTTTGGGTTTTCCTTGATCCTACCTGCCAAATACTTCTCATGTCCCCTCCTTGCTCGTCTTAGCTCTCTCTTTAGATCCTTCCTCGCTACCTTGTAACTATCAAGCACCCCAACTGAAACTTCACACCTCATCTTCACATAGGCCTCCTTCTTCCTCTTAACAAGAGATTCCACTTTGGTAAACCACGGTTCCCTCGCTCGACGCCTTCCTCCCTGCCTGACCGGTACGTACTTATCAAGAACACGCAGTAGCTGATCCTTGAACAAGCTCCACTTATCCAGTGTGCCCAACACTTGCAGTCTACTTCTCCAACCTATCCCCCCCAAGTCATGTCTAATGGCATCATAATTGCCCTTCCCCCAGCTATAACCCTTGCCCTGCGGGGTATACTTATCCCTTTCCATCACTAACGTAAACGTCACCGAATTGTGGTCACTGTCCCCAAAGTGCTGACCTACCTCCAAATCTAACACCTGGCCTGGTTCATTACCCAAAACCAGATCCAATGTGGCCTCTCCTCTTGTTAGCCTGTCAACATATTGTGTCAGGAAACCCTCCTGCACACATTGTACAAAAAACGACTCATCTAATGTACTCGAACTATATCTTTTCCAGTCAATATTTGGAAAGTTAAAGTCTCCCATAATAACTACCCTGTTACTTTTGCTCTTATCCAGAATCATCTTCACCATCCTTTCCTCTACATCCCTAGAACTATTTGGAGGCCTATAGAAAACTCCCAACAGGGTGACCTCTCCTTTCCTGTTTCTAACCTCAGCCCATACTACCTCGGAAGAAGAGTCCCCATCTAGCATCCTCTCCGCCACCATAATACTGTTTTTGACTAGCAGCGCCACACCTCCCCCTCTTTTGCCTCCTTCTCTGAGCTTACTAAAACACCCAAACCCCGGAACCTGCAACAACCATTCCTGTCCCTGCTCTATCCCATGTCTCCGAAATGGCCACAACATCGAAGTCACAGGTACCAACCCATGCTGCCAGTTCCCCTACCTTATTTCGTATACTCCTGGCATTGAAGTAGACACACTTCAAACCACCTACCTGAACACTGGCCCCCTCCTGCGAAGTCAAATCTGTGCTCCTGACCTCTACACTCTCAACCTCTCGTACCCTAAAACTACAATCCATGTTCCCATGCCCCTGCTGCATTAGTTTAAACCCCCCCCCCCCCCCCCCCCCCCCCCCCCAAAGAGCACTAACAAATCTCCCCCCCAGGATATTTGTGCCCCTCAGGTTCAGATGTAGACCATCCTGTCTGTAGAGGTCCCACCTTCCCCAGAAAGAGCCCCAGTTAACCAGAAATCTGAATCCCTCCCGCCTGCACCATCCTTGTAGCCACGTGTTTAATTGCTCTCTCTCCCTATTCCTCATCTCATTATCACGTGGCACGGGCAACAACCCAGAGATAACAACTCTGTTTGTTCTCGTTCTGAGCTTCCATCCTAGCTCCCTGAAAGCCTGCCTGACATCCTTGTCCCTTTCCTACCTATGTCATTAGTGCCAATGTGGACCACGACTTGGGGCTGCTCCCCCTCCCCCTTAAGGACCCGGAAAACATGATCCGAGACATCACGTACCCTTGTACCTGGGAGGCAACATACCAAACGTGAGTCTCTCTCGCTCCCACAAAATCTCCTATCTGTGCCCCTGACTATCGAGTCCCCAATTACTAATGCTCTGCTCCTCTCCCCCGTTCCCTTCTGAGCAACAGGGACAGACTCGGTGCCAGAGGCCCGTACCCCATGGCTTACCCCTGGTAAGTCCCCCCCCCCGACAAGTATCCAAAGCGGTCCACTTGTTACTCAGGGGAACGACCGCAGGGGATCCCTGCATTGACTGCTTCTTCCCAGTCCCTCTTACAGTTACCCATCTATCTCCAATCTTTGGTGTAACTAATTCCCTGAAGCTGCTATCTATGACCCCCTCTGCCTCCCGAATGATCCGAAGTTCATCCAACTCCAGCTCCAGTTCCCTAACTTGGTCTTGGAGGAGCTGGAGATGGCAGCACTTCCTGCAGGTAAAATCAGCAGGGACACTAACGGCATCCCTCACCTCAAACATCCTGCAGGAGGAACATTGCACTCCCTTCCCTGCCATCCCTCTAACTTCTGACCAAGATCTGGTTCATAAATAAAACATTTTTAAATAAAAAAAATATTATAATAATATAATATGGCACTTACCTCACACCAATGGGTCTTATTATTAGGTTAGAGGAGGAGGGTGGGTGGGAGACACTACACGTGTAGTGTCTCGGGTTTCCTCTCCACCAGAATTTATTGGTTGGGTGGGGGGGGGGGGGGGGGGGCGGGGGGGGGGGGGCCTTCCCAGAAGTCCGTGGGTCGAACTTCCGGTTCCCGCCTTATATTAAAAAAATAAATAAAACAGAAAAGAAGAACAGAAACGGGACCAGGTAAGTGATTTTAAAGTAAATACTCCCCCTCCAGAAGGCCCTTGCGCACCGCTCCCGCCGAAATTCAAAGGGCTGCTCCTGCAAAGGTAAGGGTTTTAAAAGTAAATACTCACCTCCCAGAAGGCCCTTGCGCACCGCTCCCTCCGAAATCCAAAGGGCTGCTCCTGCAAAGGTAAGGGTTTTTAAAGTAAATACACATCTCCCAGAAGGCCCTTGCGCACCGCTCCCGCCGAAATCCAAATTAATTTCTTGAGCAATTAAAACAAAAACTGATTTCCTCTGGTTTAACTTATGGTTCAGGCTTTAATTTCTCCTTTTCCTCCCAATTTTCTCCCAGTCTGATGCTAAAAATAAAAACTGGAAAATGTATTTTTAAAATTTTCAATGGAGGGGTGGCACGTTGGTGCAGTGGGTTAGCCCTGCTGCCTCACGGCGCCAAGGACCCAGGTTCGATCCTGGCCCCGGGTCACTGTCCGTGCGGAGTTTGCACATTCTCCCTGTGTCTGCGTGGGTCTCACGCCCACAACGCAAAGATGTGCAGGGTAGGTGAATTGGCCATGCTAAATTGCCTTCTTAAATAGAAAAAAATTGAATCGGGTACTCTAAATTTATTTTTTAAAATTTCAATAGAGCTCGTAAGGTGTTTGTTAATCTCCGTTTCCTGTTTGTGTCGGGCTTCAAAATTATTTTGTCCCACATTAGTTTCCAGTAATACCAGTAGGGTGCAGCAGATAGCTGAACTGGACCTGATTATATAGTTTCTGTGTTAACGGAAACTCTTTTGAAGGTACTTTCTGCAGATCTTTTATTTCACTTTGATATCAGGCATTAGATCACGTGTGTAAATTGCAATGACCGAGTTCTGCGTATATTTTGGATTGGTAATGAATAACATAATGTTAGTCTACATGAATTGCTGTATCTCAGCAGGTTATAAATCTAAATACAGGAGATTAAAACTTGAATTAAATGGAAATTTGCGTTCGGACAAGATAAATGACTTGCAGGAAGGGAATAGAAAAAATATTTAGCACTATTGTGACGACTTCCCAACTACAAATCAAACCTTACTTCCCAGGTTCAGTGTTACAAGCTCAATATTTTTTCAGTAACAATCAAATATATTTTTTCATGTTTAACTGCCATACGTTGTTGGTCGTGTTTTGACCTTTTTATGTTCCCAACTTAAGTTATCCTACGATCAACCTTTTCAGGCTGGTTCTTTATTAAACCTTCTACTGCTTGTTAGGTGAATTGGACATTCTGAATTCTCCCTCAGTGTACCCGTACAGGCGCTCTGGAATGTGGCAACTAGGGGCTTTTCACAGTAACTTCATTGCAGTGTTAATGTAAGCCTACTTGTGACAATAATAAAGATTATTAGATTATTGTTAGACCTGTCCATGCAAGCTACATAGGGATAACTTGCTTTCTAGTTTATACAATATATTTTAATAATATGCTTTTAGGTAAAAAGTAGTAGGTGCCCATAAAGCACAATTTAGGTTGTCTATACCCTGTGCTGAGAATTATAGGCTCTAACTACTTGACCACTGTGACAAAGTGCTTGGATGAAGTAGTTTACTTTCACGACATGACAGGACGCGCAACAACGCAGAATCGCCGAGCAGAAGCTTATAGCCAAGTTCCGCACACATGAGTGCGGCCTCAACCGGGACCTGGGATTTATGTCGCATTACATTCATCCCCCACCATCTGGCCTGCAAAATCCTACCAACTGTCCTGGCTTGGCACAATTCACACCTCTTTAACCTGGGGTTACCCCATCTTTGGATCTGTAAAGATTTAATCACCTGCTAATGCTCGCATTCCAAGCATTGTCTGGCATCTTTTGAATCTGTCTATATATATGTTTCTGGAACATACCTCTTCATTCACCTGAGGAAGGAGCAGCGCTCCGAAAGCTAGTGACATCGAAACAAACCTGTTGGACTTTAACCTGGTGTTGTAAGACTTTTTACTTTCCTTTTTAAGTGATGGAACCTCAAATTGGAGATCATGGGCAGGAATTACACGCAACACGCTGAGTGTTTCACAGCAGTGGAGGCAGCCCGCCATTGGTCAGTGCTGGGATTTTCCTGGCCCTGCCGTTGTCAACAGGGTTTCCCATTGAATGCCCCCCTCGCTGCCGGGAAACCCATGATGGGGTTGAGCCACCGACGTGACAGGAAGACCCCGCTGGCATGAATGGCTGGAAAAGTCCGACCCATGTCTCATCTCCTGAAGATGTACACTCTTTGGTGTAGGTCCATGGTATCAACTTGAGTTGAATCTATTTGTTATCCTCAGCATATGTCAACCTGTTGTTGATGTTTGTTGGTTGTATGAAATTTTTGATGGCAAAATATATTATTCTCATATTTTTGATGAGCTGTTTAACAAATTGACCTTAGAATTAGGCTTGGGTATTAAAATATTTGGCTGTAAAATTAGTGGTTGTGAGTTTGAGTCCTTTGGCATTTGCCGTGGTTAAGTGGTTTTATATTTTTGGCCAGCTTGTTCAGAGTAATCGGGCAACTTTTCAGTGCGGTCTGTCTGGCAGAAAAAGCTAGACATGATTTAACTTGTCCAGCCTCAAATGTACTGCTGATCATAGGTCCTAGACAGAATGAAGTATGTTTCTGTGAAATGTGAAGGGAAAATTATACATTTCCAAAGGAACCTTTTGAACTAGCATTATATTGTTTGTTTTCAATGCCAATTTTCCTCTTTCCATTTAAGAAGGCCTTTTTGCAAAAGGCAAAGCATCAGGCCTCTATCCGATAATAAAGGGTTAGGGGGAAAGTGCTGAGTGGTGAAGGATGTAATTTGATTTGATTTATTATTGTCACATGTATTGGTATACAGTGAAAAGTATTGTTTCTTGCATGCCGTACAAACAATGCATACCGTACATCGGGAAGGAAGGAGAGACTGCAGAATATAATGTTACAGTTCTAGCAAGATGTAGAGAAAAGATCAACTTAATGCGAGGTAGGTCCATTCAAAAGTCTGATGGCAATAGGGAAGAAGCTGTTCTTGAGTCAGTTGGTATGTGACCTTATACTTTGGTATCTTTTTCCTGACGGAAGAAGGTGGAAGAGAGTATGTTTGGGGTGCGAGGGGTCCTTAATTATGCTGGCTGTCTTTCTGAGGCAGCGGGAATTATAGACAGAGTCAATGGACGGGAGGCTGGTTTGCGTGATGGATTGAGCTACATTCACGTCCTTTTGTAATTTCCTGCGGTCTTGGGCTGAGCAGGATCCATTCCAGGCTGAGATACAACCAGAAAGAATGCTTTCTATAGCGCATCTGTAGAAGTTGGTGAGAGTCGTAGGTGACATGACAATTTTCCTTAGTCTTCTGAGAAAGTAGAGCTGTTGGTGGGCTTTCTTAACTATAGTGTCGGCATGGGGGTACCAGGACAGGTTGTTGGTGATCTGGACACCTAAAAACTTGAAACTCTCGACCCTTTCTACTTTGTTCCCATTGTACACAGGGGCATGTTCTCCAATACGCTTCCTGAAGTCGATGACAATCGCCTTCGTTTTGTTGACATTGAGGGAGAGATTATTATCGTCACACCAGTTCACCAGATTCTCTATCTCATTCCTGTACTCTGTCTCCTCATTGTTTGAAATCCGACCCACTACTGTGGTGTCATCTGCAAATTTGAAAATCAAGTTGGATTTTCATTGGCTTACAGACAATGCAAAATGGAAATTGTTGCAAGTGAGGTGGGAGACATTTTTTATATGCTGACAGAAACACCCACAATTACTTAGATCAGTACATCTGAGAGGAAAAGGCAACCAAAGCATAAACAGCTTAACGAGGCAACTGGTCTTTTTTGACAAAGTTGATCTTCAGGGCCAGAAGATTTCTGGCTGCATGTGTCAATACAAAGCTCACAACAAAGTTGAGGCAGCTCTTAGCTCTGATAGTCTATTTGAGGCTATATGACCCCAGTAAGTCAGTAGCACATGGTTTCACTTCTCTGACCTGCATTTGAATTCAGCCCAAACTACTGAAGTAAAGGTAAGGTTGCCATAGCCCCAGATGACCATAGGCTGCTTTTCCCTTTGAAGGGTGGTTTAACTGAGGATCACCACACAACAGGCAAGGAGCAAGGTTGAGAATGTGGGCCTTCATGAATAACCGTAAACTTTTGCTTACAGTTGAGTTGGCTGGAGCAGTTCTGAATAGGTCTGTATTATGACACGAAACATGCTAATTTGGTAAAAATTGCAAGTAAATTAGTAATCTTATTCGCAGAAGATACAACTGTGGCTGAAATGAAAAGATTATTGCTGTAGAAGGTGGTGTCTGAAATTGGAGTTAAGGCATACAGCAGAGCACGGAAAAGATTCCTTCAACCTAACTTTTCTCATAACTAAATAGTGTTCAAAATCATACTGACTTCTTGCACATGGCGTTCATTCATACTGCTTCTGTAATATTTGTATTTCTCAATTAGTTGTATCATTGATCAAGGTGTTGAAAGTAAGCCAGAAATATAATGAAATAATCCTCAGTACGTTTTGAAAGTTTGCTGGAAAGAGACATTTGATTGTGCAACATGATTAAGCTGTTTTTCTAGCAAGGGGAGAAATATAGCTTGAAAGAGCAAGCCTAGAAAGATAGATCCAACATAACCTCTATGTATAAATATCTGGGCGTATTATTTGAGTTGGAAGTGAAAAAGATCCTTAGTGAGATTTAATGGTAATAGCTAAATGGCTCCTGTCAACTCTTCCCTCATCCTTGCTGAAAGTAAAATAGATATTCCTTATCATCATCTTCAGCAGAGGGTCAACTTCCATGTGAATGAAATAATGCCCAGTTCTATAATCTCCCTTGAATTCGTCCCTGTTATTATGCTTGTCTGACATTCTGCCCTAGTTGAAAGTGAACTACTTCCAGGTCAACATTGAGAAGTCTAAAGCCACGGTGTTGGTGTCATGCAGCAGTTTTGGATAAACTCCCATATTTTACAGAATGTGATGGGCAGATGACCAGTCAGTAGAGCATTGGAATAGTCAAATCTAAAGGCATGGTTCAAAGCTTTTGCAGTCATTGTAGCCAAGAGACACTTGTAGATGAGGAAGAAAAGCAGACCTAGGATGGATCTTCGGGGGACTTGAGGTAATGGGTCAGAAAGAGAAAGAATAGGCAGCATGGTGGCACAGTGGTTAGCACTGCAGCCTCACGGCACCGAGGTCCCAGGTTCAATCCCTTTGTTTAAATGTATTTTATTACAAACATGTATAAAAACAGGTTACAGCGAACAAACACCCTGGGAAACATGCTTCCCTACAAACAACTATACAGTCTGTACAGATTTTTGCCTTTTTTTCAGCCCCCCTCCCCTGCGACGAACAGCCCCTCAAACATGGTCACAAACATCCCCCACCTTTCCTCAAACCCCCCTGAAGAGCCCCTTAACTCATACTTTATCTTCTCTAATTGCAGGAAGTCGCACAGGTCACCCAACCAAGACGCTACCCCCGGTGGCGATGCCGGCCGCCACTCCAGCAAAATATGCCATTGTACAATCAGAGAGGCAAAGGCCAAGACATCGGCACCTCCTCTCCATGAGCTCCGCTTCTCTGAGACTCCAAATATCACCACCAAAGGGTCCGGATCCACCTCCTCCTCCACTATCCTGGCTAAGACTGCGAACACTCCTGCCCAGAATCTTCCCAATTTTTTGCAACCCCAAAACATGTGCGCGTGATTCGCTGGCCCCCGCCCACACCTCTCACACTCATCTGCTACCCACTGAAAGAACCCACTCATTCTCGCCCGAGTCATATGCACCCTGGCACCACCTTAAACTGTATCAGGCTCATCCTTGCACATGAGGAGGTCCCGTTCACCCTACGCAGTGCCTCACACCATGCTCCCCAATTGATCTCCCCTCCCAACTCCGCTTTCCATTTCTCTTTGATATTCACCACCCGCTCACCTCCCTGCTCCCCCAGCACCCAGGTTCAATCACGGCTTTGGGTCACTGTCCGTGTGGAGTTTGCACATTCTCCCTATGTTTCCGTGGGTTTAATCCCCACAACCCAAAGATGTGCAGGGTAGGTGGATTGGCCATGCTAAATTGCCCTTAATTGAAATAAATGAATTGGGTACTCTAGATTTTATTTTTTTTAAAAGAAAGAGAAAGAATTGCTGATGAACTGGCTATGATTTAATATATAGAAATTCTCTTGTTCCAAGTTCCTTTCTTTGTAAAACCCTTTCCCTATTTGAGTATTTTCTAATCATGTATTGTAGCTAATATGCACCCTCTATTTCTCTTAGCTCTCTCTTATTCCTTGTTCTCTATGCTCCGTTATTTCCTGTTTTCAAAAAGTATCTTTGACCCCTAAATTAATTCTCTTCCTATTAACTCACTCCCACCTCTTGCTTGTAACTGATTTTAGATTTTTTTACTTGATTCCTTTATAAATATAAGTCATCCAGAAGGAAGAATGCAAGACATTTTTTGAGTATGGCTATAGTGGTGATTTATGCACTTTCGTTATCCAAAAGAAAGTGATGTTGTTTATATTTTTCAACTTTGATTAATTATGCCCAGCAAATTGAGTAGTAGTAAGTATCCTTTGACTCAAATACATGTATGGTGCTGTTGTATTGCTTCTGAACTTGAGACATTGTGAAGGGTTAAAATGGATGAGAACACTCTGATCTTTTGGATTTGTATTCCCCTAGATATTGGAGTCTCTGTGGATTGTGATGAGCCGAAATGTGAGTTTGCTGTTCACGACTGCAACCACCTTACTGACGGTTCTGTTTCATAGCGGTACAGCACTTCTCAATTTTGTCCTTTCATTGGTGAGGAATTTACTGTTGAACTGTATTGTAAGAGGCACTCTTCAAAATGTAGGATGTTTAAATAAAATTACACCGGTTTAAAAAAAAAGTAATTAACAAACAACACTTCTTGAAAGAAAAAGTAATTTGGCTATAAAACCTTTTGGTGTTTTAAAAATATTCACAGCAAGTAGAGAATGGGAGACTAATTTTGAGAGCATTAGAATAATCAAGTCTGAATGTTACAGAGATATACGAACATACAAAGTAGGCCGCCCATCCCTCCCCACCCCAAAACTGCTCTTCCATTCAATAAGATCATGGCTGATCTGATTGTAACCGCAACTCCACATTCCTCCTGATGACCTTTTACCCTTTTGCTTATAAAGAATATGGGCTGGATTCCCTGTCAGCGGGATTCTACATTTTGCTGGGAGCGCACCCACGCTCACGGATGTCCCAATGGCGTGGGGTGCCCACTCCATCGGCTGGCTGCCGGGATGGAGATTCTCGCTGCAGGCAGGGTCATGCAGCATCAGAAAATGGGTGCAGTGGGATCATAGAATTTACAGTGCAGAAGGAGGCCATTCGGCCCATCGAGTCTGCACCGGCTCCAAGAAAGAGCACCCTACCCAAGGCCAACACCTCCACCCTATCCCCATAACCTAGTAACCCCACCCAACACTAAGGGCAATTTTGGACACTAAGGGCAATTTATCATGGCCAATCCACCTAACCTGCACATCTTTGGACTGTGGGAGGAAACCGGAGCACCCGGAGGAAACCCACGCACACACGGGGAGAATGTGCAGACTCCGCACAGACAGTGACCCAAGCCGGAATGGAACCTGGGACCCTGGAGCTGTGAAGCAATTGTGCTATCCACAATGCTACCGTGCTGCCCTGGAGGATGGAGGATCCCGCTCTCTATCTTTCTACCTCTGCCTTAAAAATATCAAAGACTTTGCTTTCAGCACTTATTGAGGAAGTGAGTTCAAAAGACTCCCAAACCTGAGAGAGAAAAAATTCTCCTCATCTCTCTTAAATGGGCAACCTCATATTTTTAAACAGTGACCCCCTAGTTTAAAATGTATGCACATTTTGGTGGCAGATGGATTTCAGACCCTCAAGCAATCTGGTTGACCCTTAACTGCTCACAAGAGCATTAGGGATGGGCAGCAAATGCTGGCCTTGCCAGTGACATCTGCATCCCATGACTGAATAAAACAGTAGAGAGGGATGAAGTTGAGTGATGTTAGAGAGTTTGATTTTCACTATCTTGAACTCACATTTAATCTTCTATTGCTCAGGAGGCACAAACCTCTAACCTAGGATGTCTCTCTACTAATATTTTGAATGGATTACAGAATTTAATAAACTGTCAGGCAACTTGTGTGAGATGGAAATTGTGACCAGCTTTGTAGTATACATGAAAATCTGATTCACACATCCTGATGTATTATAGTTTTTTCAGACAGATTTTAAATTTAACCTAAAACTACCACATTGCTGTAAGCACAAATCCTGTCCAGAATCCTTGATTCTTGCATCTTTCTCCCTGTCTCTCCATTCCTTCCCCAACTGCTAATGGTACAGGTATGGAAATGAGAAAGTACTGCTCGCACAAAACTTGAAATGCTACAGTAACTGAAAGTTGGAATAGTCTTGTGCAATGTGAAAAATAGCGTTTGGCTCTTTTGTCTCTTTTAGATCTTTTTTTAAGTATGATTTAGGTCATTTGTCCACCTTTTTTGTGTTGAAAGTAAAATCAAATGTAAAGAAGCACATTATTAAACTGTTTAATTGCAATATGTTTAGCTAAAAGCAGCAAAAGTAGACAGCCACTGTAGTAAATCCTAAAATAGTGTCTCCGCTCCTAAATACTAATTGGAATGATGGCTCCAAAAATACATGAGAAATGATCTGTAGAAATTTGAATTCTAGTTGTACAGTCTTACTTTGGTAAGAAAAGCTTCTATTTTAATTCTGATGAAATTTAAGAATTGTTTTATTTAATGCTCTGATGTTGCTCAATTCTGATTTTTATTTCCTGCAGGTCATTTTCTTGACCACACTCTTCTATCTCTTGAGTTCCAGTGATGAATACTACAAACCTGTGAAATGGGTTATTAGTTTGACACCGCTTTCCCAGCCAGGTCCTTCCTCTAACATCGTGGGTCAGTCTGTTGAAGAAGCTATACGGTAGGCTAACACCAATCTTCAATTATAAGTTATTACACTTGGATTCCATTTCTCTGACCGCCCCCCAAAAAACATTTAGTTCATCAGCAATCATTACCCAGATTTCTTTTCTCCTGACCTTGCAGTATTAAAACAATTGATTTAAGATGTGGAAGCATGGCTCTTTTAATGGGTTGGGCTCCACAGACCACGTGACAGACTCTGAGCCAATCACACGCGAGCCCTGGTCAATGGGGAGTTTCCGCAGGGACCTGGGTGGGATCAGGATCCAGGGAAGTGTGGACAAGGGAGCTGAAGTGAAAGACCAGTTGTATAGTCTTCTGTGCTGTGATCTAGCTGCCTTTGCCTTTCCTCAATAAACCCCATTGTTTATTACTTCAAGCCCCCAATGTATGTCTTGAGCCACCAAATTGGCGACGAGGTATACATTTTTGATCACAGCTGACTGCCGTTGTGAATCAAGGGGGAAGGAAGGAACAGTTGAAAAGTAGAGAAGTTTCAGCAAGACTCAGAATCATTTAAACCATGAGTAGAAACGTCTATCATTGGGAAACTAGACCCATGTTGAGCCATGGAGTCAGTACATTGAACAACCCTGATTCTTTACTGTGAACCAGATCATGAGCAAGGACAAGCAGATGGTGATACTTCTAGTTTGCTGGCCCCAAACATGTAATTTGATTAGGAACTTAACGTCTCTGGCTCAAAGATCTTTGACCAGATGGTGAAATTGGTTAAAGGACATTACAACCCAAGACACTCTATTACCCTCCAATATTCTAACTTTAACTCTGCGGTGAGGGACCCATGAAGAGTCTGTCTCCGTCTTCAGAACCTATGGTGCAACAACAACAATCTCTCCCTCAATGTCAGCAAAACTAAGGAGCTGGTCATTGATTGTCAGCACCAATGGTGCCGAGGTGGAGATGGTTGACAGCTTCAAATTCCTAGGTGTACACTTCATCAACAATTTGTCCTGGTCTACCCACATCAAGGCTATGACCAAGAAAACACAAAAGCGCCTATACTTCCTCAATAAACTAAGGACATTCAGCATGTCCACATTGACTCTTAACAATTTGTATTGATGCACCATAGAAAGCATCCTATCTGGCTGCATGACAGGCTAATATGGCAACTGCTCAGTCCATGACTGTAAGAAACTACAGAGAGTCGTGAACACAGCCCAGTCCATCACATGAACCTGCCTCCCATCAATTGACTCTGTACACCTCCCACTGCCCTGGAAAAGTGGTCAGCATATTCAAAGACCCCTCCCACCTCTCTTCCAACCTCTTCCATTGGGCAGAAGATACAGAAGGCTGAGAACATGCACTGATTCAATAACAGCTTCCCCACTGTTACCAGACTCCTGAATGACTCTCTTATGTATTGAACTGATCTCTCCACACATCTCTACTGTGTAGCACTACACTCCATATGCTTCACCCGATGTCTGTGTATTTATATTGTGCACTTATCATGTGTCCTGTGTTTTTCATGTATGGAACAATATGTCTGTCTGTACCTCAGTACACTTGATAAATCTAAATCATAGCCAGGCTTTGCCAGCGCAATGAGCACTGAGAGTTTGGGACCACGCTTAATGACATGTCGCACGACTGGCTGGTTTGTGGGATCCATCACCTATATATCCAGAAGAGACTTCTGGCGGAGACCAGAATTATGTTGGAAAAAGCAATTGAGATAGCGCAGGTGACGGAGTGCATTGGGTAAAACACCACTGAGCTTCAAAATGTGGCTCAAGGTGAGGTTAACAAAGTATGGCCACTACAGCTGCAAGGTCTGGTGGGATCAACAGGCACAGCTCAGAGCCAGACACAGTCTTTGGCATAGGACCAGAACGCATGGAGTGGGAAGGAATTGGACTTCAAACTGAATCCAGGGTGGACGCCTGTCATTGCTGGGGAAACCATCCCCAGGAGACCTGCCATGTTCAGGAGTTTGCGACCGAAGGGGGCACATTCAAGCATGTTACTGTGCGAGTCAAAGCACATCAATGCAAAAAATGCAGCAGCAATACACACCGCCACTGAACATAGTGGAGCAGAGCTCTGAAGAAGAGCATGCAAAATGCATCGGTTGATAGCAGCCCAATTGAATAAGACAGCTCTGATTGAAATTGTCTTAAGAGTAAATGGTAGTTCCCTTGAAGTGGAAGTCGACACCAGGGCTTTGGTGACCGTAGTGGCTGAGCAGACCTTCCAATTTCTGTGTGCAGGAACACAGTCTTTAAGCTTGAAGAGTACAACAGCCAAGTTTTCGACATACACCAGGGAGATTTTGAAGATCCTTTGAACAGCCAAGACTCCAGTGGCCTAGAGAGGGTAGGAGGCCAATCTGCCTTTCGTTGTCGTGGAAGGACATAGACCCAGTCTGTTGAGAAGAGACTGGTTGCAGAAGATTAGGCTCAACAAAATATCTTGACGGCGTCATCCAAGATGTCTTAAGGAGGTATGAAGACATCTTCCACAAAGAATTGGG
This sequence comes from Scyliorhinus torazame, assembly GCF_047496885.1. Classification (NCBI taxonomy): domain Eukaryota; kingdom Metazoa; phylum Chordata; class Chondrichthyes; order Carcharhiniformes; family Scyliorhinidae; genus Scyliorhinus; species Scyliorhinus torazame. The sequence goes on from NC_092712.1 coordinate 150,460,489, forward strand.
CCTGATTAGTGGCGTAAAAGCCAAGATATATGTCAATCTGGATTTGGCACCCGAGTTCCTCAGAGGCAGACTAGTGCCATACTCATTGCATCAGTATAAAAGCAAATTATTGCAGATGCTGGAATCTGAAACGAAAGAGAAAATGCTGGAAAATCTCAGCGGGTCTGGCAGCATCTGTCGGGAGAGAAAAGAGCTAACGTTTCGAGTCCGATGCCAAAAATTCAGCGAGCCCAAGTCCTTCCTTGGCATGGTCAGTTTTCTATGGCAGGTTCATTTTGAATCTAACCACAACATTGGTACCATTACACTGGCTATTAAGGAAGAATCAGCGATGGTAATGGAGGGAGACACAAGAGGAAGCCTTCCTAGATGCGAGCAAGCATTAGAGTCGTCAAACCTCTTGGTGCATTTTGATCCGGGGAACCAACTGTGCTGACATGTGACACGTCCCCTTGCGATATAGAGGCTGTTTTATCCCACAAAGTGGTATATGGTTTGGAACACCCCATCACCTCTGCCTCAGGGACCCTTTCTGAAGCAGAAGGAAACTACGCCCAGATTGAGAAGGAGGGCATGGCAGTTATATTTGGTGTGTATGGCCGGCAGTTTGAGATGGCAACTGACCACCAGTCATTACTGGGCCTATTAAGGGAAGGTAAGCCCATACAGCTCAGAGCCCTGGCGAGAATGCAGCATTGAGCCCTGCTGTTGGTGGCGTACAATTGCTTCTCGGGCCTGGGATGTGGCTAGTGAGGCTACTTTGCCTTTGTCAAAGTGGGCCCTCTTGAGGTGGCATTGACTGTGGGTCACTCGAGTGCCCAAGAGACCTTTTCATAGAATTTACAGTGCAGAAGGAGGCCATTCGGCCCATCGAGTCTGCACCGGCTCTTGGAAAGAGCACCCTACCCAAGATCAACACCGGCACCCTATCCCCACAACCCAGTAACCCCACTCAACACTAAGGGCAATTTTGGATACTAAGGGCAATTTATCATGGCCAATCCACCTAACCTGCACATCTTTGGACTGTGGGAGGAAGTGGAGCACCCGGAGGAAACCCACGCACACACGGGGAGGATGTGCAGACTCCGCACAGACAGTGACCCAAGCTGGAATCGAACCTGGGACCCTGGAGCTGTGAAGCAATTGTGCTATCCACAAGGCTACCGTGCTGCCCCTGATGGACTTCCTTGGTTGCCCCTGTTAAAAATTGTAACATTTGTACATAATTTTGCAGTAATGCATTGAGGGGCTTGAGGGGGGTGGGATGAGGGAGCATGACCTCTTTAACAGGGCGGGCTGCACAGACCATGCAACCAGCTCGGGAGCAATCATGTGGGAGTATGAAATCCCCAGCCAATTGGGAGTTGGCGCGCAGCTCTGGGAGCTGGACCCCATGCAGTGTGGAACAAGGATCTGAAGTGTAAAGACTTGTTATATAGAATTCTGTGCCTGTTAGCTAACTGCCTTTGCCTTTCCAAATAAATCCCGTTGTTTATTACTGGAAGCATCCAGTGTATGTCTCGAGCCCCCACATAAGGCATCTTTAATTTCAAATCATTCACAAACCGCAAATTGGCATTTATGTGACATTATGACATATGCTTTTGTGCATGTGTACTGTGGGGATATGTATTTAGTAACAGAACTAACTTCTAGAATTAGAAACATTGCATGAGCATGAAGTACCATTTGACCATCCTTCTTTCTGTTTAGTAGCATGTGGTTTTGTATCCCAGTTACTGAGTAGATCATACCTTCCATTCTTCACTTCCCATTCTGCTTGCTCTGGTGGAGGCATTGCACACTACCAAGTTGCATGTTGTGAGAGCCTCAGTGCAGCTTGGTGTGTGTGATACTTTCATGTGAGTGCATGCGCACTGGTATGACTGCATCTTGTGGCGATGGGTAAACTGTAACTCATTTAGGGGTTTCGGAAGTATAGATCTGTTCAAATGCATATGATTTCAGCTGTTCTTTAAATTTGAAGTAATTTGTAAAAAATATATTCTCACCTCATTAAAATGCAACATTTTCTTTTGAAAAATGATTACATTCAAGGTACATATTCCATTTGAATGTCAGTAAGAAGTGATGAAGTTAAATTTTCACATGCAAATTCAGAAGCACTAGGTTTGAGAAATATGCATACTTAATGTAGGCAGGCATTACATCATTGGTAATTCATACCTCCAAGTCACAACACTACTGGAACATTTTTGTTAAACTGTCAGGTGCAGCACTACACATTTTTAATGTTGCTTTCCACTTTATTGTCTGCAGTTTTAAAGTTTATTCATTTTTTTGTGCATGATGGTAATGAATCATACCAAATCTGATGTCAAGTTTTATTAGTACTGGAACGTGGCCCCAGTATTTGCAGGGAGGGAAAATGCAGCAGGCAGGGAATAGTTTAATCCAGCCCAACCTCATAATAATAATCTTTATTGTCACAAGTAGGCTTACATTAACACTGCAATGAAGTTACTGTGAAAATCCCCTAGTCACCACACTCCGGCGCCTGTTCGGGTACACAGAGGGAGAATTCAGAAAGTCCAAATTACCTAACAGCACGTCCTTCGGGACTTGTGGGAGGAAACTAGAGGAAACCCATGCAGACGAGCTCCTGGCATCACCTGAGCTGGAAGGAAGTTGCATATGATTAAAGTTTCCATTCTTATTTCAAGGGTTATTAACTTTTTTGCTTGGTAGCAGGCGAACCACGGCAGTGCTGAAAGGCTTCAGTCAGCAGAAGGGAAGTTAATGATTTGCTTGAAAGATTTGTGAGGAGAATTCCTGGTTGGCATGGGGTGCTGGGTGCTGCAAAAAGTACGTCCCCTTTGGAGCTACTAGCTCCCACCTGGAAATCACTGCTGGCTTTCCTGGGCTTTGGGAAACCTGGGTGTTGCTGTTAATTTCAAATTAGGCACCCAGTTGAATTTTGGGAGCCTGATTTACATTTTATAATGAAGGGTCCTGCCTTTCCAAGACTGATCACAGGCACACCATACTACTACCAGCAGGTGCATGCACAGCAGGTTGGAAGTGCAGTCCCTGACTTTAAATTTTTAACCCCTGACCTGTCTATTGTGTGGCATGGGGGGGGGGGTTCATTAATATTTACCCTTCTGTTTCATTTTGTTTTCATAATTTTCCATAGAATAAAAAAATGTGATGGGAGGAAATTCATGAATCTCACTATAATTTGAATTTTCTTTGTGCATTTCAGATAAAATATAGTAATTTATTTATCTTGCAAGAGCTCCCCAGTTAAGACAAGATAGTGCAAGATTCCAGTGGCTTTTTCTTTATTCATTTGTGAGATGTGGGCGTTGCTGGCTCGACCAGCATTTATTGTCCATCCCTAGTTGTTCATGAGAAGGTGATGAGCTGCCTGCTTGAACTACTACAGTCCATGTGGTATAGGTACACCCACAGATCTGTTAGAGAGGGAGTTCAGGATTTTGACCCAGTGATAGTGAAGGAACAGTGATATATTTCCAAGCAAGAATGGTGAGCATCTTGGAGAGGGACCTCCAGGTGGTAGTGTTCAGAGGTATCTGCTGCTCTTGCCCTTCTAGATGTTAGCGGTTGTGGGTTTGGAAGGTGCTGCTTAAGGAGCCTTGGTGAGTTCCTGCATTGTATCTTGTAGATGGTACACCCTGCTGCCACTGTTCTAACAGTGGTGAAGGGAGTGAATGCTTGTGGAAGGGCTACCAATCAAGCGGGCTGCTTTTTCGTTAATGGTGTCATTGGAGCTGCACTCACCCAGGCAATCACAATCCTGGACTTGTGCCTTGTAGATGGTGGACAGGCTTTTGGGAGTAGAGGTGAGATATTCGCTGTAGGTTTTCTAGCCTCTTGACCTACTCTTGTAGCCACAATATTTATATGGCTAGTCCAGCTCAGTTTCTGGTCAATGGTTACCCCCATGATATTGATAATAGGGGTTCAGCGATGGTAATGCCATTGAATGTCGAGGTATGATGGTTAGATTCTCTCATGTTGGAGATGGTCATTGCCTGGCACTTCTGTGGTGCAAATGTTCCTTGCCACTTATTAGCCCTAGCCTGGATATTTCCCAAGTCTTGCTGCATCTGAGAATTAACTGCTTCAGGATATGAGGAGCCGCAATGGTGCTGAACATTATGCTGTCATCAGCGAACTTCTGACCTTATGATGGAAGGAAGGTAGGTAATTGATGAGGCAACTGAAGATAGTTGGGCCTAGGACACCACCCTGAGGAACACCTGCAGTGATGTCGTGGAACTAAGATGATTGACCTGCAACCATCTTCCTTTCTGCCAGGTACAACTCCAATCAGAGGAGGGTTTACCCCCCCAATTGCAATTGACTCCAGTTTTGGGGTTGTACATGGTCAAAAGCTCCTTTGATGCCAAGGGCAGTCACACTCCCCTCACTTCTTTAATTCAGCTCTTTAGTCTATGTTTGTACCAGGCTGTAATGAGGTCAGGAGCTGAGTGACCCTTGCGGAACCCAAACTGAGCATCAGTGAGCTTGATTGCACTGTAATGACTACTTCCATCAATTCCCTGAGGAACATTCCTGGGGAAATAGGAAGACTGAAATATTAGAGGAAATTAACATAGAGAGAGAGAGAGAGAGGAGGAACCAGCAAGTTTAGCAGCCTCAGTAGTGGATAAATCCACAGTCTGAATGAGATGAATTCCAGGCTATTGAGGAAGGTAAGGGAGGAGGTATCAAGGGCACTGGCAGTAATTTTCATATCCTCTTTGGTCATAGGTGAGGTGCCAGAGGACTGGAAAACTGCTGGCATTGTCCCGTTCTTAAAAAAGAAATCGAAAACGGTGCCAAGGAGGCCGGGTGAACCACGTCCACATATTCTGGTCTTGCCCCAGACTTGCTGGGTACTGGACAGCCTTTTTCGAGGCAATGTCCAAAGTGGTGAGGATGAGGGTGGAGCCATGCCCAAAAGTGGCGGTCTTCGGGGTATCAGATCTGTTCATGGGGAGGAGAGCGGACACCCTTGCCTTTGCCTCCCTGATCACCCACCGTAGAATCCTGCTGGGCTGCCGGTCAGCAGCACCACCCAAAGCTGCAGCCTGGCGGCCGACCTATCGGAATTTCTCCAAATGGAGAAAAGCAAATTCGCCATCCGAGGGTCGGAAGATGGCTTCCTCAAAACATGGGAGCCATTCACCCAACTGTTCCGGGACCTGTTTGTGGCCAACAAACAAGTAGCCATGAGCCAGGGGAATCTACCAAGACATGATAGAAGAGAGGGAAGGGAGGGAGGACCGGGGGAGGAGGGGGCGGGGGGGAGAGTAAGAGGGAGCAGCAGAGATGAAGGGGGTGCAAGGGGGAAAAGGGGGTGGGGTGGTACAGGGAGGGAGGAAAGATGAGGGAAGATTGACAGAGGAAAGTCAGAAGGGAGAAAGGAGCGAACACAAACTGGGGGGAAGAGTCCAGGATACAACAATGGCCACAACAAGCACAGCAAGGCGAAAGAGAGAAAGAACAGGAAGAAGGAACGACAGACAGCCGAAGCTGAGGCAAATGGACAAAAAGGAAAACCGGCCAAGTGACGCAAGTGACATCAGGGGCACCACGCGAGCTTGTTTTGGATATTTTTAAAAAAGAGAAAGGGGGGGGAAAGAAAGCCCCCCCCCTTTACTGGCATGTGTAATGACATTTTTCTTGCTTCTGTTATGGGCGAGGCGTTTTCAGAACCCCAAAATGTATCATGGAGTTCAACCAACCTCTCCCTTTAATGGATTTGTTGCTTTTCCTAGCACATGTTTTTTTCCCCTAGGTGTGGGATTACAATTATGGACATGTGGGTTTTTAAACACAAAACACTGTTTATTCCATGAACTCAATTTAACATCTTAAATAAACGTTGGATCTCTTAACACCCCTTACTTCAAAGATAACTCAGAAAGTATTGCAACAGTAAATAATTCCTTAAAATGTTCCTTCAAACTTCCAAGAGACTTAACACCTTTAAACAGTATCACATCAGGTTAAAGGATATATATTTTTCTGTAGAATGGCAGAGATATATTAGCTTGGTTGATTTCAGCTCCAGCACCTTGATTTTTTCCAGCAGCTCTCTGGACACACGCAAACACACCCCAAGCTGCTTTCTCAAAGCTGGCTTTCTCCCTTCAAGCACTCACAGCAAACCAGAACTTCTCAAGCTGCTGTCACAAACTGGCTTTCTACTTTTAAACTGCTCACAGCAAAACAGCCAGGCACTTTTAAACTGCTCTCAGCAAAAACCAGCCAGGCACTTCTTAAATTGCAAAACCCAAACTGCAAAAATGGCTGAACTGAGTTGAGCTCCACCCACTCTATAACATCACTGTTTTCTTAAAGGTACATTGCTTAAACATTCATGTCTTAAAGGCACTCTCACAGGACACCTCCCCCCAAGAAAGAAAAATAAACCATCACCGTCAAGATGATTTCATTTTTCACTTTTACCCCATCCACTAAGAAATGCACACAGTAAATATACATTTTCATTTAAAGAAAACAAAACACGCAAACAGGTATAATAATATAGTCCATTTTTCTTTGTTCTTCTTCCTCCAGTCTCTTTGAACAAAGTCTCTGCATGATCCATCCATTCCTCTACTCCTCGGCATTTCTCTTTAGAATCAGATACTTTAGTTCAATCTGACCACAGAGTCCCTTGCAATTCTCCAATACAGGAGCATTGGTGATCACAGCTTTCAGGCAGTCAAATGCCTGTTGAAAGTCCGCTGTCCATTGAAATTTCTTTAGGTTTCTTTAGCAAGTCCATCAGTGGAGTAATCACGCCACAAATCTTTTGCACAAAGGGTCGATCAAATTCATTCATGCTAAGAGATTGCATTATTTCCCTTCATCTTGAAGATAACGGAAACTCCGCATGGAAAGTGATTCGGGCTTCTCCAAATTCACTTTCGGCTAGGTTCATCACTAAACCCGCCACCTGAAGTCGACCGAAGAACTCCATATGATGCTTTAAATGTTCTTTCCATGTCTGGAAGTTGGAAATAAAAGCAGATTGTCCCACTTTCTCCATGCAATCCTTCAATGGTGGGACAGGATAAGAGTCCATTCTTGTAACTGCATTCACCTCTCTATAGTCCACACACAACCGTTGGGTACCGTCTGGTTTAGGTACCATCACTATGGGTGAGCTCCATTGGCTGCAACCCACTTCAATTATGCCATTTTTAAGCATTCTCTCAATCTCTCTGTTAACCTGTGCCAATTTTAAAGGATTAAGTCTATATGGATGTTGTTTGACAGGAACAGCATTTCCCACATCTACATCATGTATAGCCATTTTAGTACTTCCCAATTTATCTCTACAAACTTGCCCTTGTGATATCAATAACTCTTTCAGGTCAGTTCGTTTTTCCTCTGGAAGGTAATTTAACAATTCATTCCAATTTTTAACAACATCCTCATTTTCCAATTTAGTTTGAGGTATGTCAAATTCGCAGCCATCTGAATTTGGTTCGTCACTTTGAGTTAGAATCATTAAAACCTCCTTTTTCTCGCCTTCCCTTTCAAAGTTCCTTTTAAGCATATTCACATGACACACTCGGTGAGTCTTCCTTCTATCTGGTGTTTTTACCACATAATTCACTTCACTTAATTTCCTTTCAATCTGATACGGTCAACAAAACCTAGCTTTTAATGGCTCCCCTACCACTGGTAACAACACTAAAACTTTATCTCCACTGGCACAACTACGAACTTTGGATATCTTGTCCGCTACCCGTTTCATCACATTTTGTGCAACTTTCAAATGTTGTCTAGCCAATTCACCTGCTCTATTTAATCGTTCCCTAAAATTTGACACGTAATCCAATAGTGTCATTTCCGATTTCTCACCCACCAATTTCTCCTTAATCAATTTAAGTGGTCCTCTTACCTCATGACCAAAAATTAGTTCAAAAGGACTAAATTTGGTAGACTCATTAGGTGCATCCCTAATTGCAAACAATACGAATGGGATTCCTTTGTCCCAATCCTCTGGATAATCTTGACAATACCCCCTCAACATTGTCTTTAATGTCTGATGCCACCTTTCTAACGCTCCCTGCGATTCTGGATGGTACACAGTTGATTTAAATTGTTTTATTCCTAAGCTATCCATAACTTCTTTGAATAACTTTGAAGTAAAATTTGTTCCTTGATCCGATTGAATTTCTGTGGGTAGTCCATATCTAGTAAAGAATTTAAGTAACTCCTCCACAATCCTTTTAGCTGTAATGTTACGTACTGGAATGGCCTCTGGAAACCTAGTAGACACATTCATTATAGTCAAAAGATATTGATTCCCACGTTTTGTTTTAGGAAGCGGTCCTACACAATCGATTAGGACCCTTGTAAAAGGTTCCTCAAATGCTGGAATGGGTATTAAGGGCGCTGGTTTTATCACTGCTTGAGGTTTCCCTATCACTTGACATGTGTGACATGATTGAGAAAATTTAACTACATCTTTATGTAGTCCAGGCCAATAAAAATGTTTCTGGATTTTAGCTCGAGTTTTCCTAATTCCCAAATGACCTCCCACTGGTACCTCATGTGCAACTCGCAACACCACCTTTCTATACCCTACCGGCAATACTATTTGATGAACTTCTGCCCACTTTTCATCCGCCTGCATATGTACAGGTCTCCATTTTCTCATCAAGACATCATTTTTACGGTAATAACACTCTGGTATACTCTCAGATTTCTCTTCCGTATATGCTTTCTGATATATCTGTTTTATTTCTACATCTTTCAGTTGTAACTCCGCCAATTTTCCTGAACTAAAAATATCCGCCTCATTCTCCACCTGTTCTTGTTCTTTTTCAACCATCTGATCAAAAATCGTTTCTGATAATTGCACTTCAACTTCATCTTCACTCTTTGATTTCTCCTCTTGTCTTAACCTGTGACTTTGCGACCATGTTACTACACAATCCGGAAAAATCCCAGGATATTCGTCCTTCAACACTTCAGTTGTCTGATTTTCCACTGGCTGATCAACCACAGTAGGCATCACTCCCACCTGCGATCCAGCTATATCATTACCCAAGATCAACTGTATTCCTGGACAAGATAGTTTATCTATTACTCCTACTACCACTTCACCACTCTTCACTGGACTTTCCAACCTTACCTTATATAATGGAATGCTACTCTTCTCACTCTGAATTCCACATATCACCACCTTTTCTGACAACATTCTTCCCAAACTACATAATTCCTCATCTCTTATCATTAAAGATTGACTAGCCCCTGTATCTCTTAAAATTGTGACTTCTTTACCTGCTCCTCCTGATACACATGAGTAAACTTTACCCACACAAGTAAATTCTTTAAAGACATCTGGCACCTTCTTAACAATTACTTCTTGAACAGGCTGTACAATCGTTTGCACCTCCTTCGCTTCCCTTGGGCTTTCCTTTACCACTCTAACAAACCCCACTGTCTTATCCTGTTTTACCACATCAGCCTTCCCAGTGCTTTTCTTCAACCACCAACACTGTGACTTTACATGGCCAAGTTTATTACAGTGAAAACATCTGAAACTTTTCATTTCTTTTTCACCCTCCTGGATTTTTTTTTAAATCTGAGGTACACTCTCTTTATTGTCTCCCATCAGATAACCTTTACCTTTGCCACTTGAGTATTTCTCATGTCCCCAGTTTCTATCCTTCACCGACTGAAACTGATGTCGGAAACCAATCTTTGATTTATGAACTAATTCATAATCATCTGCCATTTCCGCTGCTACTCTTGGAATTTTAACCCTCTGTTCTTCCACATGAGTTCTCACTACATCAGGAATTGAATTTTTAAACTCCTCCAAAAGTATAATTTCTCTGAGACTTCATACGTTTGGTCTATTTTCAAAGCCCTTATCCACCTATCAAAATTACTCCGTTTGAGCCTTTCAAACTCCATGTATGTTTGACCAAAGTCTTTCCTTAAATTTCTAAACCTTTGTCTGTAAGCTTCAGGCACTGGTTCATATGCACTTAAGGTGGATTTCTTCACCTCCTCATACGTTCCAGATACCTCCTCCGGTAGTGATGCAAACACTTCACTAGCTCTACCTACCAGCTTTGTTTGAATCAGTAACACCCACATGTCCTGTGGTCATTTCATTTGTTTACCTACCTTCTCAAATGCAATGAAGAAAGCTTCTCGTCAAACCTTGGCAATGCTTGGACATATTTAAATAGATTCCCACCAAGCCTTCGACTATGACGCTCTTTCTCACTATCCTCATCACTGTCATCCAACTGTACGTTTCCCTTTACGTCTGCCAATTTTAACTGATTGTCATATTTCATGGCCATTTTCTGAAGTTCAAACTCCCTCTCTTTATCTTTTTGTTCTGCTAGGGCTATTCTTTTCTCCTTTCTTCTCTCTCCTTTTCTTTTTCCTCTCTCTTTCTCTTTCTTTTTACTCTCTCTCTTTCTCGTTTTCCTCTCTCACTCTCGTATGCCAGCCGCTTTAATTCTTTCTCATGTTCCATTTGTTTAATTTGCAACTGAATTTTTGCCATTTCCAATGAGTCAAACTCTATCTCAGGCAACTTTAAATGTTTAACCACCGCCATAATTACCTCATCTTTTCACATTTTGTCAGGTAATGTTAACTGCAATGTTCTTGCCAAATCTAACAGTCTGCGTTTCGTTTCTGTCCGTAAAGTACTACGTGTGACATTCTCCACCCCCAAAAACTTCTGAGCCTCTGAAAGAGCCATTGTTCACAACACTCTCCCCAGTTAAACTAAAATACCACACTGGAAAAGCAACAATCCTTCACTGTCTTTAAGTTCACAAAAGCCAATCCAATAGATAGACTTTTATCTCGGACGAGCCCCCAATTGTTATGGGCGAGGCGTTTTCAGAACCCCAAAATGTATCATGGAGTTCAACCAACCTCTCCCTTTAATGGATTTGTCACTTTTCCTAGCACACGGCTTTTTTCCCTAGGTGTGGGATTACAATTATGGACACATGGGTTTTTAAACACAAAACACTGTTTATTTCATGAACTCAATTTAACATCTTAAATAAATATTGGATCTCTTAACACCCCTTACTTCAAAGATAACTCAAAATATTGCAACAGTAAATAATTCCTTAAAATGTTCCTTCAAACATCCAAGAGACTTAACACCTGTAAACAGTATCACATCAGGTTAAAGGATATATATATTTTCTGTAAAATGGCAGAGATATATTAGCTTGGTTGATTTCAACTCCAGCATCTTGTTTTTTTCCTGCAGCTCTCTGGACACACACAGACACACCCCAAGCTGCTTTCTCAAAGCTGGCTTTCTCCCTTCAAGCACTCACAGCAAACCAGAACTTCTCAAGCTGCTGTCTCAAACTGACTTTCTACTTTTAAACTGCTCACAGCAAAACAGCCAGGCACTTTTAAACTGCTCTCAGCAAAACCAGCCAGGCACTTTTAAAATTGCAAAACTCAAACTGCAAAAATGGTTGAACTGAGCTGAGCTCCACCCACTCTATGACATCACTGTTTTCTTAAAGGTACATTGCTTAAACACCCATGTCTTAAAGGCACTCTCGCTTGACACTTCTTTGTATATATATTTCCTCTGGGTTTTTTTTCTCCCTTTGTTTTTAGTTTTTTTCAACTTTTTGGTTTCTCTGTGTGTACATTTGTAAATATACCATGTATAAAACCCAATAAAAGCATTTTTTTTTTTTTAAAAGAGAGAGGAATAAACCAGGAATAGAAAGGCCTGTCAGTCTAACCTCAGTGGTGGGGGAAGTTATTAGAAATCATTCTTATGGACAGATTATATCTGCACTTAGATAGACATGGATTAATTGGTGATAGTCAGCACGGAATTGAAAAATGTAATCAGATATTTTGAGGTGGTAATCAGAAGTGTTGATGAGGATAATGTATTTGATGCAGTCTATATGGACTTTAGCAAAGCTTTTTTTGATTTGAGCTTTAGCAAAGCTCCCTTCATGGCAGGCAGGTCAAGAAAGTAAGGGCCCATGGGATCCAAGGCAAAGTGGCACATTGGATCTAAAATTGGCTAGAGGTGATGGTAGAGGGATGTTTGTGTGACTGGAAGCCTGTTTCCAGTGGGGTTCAACAGGGCTGTGCTGGGGCCCTTGCTATTTATGGTGTACATTAATGATTTGGACTTAAATGTAGGGGGTATGACCAAGAAGTTTGCAGATGACATGAGAATTGGAAGAGTGGTAAATAGTGAGGAGGATAGCCATAGACTGCAGGAGGATATTAATAGACTGGTCAGGTGGGCCGATCAGTGGCAAATGGAATTTAACCTGGAAAAGTGTGTGGTAATGCACTTGGGAGAGCTAACGAGCAAAAGAATTACGTTATGAATGGCAGGACCCTGGAAAGTACTGAAGACTAGAGCTAGTTTGTAGTGCATATCCACAGATCCCTGAAGTTAATAGGGCATGTAGATAAGATCATTAAGAAGACATATGGGATACTTGCCTCTATTAGCTGAGGCATAGAATACATGAGCAGGGAGGTCTTGCTGGAACTATAGAAAATGCTAGTTGGACTATAATTGAAGCCATGATGTGGAGATGCCGACGTTGGACTGGGGTGAGCACAGTAAGAAGTCTTACAACACCAGGTTAAAGTCCAACAGGTTTGTTTCGAAACAAACCTGTTGGACCTTAACCTGGTGTTGTAAAACGTCTTACTATAATTGGAGTACTGGTCACCACAATATAGGAAGGATGTGATTGCACTGGAGAAGGTGCAGAGGATTTACCAAGATGTTGCCTTTTCTGGACCGTCTGAACTATGACGAAAGATCAAATAGGTTGGGATTGTTTTCTTTGATGCAGTGAAGATAAAGAGGAGACCTGATAGAGGTGTTAAGATTGAGAGGCATAGGTGGGGTGGATAGGAAGGCATTACAGGGGCTGGTTTAGCACAGTGGGCTAAAGAGCTGGCTTGTAATGCAGAACAATGCCAGCAGGCGGGTTCAATTCCCGTACCGGCCTCCCCGAACAAGCGCCGGAATGTGGCGACTGGGGGATTTTGACAGTAACTTCATTGAAGCCTACTTGTGACAATAAGCAATTATATTATTACTTTTTTCATTAGTAGAGTGGTTAATAACCAGGGGGCATAGATTTAAGATAAGAGGTAGGAGGCTAAGAGGGAAGTTGAGGAGAAACCTTTTCACTCAGGCTGGTGAGAGTCTGGAACTAACTGCTTGAAAGGGTGGTTGAGCTAGCAACTCTTGTAACTTTAAGAAATATTTAGTTATTCACTTCTGCTGCCCTAACCTCCAGGTCTATGGGTCAAATGCCCATAAATGGGGTTAGTATAGTCTGGTCTTTGTTGACTGGCGTGGACACACTAGGCCGAATGCCTCCTTTGCTGTAAAAGTCTATTAATCTATGATGCTGCGTTACAATTCTTGGATTGCACCATTACCTCACAATTTTGGACAATCAATGCAGCTGAACCTGAAAATACCCCAAGATTTGAAATTTGTTTGTATTCTGAGTGCAAGTAATTATAGAATGGGCTAACAATCTATGCTGACGCCTGATGCATCATGAGTACCACATAACTTATTTTCTTTGAAACAATAAATGTTCCATAAATACAAGCTTGTCCAAAATTGGGCATAGAGCACCTGAATAATGTTTGAGCAAATACAACTCATGAAATTAGGGGCACCTAAACCTTTGAAATAATGCACGGCAGGATGGTGCAGTGGTTAGCACTGCTGCCTCACGTGCCGATGAGCCGGGTTCGATCCCGGCCCCGGGTCACTGTCCGTGTGGAGTTTGCACGTTCTCCCCGTGTTTGCGTGTGTCTCACCCCAAAAACCCAAAGATGTGCAGGGTAGGTGGATTGGACATGCTAAATTGCTCCTTAATTGGCAAAAAAGAATTGGGTATTAATAATTTATTTTAAAAACCGTTGAAATATTGGGCTTTAATGCTGCTTGGGACACCCCTCTTTGAATATTCAATGCGCCATTCCTGTCTCCATGCCCTGCTTGGCATTTATAAAGTGCAGAAGGGACTGACAACGATATGAAACATCTGTTTGTGATAGCTACCTTTTAAAAAAAAAAAAAAAAAATTAAATAAATAAAATTCATTCTTGGGATGTGGGTGTCGCTGACATTTATTGCCCATTACTAATTGCTCTTTGAAGGTGGTGGAAGCTTCCTTCTTGAATTGCTGTAGTGCAGGTACACCCACAGTGCTGTTAAGGGAAGAGTTCTAGAACTTTAACCCAGTGACAGTGAAGGAACAGCTGTATAATTACAGGTCTGGATGGTGAGTGGCATGGAGGAGAATTTCCAAGTGGTGGTTTTCCCATTGTCTGCTGCCCTTGTACTTCTGGGTGGTAGTGGTTGTGGGTTTGGAAGGTGCTGTCTCAGGAGCCTTGGTGAATACTATTGAATGCTAAGGGGCAATGGTTAAATTCTTTCTTGTTGGAGATGGTCAGTGGCAATGCACCCCTTCCTCTTATCAGAATGTTTGAGGATCTGTTGCTTTAAGCCATTCGAGATAGTGGAACAGTGGCAATAACTTAGTGCCCCCAGGATCTTGCTTGTTTTCCTTCATATGTTGGAGTCCAATAACTTAGACTGAAACAGTAATGAATCTCTTGAACGTGTATCATCTTACTATGGTAGTTTGCCCTTTTAGGGCAAGCCTGTGGATCAAGCACTTGTGTGAGTTCTTCCATTTTAGTAGGTTGTATTTGGAGGTTAGTAATACTTCATTCAGTTGTTCGCTATTAGTAAGTTGGAGTCCACATATTTTAGTGAGTCAGATAGTGATATCACATTAATTCATAGCAATCGTTTGAATATCTGCTCTAATCGCTCCCTTCCATGACCGTTTCGGTGACCACCTACCTCGTTCCGAACAATGTGGTGCATTTACTAACACTAGGATGTGCATTAAGTACATGCAGCTATGTAAATGCTTTGATTCAATACATAACTGTTTCCAATTCCTGAAATAGCACCTATTTTGATTAAGTCATCAATGTAAATATGCTAATTGCTTATTTAAAAATCACTTGTTTCTAAATTTGGTATTATAATAATATTTATTATTGTCACAAGTAGGCTGACATTAACACTGAAATGAAGTTACTGTGACAATCCCCTAGTCGCCACATTCCGGCGCCTGTTCGGGTACACAGAGGGAGAGTTCAGAATGTCCAATTCGCCGAACAAGCACGTCTTTCGGGACTTGTGGGAGGAAACCGGAGCACCCGGAGGAAACGCACGCAGACACTGGGAGAACATGCAAACTCCGCACAGACGGTGACCCAAGCGGGAATCGAACCTGGGACCCTGATGCTGTGAAGCAACAGTGCTAACCACTGTACTACCGCGCCGCCCATACAGGGTTAGCTAAGGAATTGGAAAACAAGGAATTTTGAGCAAATACAGTATGGTCTTCAAAACACTTTTTAATGTGTTACAGTGAGCTTGGGTGTAACTACAGATGTGGCAACTCAGCACTAAGACCTTGGGTTTAATTAACTTTATTCACATGTTAAGAAATAATCTGTGCTCTGTTTGCCTGCCCTGGAGAAAGTGCTGAATCATTTCAGTGACTTAAACTTATTCATGCATACTTGTGACCTTATCCATCTGCTATTTGGGTTCCCTTGAAAAGGTAAGTGTCATAACGTCTAAGCATTAGATTCTGGTCTATAATTAGAACACGTGACCTGAAGAACTTGTAATAAACTTTGGGAGGATTTTTCTTCTGACTTTTGTTTTAATAATGAACAGAGAATATTGGGGTTTATACACCTTTAAGTACATGACCATTAAGTTTGAGCATGAGGTTTACATAATTATTTAGGACCACTTTTTTTTAATACATACTTTTATTTCTGGGGACACTAAATTTGTTGTTTGAAAAAAAAACTCTTGAGCTTAGTCAGGCAGAGATTGGAGCCATACCTCGTACAAAGGGTGAGCATTGTGCTTATTGGTGGTCAATTATCTCAGCCCCAGGAATGCTGTGGGAATTCCTTAGGACAGTGCCCTAGGTCCAGCCATCTTCAGCTTCTTCAACAATGACCTTTCCTCCATCATAAAGTCAGAAATGAGGATGTTAGCTGATGACCATCGTGTTTGGCACCCTTCACCGAGTCTTCAAATACTGAAGGAGTTTGTGTCCATATGCAACAAGACCTGGACTACATTCAGGCTTGAGCTGATGAGTGGCAAGTAAAATCCATGTCATGCAAGTTCTAGGTACTGACTGTCTCCAAAATGAAAGAATCTAACCATCCTTCCTTGACATTCAACAGCATTATAATCATGAGCCCCCCCCACTATCCTGGTAGTTACTACTCAGCAGAAACTTAACTGGGTCAGTCATATGAATACTGTGACTACAAAGACAGGTCAGAGCCTGGGAATTCTGTGGCGAGTAACTCACCTCCTGACTCCCTGAAATCTGTTCACCATCCTCAAGTCAGGTGTGTGAGGGAATACTCTCCACTTACTTGGAAGAATGCAGCTCCAACAACACTCAAAAGCTCAACACCATCCAAGACAAAACAGCCTGCTTGATCGGCACCCCATCCATCACCTTCCCCTCCACCGACGTACAGTGGCAGCAGTGTATGCTATCTACAAGATGCGCTGCAGCATCTCACCAAGCCTCCTTTGACAGCACTTTCCAAGCCTAAGGCCGCTACCACCCAAAAGAACAAGGGGTGGTCTACATTTGGGACTACCACAACCTGAAAGTTCTCCTTCTAAACCACACATCATCCTTCGAACTGTATTGCGGTTGCCTCATTGTCGTTATGTCAAATTCCTGTAACTCTGCGGTCCCTTATCCACGAAGAGGATTCGGGACTGTCGGACTGGCATGGTCGAGGCTGGCGGGGCTTATGGCGAGTGGAGAATGTCCTGTTGGTAGCGCCAGTCTTCTAAAATACACAGATCGCTGGGAATGTCCTGTTCAGGCTGGCTGCGTAGAGGCATGGGAGGAGCTGTTAGATGCGACAGGGCGGTGACTTAGGAATCGGGGCTTGTCGGGCTGTTGGGAAGGGCGGCGTCCTCTCCCATTGCTAATGTTATGTGGTGGGAGTAGCTGTTTTGGGCTCCATATGTTTTAAGTTGGTCGATGTGGAACCAACCGGTCTTGCCGTTTAGATACATAATTTTATAAACTGAGGGGCATATTTTGTCAGCTATGGTGTAGTGGCTTGCAAATTTAGGGGATAGGAAAGAACTGGGATTATACAAAGTGATCACGACTTGCTGTCCAACTGTATTCTATCGGGTGTACATGTTTGTCGAAGTAGGCCTTACTCTGCTTCTTTCTAGTGCCGAGTCAGACAGCAGCAGCTAGTTGGGCCGCTTTAATGTTCTCCATAATCTGTTGGACAGCCTTCTCATTGGTGAGGGCTGTGAGAACGGGGTCGGCAAGGTCAAGACCTAACAGGTATTTCACACCCTTCATAGGTCGGCCTGTCATGTGTGTGTGGGGGGTGAAACCGGTTGAGCTGGAAACGGTGTTTCTAATAATCATCAGGGCAAAGGGGAGCACTGTGTCCCAGGCTGTATTATTCTGCTGCACGGTTTTCCTAATGATGGTCTTCAGGGTACGATTCATTCTTTCAGCATCCCACTGGACTGGGGGTGGTATGCAATGTGGAAATTTTGTTTGATCCCGAACATAGCCGTTAGGTTTTGCATGACCCCCCTGGTGAAATGTGTCCCTTGATCGGATCCTATGCTGCGGGGAAGACCCCACCGTGTGAAGGTCTGGTGGGCAAGGATTTTAGCGGTGGCCTTAGCTGTTTTGGAGCGGGTAGGGAACGCCTCAACCCATTTCGTGAATGTATCTATGATGACAAGAACATATTTGAAGCTGTTCCTGATCGATTAAGTCCAATCAAGACCCGCCACCTTGATCGCGGGGCACGACCGTACTCATGTCCATTGGTGTCCGAGGCCTTCCCAAATAAGGGAATAGATGCCACTGAGTCTGTTACATTATAGGTGATTTGTATTTAAGCCCATTGTCTCGGGATGATCTCTTGATGGCCTTTTTCCTATGTCATTTGCAAAGTCTGGGCTGCAGCCTTTGTTTATTTGGAGCTGCAGCCTGTTTGTCCCTGAACTTGGCCACTTTTCCCAGCTTCCTTTACCGGACGCCATTTTAGGTGGCCACATTGTTGTCATTACACCATTCCTAGGTTCTCTATCTTCCTCCTGCATTCTGACCCATCGTTGTTCGAGATCCGACCCATTGCGGTCATGTCATCAGCAAATTGTTGATGGAGTTGGAGCCAAATTTTGCTGCATAGTCCTGTGTGTGACCGTGCTGATTGTATTGTTTGAATTTTTAGAGCAACTGGGAAATCTGAATGAATTCCATCGGCGGCAGATGAAACATTTCTTGTGGGGATCCGGTTAGGCTCTGCTGGCAAGCATCAGATGGGCTGACTTTTTGATTTTGAGTTTTGAATTGATTTTGCTGAGCGATGGTATTGATATTAGATGGGCCTGAGGTTCTGAGACAGAGTAAGCTTAAACCTGCAAGACCAGCTTGCTATATTTTCTGCAAAATCAGGATCTCTATACCCTGCCCCCAGAGGCAGGTTTCTGACAAAACATAGATGCTACTCTTTCTTGTCTCCAGTGGGAAAATCCAGCGCTCAAGTGTCCAGAGCAGCCACAGTCATAAGGAGCATCTTGGGAAGATGGTCATCTGCTTGAGGGAGTGGATGACAACTTGGGTACGGGCAGTGAATGAAAACTCCTTTGATATGAAGCTGCTTAAAATAAACCTATGATACATGTGGGGCAGTGGTTTGGGAGGGAAATTGAAAGCAATTCCGCAGTATCATGAAGCAAGTAATTGCCATTGGGAAAGAGTGGCGTGCAGGAATTCAGGGTCAGTAGGAGATTAGAGAAGTAGATAACATTAAAATTGATGATGTGTTGTCCCATGGTACCAAAATAAAGGACACAATGGAGAAGAACTCCATCTGGAGAAAGCAGTTTTTGTTGGAACCATCAACTCAGGAAGGTCCTGAACAAAGAATTTCAGTCGGTAACAAAGCGGGACTTTTGGTAGTCTCCGGATTATCATTGTCACTTGCTAGTTAATACAGGAGCAACTAGATTGGGGAGGTATATGCTCAGAGAGGTGTTCTTCTATCTTGGGCTCTAGGTGTGGAATTTGATTAGTAGGCAGACTGCAAACTTTGGTATCTGCCTAACACTTATTTTTAGCACTACATCTAAACAGGTTTCTGAATAGGTGCTTTGCTCCCAGGCTTGATTCCAACCTCTAGAATGTCTAACACTTGACTGACTGCTGTCAGTCATACATCATCATCTATATCATAGATTTGCATGTGTCATATGGTAACCTTTATACACCCCCCCCAAAAGTATACAATTCTATTTTCAACGGCAACTTGAAACTATCTCTGTAACTCTTTAATTGCGTTTCTGTCGCTTCCTTTATTCAATTACAGATTCTACTTGACTCCTACTCTTCCCCTCCCCAAGTTACAGTCCTGGGGGATTCAATCTCCCACAGGCTTAGGAAAGACGTTTTGGTGACATGAGGATTTCATTCTGCATCTGGTAGGATATCATTAACTATTGAATAGGGTAATTCTTTAGCAACATTTATGGGAAGCAGGTTGGATTGCAGGATGACTGCACTGCAAAGACAACAAAAACGTTTCAAGAAAAAATTGATCCCAAGAGCAAAGACTGATGTGAATCAACCTTTGGACCCTCTGGGACTAGAAGAGGCACACTGAAGAAATTATTTCTCTGAAGTATACCGGGAAAAAGCTTCTGAAGGGGAATGATCTTCAACTCCATAGAAGACTCTCACAGCTGTATTATCCACTGTTGTATCAATGACTGAAAAGGCATTGAAGTCCGAGATTTCAATGAATTTAGACAACAAAAGAAAGACAACCTACTTCCTGTCAGGCAAAGAAGAGGTGATTTGCCAGTGATATTTCGGGAGGACTGCAGGCAATGGTTAGAGAGCCACAGTTCTCTCTGTATGAGGTTGCTCGACTATTGGCAATGGGAAGAATTGCTGTGAGTATGGAGACAAGACAGCCTCATCTTATGTAATGAGATGAATTTTCTGTAGTCAGTTAAGAACATAAGAACTAGGAGCAGGAGTAGGCCATCTGGCCCCTCAAGCCTGCTCCGCCATTCAGTAAGGTCATGACTGATCTTATTGTGGACTCCACCTACCCACGTGCTCACCTTACCCTTAACTCCTTTACTGTTCAAAAATCTATCTATCTTTGCCTTAAAAACATTCAATGAGGTAGCCTCAACTACTTCACTGGGCAGGGAATTGTACAGAACCCTTTCGGTGAAGAAGTTCCTCCTCAACAGTCCTAAATCTGCTGGCCTTATTTTGAGGTTATGCCCCCTAGTTCTAGTTTCACCCGCCAGTGGAAGCAATTTCCCTGCTTCTATCTCACCTATTCCCTTCAAAATTTTATATGTTTCTATAAGATCCCCCCTCATTCTTCTTAATTCCAATGAGTATAGTTCCAGTCTACTTAGTCTCTCCTTATAAGCCAATCTTCTCAACTCCGGAATCAACCTAGTGAAACTCCTCTGCACCCCCTCCAGTGCCAGTATATCCCTTCTCAAGTAAGGAGACCAAAACTGTTTGCAGAACTCCAGATGTGGCCTCACCATACATAGATACATACACAGAAGGTAGGAGCAGAGGAGGCCTTTTGGCCCTTCGAGCCTGTTCCGCCATTTATCACGATCATGGCTGATCATCCAACTCAATAGCCTAATCCTGCTTTCTCCCCATGGCTTTTGATCCCATTCTCCCCAAGAGCTATATTTAGCCGCCTCTTGAATATATTCAATTTTTAGCATCAATTACTTCCTGTGGTAATGAATTCCACAGGTTCACCACTCTTTGGGTGAAGAAATGTCTCCTCATCCCTGTCCGAAATGGTTTACCCTGAATCCTCAGACTGTGACTCCTGGACACACCCATCATTGGTAACATCTTCCCTGCATCTACCCTGTCTAGTCCTGTTAGAATTTTATAAGTCTCTGAGATCTCCCCTCATTCTTCTGAACTCCAGTGAGAACAATCCTAACCTAGTCAATCTCTCCTCATGGCAGTCCGGCCATCCTTGGAATCAGTCTGGTAAATCTTCGCTGCACACCCTCGAGAGCAAGAACATCCTTCCTCAGAAAAGGAGACCAAAACTGCACACAATATTCTAGGTGTGGCCTCACCAGCACCCTTTTTAACTCCAACATAGTCTCCCTGTTTTTACACTCCATCCCTCTAGCAGTGAAGGACAAAATTCCATTTCCCTTCTTAATTACCTGCTGCGATTCATGCACAAGAACACCCAGGTCCCTCTGCACAGCAGCATGCTGCAATTTTTTTACCATTTAAATAATAATCCATTGTGTTGTTATTCTTACCAAAATGGATGACCTCACATTTACAAACATTGTACTCTGTCTGCCAGACCCTTGCCCACTCACTTAAGCTATATATATCCCATGGCAGACTGTCAGTGTCCTCTGCACATTTTGCTCTACCACTCATCTTAGTGTCATTTGTGAACTTTGACTCATTTCACCTGGTCCCCAACTTCAAATCACTTACATAAATTGTAAACAATTGCGGTCCGAACACTGATCCCTGAGGTACACCACGAGCCATTGATTGCCAACCAGGAAAACACGCATTTATCCTCACTTCTTTGCTTTCTGTTCGTTAACCAATCCTCTATCCATGCTAATACATTACCCGTAACTCCATGTGTCTTTATCTTATGCAGCAGTCTTTTGTACGACACCTTGTCGAATGCCTTCTTGAAATCCAGATATACCACATCCACCGGTTCCCCGTTGTCCACCGTACTTGTAATATCCTCAAAGAATTCCAGTAAATTAGTTAAGCATGACCTGCCTTTCATGAACCCATGCTGCATGCCCAATGGGACAATTTCTATCCAAATGTCTCGCTATTTCTTCCTTTATGATTGATTCAGGCATTTTCCCCACTACAGAAGTTAAGTTAACCGGCCTATAGTTACCTGCCTCTTGTCTGCCTCCTTTTTCAAACAATGGTGTCACAAGAGTCCACCGAATTATGGTACATTTCCACGAGCGCATTTGCTACTTCCCCCACCATCTCTTTTAGTACTCTGGGATGCATTCTATCAGAACCAGGAGACTTGTCTACCTTTAGCCCCATTAGCTTGCCAACACTGCCTCCCTAGTGATAATGATCGTTTCTAGGTCCTCACCTGCCATAGCCTCCTTGCCATCAATTATTGGCATGTTATTTGTGTCTTTCACTGTGAAAACTGTCATAAAATACCTGTTCAATGCCTCGGCCATTTCCTTATTTCCCATTATTAAATCCCCCATCTCATCTTCTAAAGGACCAATGTTGACCTTAGCCACTTTTTTCTATTTATATATTTGTAGATATTTTTGCTATCTGTTTTTATATTCTGAGCAAGTTTACTCCCATAATCTATCTTACTTTTCTTTATAATTTTTTTCGTGGCTTTCTGTTGACATTTAAAGATTGCCACTTTGTATGCATTTTCTTTTAATTTCATACTCTCCTTTATTTCCTTAGATATCTATGGCTGATTGTCCCTTTTCCTACAGGCCTTCCATTTCACTGGTATACACTTTTGCTGAGCACTGTGAAAAATTGCTTTGAAAGTCCTCTTCAATTGTCCCACCATAAAGTCTTTGCTCCCAGCCTACCTTAGCCAAGTCCTCCCTCATCCCATTGTAGTCTCCATTGTTTGAGCACAAGACACTGGTATTGGATTTTACCTTCTCACCCTCCACCATATTTTGAATTCAACCATACTGTGATCGCTCCTTCCGAGAGGATCTATAGATATGAGATCATTAATTATTCCTGTCTTATTACAATGGACCAGATCTAGGATAGCTTGCTCCCTCGTAGGTTCCATTACATACTATTCGAGGAAACTATCGCGGATACATTCTATGAACTCCTCATCAAGGCTGCCTTAACTCAGGAACCGGATTCTGTACAGAATTCTGCAGAGGTGGAGAGGTGCTAAAGATTCTGTCGCATTTGCGCTGAGCTCCAGCCCTAAAGGGAACAAGACTTTCAGAGGACACTGACATATGTGTGGCAATTGACTTTCAGCCTTCGAAGGTACCAGCTCTTTAGCAGTGTGATCCTTTGACCAAGACTCAGGCAAGACATACTCTGTGGAAGATTCTTCATGGACAAGAAATAAGATAGGCAGTACATTGGTAGTTTTGGTGAAAGTCCGATCTGAATGCTGCTCAACCATTAAAAACACAACTGACACCTCTAGAAAGACAATAGGGCCATATTAAGATCCACCAACTGGAAAGACAAAGCACCCTCTGGGACCTCAACCCCAAAGAGATCATTTGGTGCTGCAAGGGAGTCTTCCAGTCAATTCAGGTCCAACAGGTCTTCATGGGGATGTTGTGTTGCAGGTCCTTCTGTATCCACCACCTTACTTTGAGAAGAACTGAGAGATTCCTAACTTCAATCTCTGCCCATGGTCTAGTAGCTGGTGTAAAGATAGCGAGTCATTCAAATAATGATCATCTGTTTTTTCTAGGATTCCTAGAAGTAGCTTCTGTAATGATATGTATAATGTAAGGAGTGTAAAGGGTTAACAAGATGATGTTCATGGATCTCAACACTAGATGGCACGACAGCGTAGTCATATAAAAGACTGCCTCCTGGAGTTCTGGGAGAAGTTTTTGGAGAAGGTGTTAGAGTAAGTTAGTTGAAGGTTGAGATAGAGTGTTAGTTGTATTGGAAAGATATTATAGATTTCTGTATCATTGATTTAGTACTGTTATTTTATTAGCTATTACTTAGTAAAGTGTGCAGATCATTTAAAGTAGTGTAAAATAGACTAGCTTTGTTTCAAATACATAGCTTGATGTTCTTTGCCAGCACTGTGACTTTTAGCCACCTTGGAGGACTACACAAGGAACAACACCACTTGTAGCTGAGAGGAGCAATAATCCTGTCTTTGATTTGAAGGTCTGTGCCACCTGGGACTTGTAATCTGATGCCTGATGGCTGAAACCAGTCAAGGTCATCTGCTACTGTGTCAACAGAAGTGCCAGTATCTATTTTAAAAATAGTTTCAAAGCCTTGAACATGGACTTTAACTGACACACTTTCCATGTCTTGAATGGAATGTGTTTCATAAATACTTTCTTGTCTTCGACTTGTTTGATTTTCAGAAGAGCTTGAAATATTCAGTTTTGCCACCTTGGATGCATTCTGTGCCCCTCTAGTAGTCCTGGCATCCACTAGGCTTTCATGCCACAATGCAAGCATCTCAAAATGGCTGTCAACAATGCATTTTCTGCCCTTTTGTGGTTTGGCAGACTTTGGCAGATGGGATCACTCCTTGTGGGCCAAGCCAACCCATGAAGTCACGTGAAGCCAAGGAGGCGCCCTGAAATATGGCCTGATTAAATGACCTAAGCTTTGTTGCTTGCCTCAAAACTTCTGCCTGCTTTGTGATTCAAAGTAAGATTATCGTTGATTTGCAGAAAGCTGGGAAAGTTTTTATTCTGGGGACCCACGACTATACGATCACTGATTATTACATCCTTAGCGCCCCTTCTTGCAAGAAATAACTAGGCAATATAGATGAGATCAAAGTAATTCAGTTAGTTCCCAAGGCTGGTTAAAAGGTGCTTGTTCAATTACTAAGTTTTACTTTGGCTTAAAATAGGTGGCAAAGGCTTTAGGAATGGACACCTTATGACCACGGTGGACTCCTGCACGTCATTTGCTGTTGGACATACTGCATAAAGTAAGGGTCTAACTTGAAGCTTTTGCTTCTTTTCATGAAGATTTCTTGTTGCACTGTACCAGAGAGAGTGCCATTTCTATAGCTCTCACTGCTGGCCTTTCTGCCGGCTCTCAAGGCGATCAAACGGGCGGGGTGAGGTTAGGGACGACTCACCTTGTACGCTCATCGTTACCTCTCATGTACCTCCTTCTTCTGCCAATCTCTTTAATGAGCTGTGATCAAGTATTTCTTCACTCTGTGATTCCTTTGATAATAACGTCTCCGCTATTGCCATCATCCTCTGAGATGTGTTCAATGTTGGATTTTAAGCACGGAACATGGCTAGTACAGATATTGTGGACATGCTCTGTTATCTACTTAACATTTGTTTATTAGTTCTTCAGCTGAGCAGGTTACAGAATAGGCACATTGCTCCTAGGCATGCTTCCAGACCACCACTCCGAGAGAGAGAGCGATCGAGCGTGTCTTAACACATGACTGACTGGTGTCAGTCATACATCACCATAAATGGGCGGTACGGTAGAGCATTAGTTAGCACTGCTGCCTCACGGTGCCGAGGACCTGGGTTCGATACCCGGACCCGGGTCATTGTTTGTGTGGAGTTTGCATATTCTCCCCGTGCCTGCGTGGGTTTCACCCCCACAACCCAAAGATATTCAGGTTATGTCGATTGGCCACACTAAATTGCAGGTTATGTCGATTGGCCACATAAAAAATACATCATCATCTACGTCATGATTTACGAGGATGCCACCAGGACTTGATGGTCTGAGTTATAAGGAGAGGCTGAATAGACTGGGACTTTTTCCCCTGGAGCGTAGGAGGCTTAGGGATGATCCATAGAGGTCTATAAAATAATGAGGTGCATCGATAAGGTAGATGTTCGACATATTTTCCCAAAGGTAGAGTCTAGAACTAGAGGGCATAGGTTTAAGGTGAGAGGGGAGAGATACAAAAGAGACCAGAGGGGAAGGTAGCAGAGAAGCAGAGAACAATACATAGACATAAATTCAGAACCCCCAACCCCATAAATAACGCAAAATTATACAAAAAGAAAACAGTAAACTTAACAGTTAACAGTGATCAATTATTTGAAGAAAGAGACAAATGGTTGCCATCTATGAAAACATTTCTCAGTTAAACTGCTCATGATGTATTTAATCTTCTGCAGATATAAAAAGGGCATCAATTCTTCTAATCAGGATGTAGCACCGGGTGCTTGGGGGATTTCCAGATTAATAAAATCCACCTGTGATAATGTATGCTTCAATCTTAGTGAGACTGTTCGGTGTAAGTGAGATTCCGAATTTGGCTGTTAAAGGACAGGTCAATGTCCAGAATATTGGAAAGAGTGCCGAAAAAAGATGACCGGAGGTAGAACAGCTTCGGGCAGGACCAGAACATTTGCGTGTGGTCAGTGGGGAAGAATGTGCATCTGTCACATTTGTTGTCTGTCATTGGCTAGAAACCTGCTAAATTCTGGCTTTGGTAAAGTGAATTCTGTGCAGAACTTGGAAAATTGAATTAAGCTTAAGTGAGCACAGGAAGGTGTGGTGTTGACCTTAGATAGGAGCCTCCTCCCACCTGCCGACCGTGAGGAGAGCCCAAGCTCAGCCTCAGCCCCTTCTCACCTTCTGGAGAGAGGAGGGCCCAGAGAATATCATAGAATCCCTATGGTGCAGTAGGAAGCCATTCGGCCCATCGCATCTCATCTGACCCTTCGAAAGAGCACCCTACCTAGGCTCAATCCCTGCTCCAGACCTGTATCCCCACCAACCTTTGGACACTAAGGGGCAATTTATCATGGCCAATCCACCTAACCTGCACATCTTTGGACTGTGGAAGGAAACCGGATAACCCAGAGGAAATCCATGCAAACACGGGGAAAAACTGTAAACTCCACACAGTCACCCAAGGTCGGAATTGAACCCAGGTCCCTGGTCCTGTGAGGCAGTAATGCTAACCACTGTGCCGCCGTGCTGCCCCTGTGTGATCATGAGATCATACAGCCTTGAGAGTGAACCACTGCTGGTTTGGGGCACAGACAGATTTCTTTCCAACAATGTACTTAGGGGTGGTTGAGGGAAGGATGGAAGCGTAAGCGTGTGAAACCACAGACTTGAAAAAAACGATAGAGACTGTATTTAGGTAAATTAAATTTGTCTGTGAGCTCGCTCAAACTGGCGAAGTTTCCATCTACAAACAGGTTGGCGAAACGTGTGAGTCCCTTCCCCCTCCACAAGGCAAACGCCGAAGTGAGCATGGAGGACAAAGTGATTATTGAAAATAGGGAAGGGGCAGGAAACTTAAAATGTTGATGGAATTGTTTCCATATTTTTTGAGTGGATATTACAACGGGATTTGACGTGAATTTCGAGGATGACAAAAGGAGATGAGCACAGAGCAAGGCAGGAAGAGAGGATGAGCTGCAGGAATGTGCCTCCATAAGGCACCAGTTTGGGCTTGGGTCGTGATATGTCAGAATTCTTTGGATATTGGCCGCGCAATATTAATGCAATAAATTCGGAAGAGCTAGACCACCAACCCGTCTCCCCGTCTGAAGAATCGCTCTGCGAGCTCCAGGGGATATGCCCGCCCAGGTGAATGAGGATATGTGCTTAAACCATGGCAAAAAAATGATTTTGGTAGGAAGATGGGGGAAGACATTGAAAAAGAAACAAGAATTTGGGTAGAATGTTAATTTGTATGAAACTAATTCGACCAGCTAAAGACCATTCCAGTGGTGCAAATCCACCTTAACTCTGGCAACCAGGCTCGAGTAATTATGCCAGGGCGATATGGCTCCAAAGTTACTTGGATAGGAGGGGTAAACAGTAACATTGTGATGCTGTCATGTCTGGGGACCCGGGTTCAAATTCCACCATGGCAGATGGTGAAATTTGAATTCAATAAAGAAATCTAGAATTAAAGGTCGAAAGATGATCATGAAACCATTGTAAAAATCTATCCTCTACACTAATGTCCTTTTAGGGAAGGAAATCTGTCCTTACCTGTTCTGGCCTACATGTGACTCCAGATCCACAGCAATGCGGTTGACTCTTAAATGCCCTCAGGGTTGGGCAGTAAATGCTGGCCCAGCCAGCGACACCCACATCCCAGGAATAAATGTTTTTAAACTTTGCAACTGCATTTGGGAGAGAGGTAGGTTGATGAGAGCCTCGCTCTTCCAGGTTCCTGTGTTTTCTGAGACTAAAGGTGTGATTCTCTGGAAACGTTTCTAAGTGTGGTACTGAGCAGGAATTGCCGGGGGCTTCCTGGCGCTCAGCCCAGTGAGGCCGGCAATGCAATTCAATGTTAATTGGGCCAACAAATAAGGCCTCACAGGCTTCCCGCCGCAAATGAAGTCTTAGCAGCTGATTCGCTGAGACCACACTCGCCAGCACCCCCCCCCCCCCCCCCCCGGTAACCAGGTCGAGCAGCACTTAATCTGCACTTGTTCAGCCAACCCTAGCCAAGTCGCAACAGACCAGCCCCAAGATTCGGGGATGCTGACTTGGGGAGGCTCCTAGAAGCTGTTCTCCTGGGGGTCCCGGAGGGTGAGTCACAAAGCTCTGGGAGTGAGATCAGGCCTCCAGTGCTGGTAGAAGGCCAACAACCTACACCGGGCAGCGCAAGTGAGTAGACACCCACCGCCACCATCCCCCCTCCCCAAGGGAGCATCCAACCCCCCAGGGGACCTCCAATCCCCCGCCCCCTCCCAATTGTGAACCATGCATCTGGCTAATGATGCTCTCTCTGTGTCTCCTCAGGAATAGCTCTCCCATAATCGGCGGGAGAGGGCCCAGACTGGCGGTGGGGTGCCAGACTTAAGAATCCTCACCTCCTTCAGGGAGCGGGCCCTGGAGGTGGCTGGTGTGGCCGAGAACAGGGCGGTCACCCACCGGAGGCTGGCAGACGCCGCAGAGGTGAGGGACCACCGGGCTCCACACGGAGGACCTGTCAAACATGAGAACTGAATGATTGACCCATCCCTCCCACTGACCACATGTCAATTCTCCTGCAGGTCCTCGAGCCGGTCGGCACTCTCACCTGACTCCGAGGAGAACACCTTGGAGAAGTGGCCCAAGGACGCAACCATTATGGCTGTGTCACAGCTGTCATCCCCACCCTCCATCAGCGCAGATACACACTCCTCGGTGGGAATTGTTCGTGGACCAGCTACTGGGGCACAATCTGGTGAGCACCACACTGCTTATGATGCACATTGGGTGGAGGCAGGAACCCCCAGACGAGACAGCAGTTGCAGGTCTGCTGGATCCCAGGACCCAGCTGGGCCCAGCTTGATGCTGAGCCTGTGGAATAGGGTTACCCGGAGCTGATTGAGACGTTAGTGAGTGGCCAGGACATTCAGAGGGAGATGTCAGCATTAGTCCAGCAGATCCATAGCCGATTGAAGAAGTCCCAAAGCAATGGTGCAGGAGATGGCGCCGGCAATGAGTGCCAACGCTGCTCGGGTGGCGATCGCAGTGGAAAGCCTGGCGCACGATGTCGGCATCATGATTGAAGGTGTCCAAGGGGACTTCCGGTTGCGGCTATGCGGAGCTAAGTCGCACATTCGGCAGCTCCCGCAAAAACGGACTTTTGGGCTCTTTTCAGGGCCCCTAAGGCCCCTAATAACTTTTTTGACGTTTCCCAGTGTGGGAAGGAGTTAATAATAGCTCCCCGTCAGCATATGGCTTTAACTAGGAGCGGGGCGACAAAAAAGGTGGTGGTGGACCAGAAGAAGGGAGGGAAGAAGGACAAAATGGCAGCGGGCGGAGACCAGGCAGCGTGGAGGCAGTGGGCGGAGGAGCAACAGGAGGGTATTCAGTGCTGCCTCAGAGAGATTAAAACGGACCTGCTGGAGCCGATGAAGGCTTCTATTGATACTCCGCTGGAGACACAGACGGCCCAGGGGGTGGTGATCAGAGAGGCTCGACAAAAGATCTCTGACAATGAGGACGAGATCTTAGGCCTGGCGGTAAAGGTGGAGGCGCTTCACAAGAAATGGCAGGAGCGGTTCGAGGAGATGGAGAATCGGTCGAGGCGGAAGAATCTGCAGATTCTGGGCCTCCTAGAGGGGCCGGACGTGGGGGCCTATGTGGTCACCATGTTGAACTCGCTGATAGGAGTGGGGTCCTTCCAGGGGCCCCTGGAGCTGGAAGGGGCCCATAGAGTGTTGGCGAGGAGGCCCAAGGCTAACGAGCCTCCGCGGGCGTTGCTGGTGTGGTTCCATCGGTTCGTCGATCGGGAGTGTGTGCTCAGGTGGGCCAAGAAGGAGAGGAGCAGCAGGTGGGAGAACGCGGAGGTTCGGATATATCAGGACTGGAGTGCGGAGGTGGCGAAGAGGAGGGCCGGGTACAATCGAGCGAAGGCGGTGCTGCACAGGAAGGGGGATGAAGTTTGGCATGTTGCAGCCGGCGCGACTGTGGTTTACCTACAAGGACCGGCACCATTATTTTGAGTCTCCGAAGGAGGCGTGGGCCTTTGTTCAGGCCGAGAAGCTGGACACAGACTGAGGGTCGGGATGGGCGATTGGGGACTGCGATGGATATGTTATGCCTATTTTTGGTTTTGGGGGGTGGGGGCTTTGCATTGTTTTGGGTTTCTTTTTCTCTGTGTTTTTCTCTTTCGGGTTGGGGAGGGTGGATGGGGTGGGTTGGGCACTGTTTTGGTTGGTGGTGGGGCCTGGTAGGTGGAGAGCGCGGGCTTTTTTCCCGCGCCGAAGACTGGGGGGGGCCGGGGCGGGGAAGCGAGGATTGTTTCCCGCGCTAAGAACGGAGGGGGGGATATATGGTTTTAACTATGTGTCCGGAATGTTCCCTTGGTTGGGTGCTGGATGGGGACGGGTGAAGGGATTTGATGGGGAGGCTGTGGGAGAGTGTGGGCGCCGGTGTTGGAGGGAGGGGAGGCCCGGGGATGGGGGAATTGAGATAAGGCCGCAAAAGGAGCTGCGCCAGAGGGGGTGGGGCCAGCTCAGGAAAGCACGGGCTTTTTCCCGCGCTACGGAAGGGCGGCAGTGGGGGTCGGAAAAGCGCACACTGACTGAGGGGGAGGGGGGGATTCCCACACTGGGGGGGGGGGTCGATGGGAAGGCGGGAGAGGCCAGGGTCAGCAGTAGTCAGCTGACTTACGGGAGTGTTTTGGGGGGAGCAAAAGAGCTAGATACGGATCTAGCGGGGGGAGGGGGGGTGTAGGGTTGCTGCTACATTGGCCAATGGGGAACTGGAAATACGAGAGGTGGTCGTGACGGGGGTCCCCCGTCTGAGGGACTTGAGGGTGCGGGAGGCGCGGTCACGTGACTGGCCTAGAAAAGGAGATGGCTAGTCGGTGGCGGGGGTGATGAGAAGCCCCCCAATCCGGCTGATAACTTGGAATGTGAGGGGCCTAAATGGGCCGGTTAAGAGGGCCTGAGTGTTCGCGCACTTAAAGGGACTGAAGGCAGACGTGGTTATGCTTCAGGAGACACATTTGAAGGTGGCAGACCAGTTCAGGTTGAGAAAGGGATGGGTGGGACAGGTATTCCATTCGGGGCTGGATGCGAAGAACAAAGGGGTTGCAATACTGGTGGGGAAGCGGGTGTCGTTTGAGGCCAAGAATTTTGTCGTGGATAATGGAGGTCGATACATGATGGTGAGCGGTAGGTTGCAGGGGGTGTGGGTGGTACTGGTAAACGTATATGCCCCGAACTGGGATGATGCCAGATTTATGAAGCACATGCTGGGTCAGATTCCGGACCTGGAGGCAGGAAGCTTGATAATGGGGGGGGATTTCAACACGGTGCTGGATCCAGCATTAGATCGCTCCAGATCCAAGACGGGGAAGAGGCCGGCTGCGGCCAAGGTGCTTAGGGGGTTTATGGTCCAGATGGGGGGAGTGGATCCATGGAGGTTTGCTGGGCCCTTGGCCAGGGAATTCTCATTCTTTTCCCATGCACATAGAGCCTACTCCCAGATAGATTTCTTTGTGTTGAGTAGGGCGCTAATCCCGAAAGTGGAAGGAACGGAGTATTCGGCCATAGCCATCTCAGACCACGCCCCGCACGGGGAGGAGCTGGAGTTAGGAGAGGGGAGGGACCCACTGTGGTGTCTTGATGTGGGATTACTGGCGGATGAGGAGGTGTGCGGGAGGATGCGGGGGTGTATTGAAAGATACTTGGAGGCCAACGACAACGAAGAGGTGCAGGTGGAGGTAGTCTGGGAGGCGTTGAAGGCGGTGGTCAGGGGAGAGTTCATCTCCATTAGGGCCCACAGGGAGAAGAGAGAGGGCAGGGAGAGGGAGAGGTTGGTGGGGGAGATCTTAAGGGTGGACAGGAGATATGCAGAGGCCCCAGAAGAGGGACTACTTAGGGAGCGGCGAAGCCTCCAGACGGAGTTTGACCTGTTGACCACAGGGAAAGCAGAGGCACAGTGGAGGAAAGCACAGGGGGCGGCGTACGAGTATGGGGAGAAGGCGAGCCGGATGCTGGCACCCCAGCTCCGAAAGAGGGTGGCAGCGAGGGAGATAGGTGGAGTTAGGGATAGCAGGGGGAATACGGTGCGGAGTGCGGTGAGAGTAAATGAGGTATTTAACGACTCCCATGAGGAGCTGTACAGATCTGAGCCCCCAGCGGGGGGAAGAGGGGATGCGACGATTTTTGGATCAACTGAGGTTCCCAAGGGTGGAGGAGCAGGAGGTGGCTGATTTAGGGGCACCAATTGGGTTGGAGGAGCTGGTTAAAGGATTGGGGAACATGCAGGAGTGGAAGGCCCCGGGGCCAGATGGGTTCCTGGTTGAGTTTTATAGTAAATATGTGGACCTGCTAGGCCCGTTGTTAGTGAGGACTTTCAATGAGGTAAGGGAGGGGGGGACCCTGCCCCCGACAATGTCCGGGGCGCTGATCTCGCTGATTCTGAAGCGGGAGAAGGACCCGCTGCAATGTGGGTCGTTTAAACCGATCTCGCTCCTCAATGTGGATGCTAAGTTGCTGGCAAAGGTGCTGGCTACGAGAATTAAGGACTGTGTCCCTGGGGTGATTCATGAGAACCAGACGGGATTTGTAAAGGGCAGGCAGCTGAACACTAATGTGCGGAGGCTCCTCAACATGATCATGATGCCATCGGTGGAGGGAGAGGCAGAGGTAGTGGCAGCTATGGACGCGGAGAAGGCCTTCGACCGGGTGGAGTGGGAGTATCTTTGGGAAGTGTTGCGGAGGTTTGGGTTCGGGGAGGGGCTTATCAGTTGGGTCAGGCTCCTATACAGAGCCCCGGTGGTGAGTGTGGCTACGAATCGGCGGAGGTCGGAGTACTTTTGGCTGTACCGAGGGACGAGGCAGGGGTGCCCCCTGTCCCCCTTGTTGTTTGCATTGGCAATCAAGCCTTTGGCCATGGCACTAAGGGAGTCCAGGAAATGGAGGGGGTTGGTCCGAGGGGGAGAGGAACATCGGGTGTCGCTGTATGCGGACGACCTGTTGCTGTATGTGGCAGATCCAGTGGAGGGGATGGGGGAGGTCATGCGGATCCTAAGGGAGTTTGGGGACTTCTCGGGCTATAAGCTCAACGTAGGAAAAAGTGAGCTCTTTGTGGTGCATCCAGTGGACCAGGGAAGGGGGATAGACAACCTACCATTGAAGAGGGCGGAAAGGAACTTTCGGTACTTGGGGATCCAGGTGGCTGGGAGCTGGGGGGCCCTGCACAAGCTCAATTTGACACGGTTGGTGGAGCAGATGGAGGAGGATTTCAAAAGATGGGATGTGCTGCCACTCTCGCTAGCGGGCAGGGTACAGTCGGTTAAAATGATGGTCCTCCCGAGGTTTCTCTGTGTTCCAGTGCCTTCCCATTATGATTACCAAGGCCTTTTTTAAACGGGTAGGTAGGAGCATCATGTGTTTTGTGTGGGCAAATAAGACCCCGAGGGTAAAGAGGGTGTTTCTGGAGCGTGGCAGCGACAGAGAGGGCTGGCACTGCCGAGTCTGTGCGGCTACTATTGGGCAGCCAACGTGGCGATGATCCGTAAGTGGGTAATAGAGGGAGAGGGGGCGGCGTGGAAGAGGTTGGAGATGGCGTCCTGCAGGGGCATGAGCCTGAGGGCGCTGGTGACGGCACCGCTGCCGCTCCCGCCGACAAGGTACACCATGAGTCCGGTGGTGGCGGCAACGTTGAAGATCTGGGGGCAGTGGAGACAGCATAGGGGCGGGGTGGGAGCCTCGGTTTGGTCCCCGATTCTGGAGAACCATCGGTTCGTCCCGGGAAGGATGGATGGGGGGTTTCGGAGCTGGCATCGGGCAGGGATTAGAAGAATGGGGGACCTGTTTATAGATGGGCCGTTTGCGAGCCTAGGCGCGCTGGAGGAGAAGTTTGGGTTACCCCCGGGAAATGCTTTCAGGTACATGCAAGTGAGGGCGTTTGTGAGGCGGCAGGTGAGGAAATTCCAGTTGCTCCCGGCACAGAGGATTCAGAACAGGGTGATTTCGTGTGTATGGGTCGGAGAAGGCAAGGTTTCGGCGATCTATCAAGAGATGAAAGAAGAGGAGGACGTTTCGGTAGAGGAGCTAAAGGGCAAGTGGGAGGAGGGGCTTGGGGAGGAGATTGATGCGGGCCTGTGGGCTGATGCCCTGAGTAGGGTTAACTCCTCTTCCTCTTGCGCCAGGCTCAGCCTAATACAGTTCAAGGTTACTCACAGAGCGCATATGACAGGGGCGAGGTTGAGTAGGTTCTTTGGGGTGGAGGACAGATGTGGGAGGTGCTCGGGAAGCCCGGCGAATCACGTCCACATGTTCTGGTCGTGCCTGGCACTGGATGGGTTTTGGAGGGGTTTCGCGAGGACTATGTCCAAGGTGGTGAAAGTCCAGGTCAAGCCGAGTTGGGGGTTGGCACTGTTTGGGGTAACGGACGAGCCGGGAGTGCAGGAGGCAAAAGAGGCCGGTATCCTGGACTTTGCGTCCCTGGTAGCCCGGCGGAGGATCTTGCTATTATGGAAGGATGCAAAGCCCCCCAGTGTGGAAGCCTGGATAAATGACATGGCAGGGTTCATTAAGCTGGAGAGGATAAAGTTTGCCTTGAGAGGGTCTGTGCAAGGGTTCTCCAGGCGGCGGCAACCGTTCCTAGACTATCTCACAGAGCGCTAGGAGGAGGTCAGCAGGAACCCGGGGGGAGGGGGGGTGTTTCTTTCGGGGGGTATTTGGGCGGGTGGGGGGTGTGGTTTTCCCAAGGGTACTTTTGAATGTTATATGGGGGGGTTAATATATACGGGAGAAACCAAATGTGTAAGTAGCTTATTATTTTTGATTGTGGTGTTTGTGTTCTTTCTTCCTTTTTGTTATGGGGGGGGGTTTGTTTGTTACAAAACTTTTGTTGGAAAAATTTGAATAAACATTTTTTTAAAAAAAGGTGTCCAAGGCATCGCTCAGTCGGTGATGGCCATGGCCGAGGGTCTCGACGGAATGTCTGCCTCGCTGGAGCATGTCATCCAGTACCAGGCTGACCTTGATAAGGTTCTGCGGGACATGACCCGCTCTCAGATTGGTGTGGCCGAGGCGCTGTGGAGCTTGTCCCAGTTGCAGGTGGGCATTGCCGAGGTACTGCAGAGCATGTTCCAGTCACTGAGGAGCATCGCTGAGGACATGGATATCATGGTGCAGACATTGGGAAACGCCAGGGCTGGCAGAGGCAGATAATGTCTACCCGGACCCGTCCCATGAGGCGGCGACGGTGGCCACCAGCTCCTCCGAGTTCCACCCCTCTGATGAGGCCGCGTCTCGGGGTCAGTACATGGGACAGGGCAGCACGGCTGTGCATGTGCCATCGACAAGTGAGCCAGGGTCCTCCGGCCCCAGAGGACGGCAGGGGCTTCGAAGGCCATGGGACGAGGTAAGCAGCTGGCTACCTCCACCTCAGATGTGCATCCTTTGGTGACATCTAGGCCTAGTGGTAGAGCTAATCAGGGATCTCTGAGGGCACCGGGGGAGGGTGCGAGAGGGGTGTGGATGCACCATTGCGAGAGTAGGGACCTGTTTTGAACAACAAACACCCTTGTGCACAACCAGTCGGATGCCTCTGTCACTTTCTTCTGCAATGCATCACCGCGTGCAGGTGATGGGTGTGAGCGAGCACTCAGCAGGCAGACAGGGGTCAGACTATGGCAGAGATTGAGGAGCACCAGTTCTCAGCTCTCTGCGGGTTATCATCACTCCCCTGCCTCGACAGTGACCCTCTGATAATGCCGACAAGTCCCAACACCATGGAGTGATGTGACAAATGCCCTGGGAGGGTGGGAAATGGGGTTGGTGGGTGGATAAGGTTACGCTGATGGATCAGGCCATGTCCTAAGTGAAGCAGGCAAGTATGAGTGCCTCTCTGGCCCTCCGGGCTTGCCGGACCCTCTCCACTGCCGCCTGTCCTGCAGCCTCCGGCTGGGCCTCTGGTTCCTCCCCGGCCTCGTCCTCCAGCAACTGCTGGTCCAGAGCCTCCTCATCATCCTCATCCCCTCCGCCTCCTCCTCCTCCTCCTCGGTGGCTATATGTTTCTCGTCTCTAAACCACAGCTCATCACCCCACTGCTGTGCGAGGTTGTAGAGGGCACAGCAGACCACAACAAAGCGGGCGACCCTCCGGGCAGAGTACTAGGGTGCACCTTGGACCGGGCGATGCATCGGAACCGCATCTTGAGGAGTCCGATGCACCGCTCAATCACAGCCCGAGTGGCTGCATGGGCCTCGTTGTATTGGGTCTCCTCTTTGGTCTCTAGCCTCCGTACTGGCGTCATTAGCCAGGTCCTCAGCGGTACCCCTTTCCCCCAAGAGCCGGCTGCCCATCCTGGGATGCTCCTCGAAGAGGGCAGGGATAACTGACTGCCCCAGGATATAGCTTTCGTGCACACTCCGCAGGACGCACGCGTACACGTGCATAATCTGCATCTGGTGGTCATACACGAGCTGTATGTTGAGGCAGTGGAACCCCTTTCTGTAAACATAGGGCACCCCCAGTTGGCCCGGTGAGCGCAAGCCGACATGCTTGGCCTCTATCCCCTGGACCTGGAGCATCCCGGCGATGGCGGAGAAACCTGCTGCCCGGGCATCTTCGGCTTGGTCCATGTCAAAGCTGACGTAGTCTTCCGCCCGGACATGCAATCCCTCCTAGCGATGAACAGCTCCTCAAATAAAATCATGAACGGCCTCCACCGCACTTCAAAGCCCTGTTCTGACCCTTTCAGAGCAAACAAAGTTGTACACATCTCCCAGCCAGGCACCCACCCTTGGTGGCGTATCCGACCTCCATTTCAAAAGGATCCTTTGTCAGGCAATCGGAGAAGCAAAGACCACAACACCAGCCCCCTTCCCCTCCAGCACCTGGGTTCTCCAAAACCCCCAAAATTACCACCATAAGGTCCGGCGTGACCTCGGCCCCCACTATCCTGGACAATGTCCTGAACATCGCCTCCCAATACCTCTCCAACTTCTCACAGCCCCAAAACACATGAGCATGATTCGCTGGCCCCCCACCCACGCTTCTCACACCCATCTGTTACCCCCTGGAAGAACCTACTCAGGCGGCACGGTGGTGCAGTGGTTAGCACTGCTGCCTCACGGCACCGAGGACCCGGGTTTGATGCGGCCCCGAGTCACTGTCTGTGTGGAGTTTGCACATTCTCCCCATGTCTGCATGGGTCTCACCACCACAACCCAAAAATGTGCAGAGTAGGTGAATTGGCCATGCTAAATTGTCCCTTAATTGGAAAAAAAGTATTGGGTACTCTAAATGTATATTAAAAAAAAAACTACTCATCCTTGCCCGAGTCATGTGCCCTGTGCACCACCTTCAAACTCATCCTCGCGCAGGAGGGGGATTGAGTTCACCCTCTGCATCGCCTCACACCAGAGTCCCCACCCTATCCCCCTCCTTAACTCCTCCCACTTTTGCTTTATCCTCACCACCAGTGCCTTGCCCTGCTCTCCCAACCACTCGTATATGTCCCCAATCCTACCATCCCCCAAGTGACCAGGAAGCAGCAGTTGATCTAATAATGTGTATTCCGGTAGCTGGGGAATATTCCTTTCGCGTGAAGTCCCACACCTGCATATACCTCAACTCGCTAACTCAAACCTCTCCCACAGCTCGTCCAGCCTCGCAAACGTCCCCTCCAAGAACATATCCTTAGCCTGCTGCAGCCCTGCCTCTCTCCACATCCCATCCAACTCTTCTTCTTCCCCCTCCCTCCTCCTAGCTTAAACTTATAGTTCCCACACTGAGTAACCACTGACATTTCATCCAACTTGTTCTATACCCTGATAATCGACTGCACCACCGGACTCCCTGTATACGTTTCGGGGCTAACGACAACGGGCCGTTACCAGGGCCCTCAAACTCGAACCCCTGCAGGGCTCCTCCTCAACCTAATTCACTCCCCCCTTTTCCCCCCCCCCAACTACCAACACCTCACCTTCTCCACATTCGCAGCTCAGTAATAATGCATCAGGTTTGGGAGTGCTAACTCCCCTTTCTGCCTCTGCCTTTTTAGCAGAGTCCTCTTCACCCTCTTCCCCACTCACACAAACTCCGAAATCAGTGCTTCCACCCTCTGCAAGAAGGCATTAGGAGAATGATTGGGAGAGTCTGAAAGACAAATAGGAACCTTGGCAGCACATTCATCTTTACCACCTGCACCCTCCTTGTCAATGCCAAGTGCAAAGTATCCCACCTCTTGAAATCCCCTTAACCTCTTCGACTAACGCTGTTAAGTTCCACCCGTGCATCGTGGCCCACTTATGCATCATCTGGATCCCAAATACCTGAACCTCTCTCTTGCCACTTCAAATGGTAGTACCCCCAAATTAGTCCCATGCCCCGCCGGAAACACCTCACTCTTCCCTATGTTCAACTTCAGCCCAAACCCAAACCTTTAAAAAAAATTTAGAGTAGCCAATTATTTTCCAATTCGGTGGCAATTTAGCGTGGCCAATCCACCTACCCTGCACATCTTTGGGTTGTGGGGACGAAACCCACGCAAACATGGGGAGAATGTGCAAACTCCACATGGACAGTGACCCGGGATCGGACCCGGGGCCGGGATCGAACCCAGGTCCTCAGTGCCGTAGAAGCAGTGCTGACCACTGCGCCTCCATGTCACCTGCCCAAACCCAAATCTACCCAGAATTTCCAACAGATACCTCCACTCTAGCTGGTCAAAGGCCTTTTCTGCATCCATGGATACAATAACCTCTAGTGCCTACCCCGCTGACAGTCATAACTACATTCAACAACCTTCTAATGTTACAGTAACAAGTCTTACCACACCAGGTTAAAGTTCAACAGGTTTATTTGGAATCACTACCTTTCGGAGCTGCGCTGCCCTTCTCAAAACCGTTTGATCCTCAGAGACCACTTCTGGCACACATCCCTCCAACCTACTCGGCAATACCTTCGCCAATACTTTCACATCCGTGTTCAACAAAGAAATGGGCCTGTAGGACCCACATTCTAGTGGATCCTTTCCCTTTTTCGAAACAACAAAATTGACGCCTCTGATAACGTTGTTGGGCAAGTAACCCCACTCCTCCACCTCAATGAACAGCTCCAACAAGTGGGATGCCAATTCTGTCACAAACTGCTTGTAAAGCTCTGCCAGAAAGCTGCCTGACGCCAAGGTGCCTTCCCCAACTGCATTCCACTGATAGTCCTTCACCTCCCCCAACCCCAATGGCTGCTCCAGGCCCTGCCTCTTCCTCTCCAGTTCTGGGAACTCCAACCTGTCCACAAACCATCCCATATCCCCCACCTCTCCAACCAGCTCAGCCTTATACAACTTCTCATAGAACACCCTGAACACCTCATTTATCTTATCCGGCTCCGACACCTGCTCCCGCTTCTCTGCCCTGACCTGCAAAATATCCCTAGGCACGACCTTACGCCGCAACTGGTGGGCCAACATATGACTCGCATTCTCCTGAATTCTCCCGCCGTGTACCCAAAGAGGCGGCGGAGCGTGGCGACTAGGGGCTTTTCACAGTACCTTCATTGCAGTGTTAATGTAAGCCTACTTGTTAATAATAAAAGATTATTATTATTGTTGTACTCCTCGTCCTCTGCAGCTGCCCACCGCTTTGCCCATTGTCAACTGGTCAAACTGCCTCTGCAACGTCTTCCTCTCTGCAAACAACTCTTTCCTGGGGGCCTCTGAATATCTACCTCAACTATCAGTACAATGGTTCGCACTGCTATCTCACAGCTCCAGGGCCCCGAGTTCAATTCCAGCCTCGGGTGACAGTCTGTGTGGAGTTTGCACGCTCTTCCCGTGTCTGCGTGGGTTTCCTCCGGGTGCTCAGTTTCCTTCCACAGTCCAAAGATGTGCAGGTTAGGTGGATTGGCCATGCTAAATTACGTATCCAAAAGGTTAGGTGGGGTGACTGGGTTACAGGGA
The DNA here is from genome assembly GCF_047496885.1 of Scyliorhinus torazame. Taxonomy (NCBI): domain Eukaryota; kingdom Metazoa; phylum Chordata; class Chondrichthyes; order Carcharhiniformes; family Scyliorhinidae; genus Scyliorhinus; species Scyliorhinus torazame. The sequence continues at coordinate 150,500,769 of NC_092712.1, forward strand.
TATGATGGAGGTGTGGGCTTAAGTAGGGTCCCTTTCCAAGGACTGGTGCAGACTCGATGAGCCGAATGGTCTCCTGCACTGTAAATTCTAAGATCTCGTCTAATAGCCGCTGGCGCTCCTCCCTCATCCTATCCCTATGAGCATTAAACAAAATGATCTCACCTTAGACTACCGCCTTCAAAGCTTCCCAAAACATGGCCATGGACACGTCCTCATTCTGACTAACCTTCCTAATCGCCAGTCCCACCTTCTCACAAAATGCATTGTCTGTCAGGAATCCCAAATCCAACCTCCACCCCGGACTTTGCACCTACCCCGAACTACGTTTCACATCCAGCCAGTGCGGCGTTTGATCCAAGATCACAATTCTCTCAGCACCGCCCAACTTACCACGAAAAAATCAATCCTAGAGTAAACCCTATACATGTGCGAAGAGAAGGAGTACTCCCTCCCTCCCGGGTTCCTGAAATTCCACGGATCTACCATTCCCGTCCTTTCCATAAACCCTCCCAGCTCTTTCGTAATCCTTAACCTTCTCATCGACTTGGGGCTCGACCTGTCCATCTTCGGCTCCATCACACAGTTAAAATCCCCTCCCATAATCAGCTGGTGCGATTCTAAATCCGGAACCCCCCCCCCCAGTAACCTCTTTACAAACCCAGCATCGTCCCAGTTAGATGCAAACATGCTGACTAACTGTAGCGGCATCCCCTCTAACACCCCACTCACTATCACAAACTTCTCCCTGGCTCCCACAAACCCTGTTTTCTTGCTCAACAAAATGGCCAACCCCCATAGCTTTGAGTCAAATCCCGAGTGAAAGAAATCCTTTTTTTAAAAAAATAATTTTTATTCAAATTTTCACAAAATATCAACAACAAAATACAGAAAGAAAAGAACAAATCCCCCCCCCCCCCCGTATACATTAATAATAAATTAACAGCCATCATCAACACAAAAGCAAATATACATGCCCACTTAAGAAAAATGAACCCCCCCCCCACCCCGGTTGCTGCTGCTGACCATCTTCTAACGCTCTGCCAGGAAGTCTAGGAACAGTTGCCACCGCCTGAAGAACCCTTGCACCGATCCCCTTAAGGCAAATTTCACCCTCCAATTTAATAAACCCTGCCATATCGTTGATCCAGGATTCCACGCTTGGGGGCCTCGCATCCTTCCACTGAATAAGAATCCTTCGCCGGGCTACCAGGGACGCAAAGGCCAGAATACCGGCCTCTTTTGCCTCCTGCACTCCCGGCTCCTCTGCCACCCCAAATATTGCGAGCCCCCAGCCCAGCTTGACCCTGGAACCTACCACCCTCGATACCGTCCTCGCTACACCCTTCCAAAAGTTCTCCAGCGCTGGGCATGCCCAGAACATGTGGGTGTGGTTTGCTGGGCTCCCTGAGCACCTAACACACCTGTCCTCGCACCCAAAGAACCGGCTTATCCTTGCCCCGGTCATGTGAGCCCTATGCAGCACCTTCAATTGTATGAGGCTGAGCCTCGCGCAAGAGGAGGAAGAGTTCACTCTCCCCAGGGCATCCGCCCACGTCCCCTCGTCAATCTCCCCACCCAACTCCTCCCACTTACCCTTTAGCTCCTCCACCGAGGCCACCTCCTCCTCCATCACCACGTTGCCGAGATCCTCCCCTCTCCAACCCACACCCCTGACAGCTCCCTGTCCTGGACGCTGCATGGGAACTCCACCACCTGCCGCCGAACAAACGCCCTTACCTGCATATACCTGAAGGTGTTCCCCGGTGGAAGCCCGAACTTCTCCTCCAGCTCACCCAGGCTCACGAACTTCCCGTCCTCAAACAGGTCCTCCATCCTTCTAATACCTGCCCTGTGCCAGCTCAGGAACCCTCCGTCCATCCTCCCCGGGACAAACCGGTGGTTCCCCCGTATCGGGGACCACACTGAGGCCCCCACCTCCCCCCTGTGACATCTCCATTGCCCCCAAATTTTGAGGGTAGCCACCACCACCGGGCTCGTGGTATACCTCGTTGGAGGAAGCGGCAGCGGTGCCGTCACCAGCGCCTCCAGGCTCGTGCCCACACATGACGCCATCTCCAGCCTCTTCCATGCCACCCCCTCCCCCTCTATCACCCACTTACGCACCATCGCCATGTTGGCGGCCCCATAATACCCACAGAGGTTAGGCAGCGCCAACCCCCCCCCATATCCCAGCACCGCTCCAAGAACACCCTTCTCACCCTCGGGGTCTTCTGCGCCCACACAAACCCCATAATGCTCCTATTAACCCGCCTGAAGAAGGCCTTAGGGATCAGGATGGGGAGGCACTGGAACAGGAACAAAAATCTCAGGAGCACCGTCATTTTAACTGACTGCACCCCACCCGCCAGGGAGAGTGGCAGCATGTCACACCTCTTAAACTCCTCCTCCAGGGGCTGTTTAGCACAGGGCTAAATCGCTGGCTTTGAAAGCAGACCAAGGCAGACCAGCAGCATGGTTTGATTCCCGTAACAGCCTCCCCGAACAGGCGCCGGAATGTGGCGACTAGGGGCTTTTCACAGTAACTTCATTTGAAGCCTACTTGTGACAATAAGCGATTTTCATATTCATTTGCTCCACCAGTCTTGTGAAGTTAAACTTATGCAGGGCCCCCCCAACTCCTAGCCACCTGGACCCCCAGGTACCTGAAACTCCTCTCCGCCCTTTTTAGTGGGGAGCTCGCCAATCCCCCTCGCCTGGTCCCCTGGGTGAACAACGAATAACTCGCTCTTCCCCATATTGAGCTTATACCCGGAGAAATCCCCAAACTCCCTGAGAATCTTCATCACCTCCGGCATTCCCCCACCGGGTCCGCCACATATAACAAACAAATCGTCCGCATAGAGCAACACCCGATGTTCCTCCCCACCCCGCACCAGTCCCCTCCAATTCCTCGACTCCCTCAATGCCATGGCCAGGGGCTCAATCGCCAGCGCAAAGAGCAGGGGGGACAGGGGACACCCCTGCCTCGTCCCCCGGTGTAACCGAAAATACTCTGACCTCCTTCTGTTCGTGGCTACACTCGCCACTGGGACCTCATACAGCAACTTAACCCGCCTGACAACCCGCTCCCCAAACCCAAACCTTTTCAGCACCTCCCACAGGTACCCCCACACCCCGAGTGAAATACTTGTCCTACCCACCCCTTCCTTAACCTAACCTGCCCTTCAACCGGAGATGTGTCTCTTGCAAGAAAATCACCTCCGCTCTCAAACTCTTTAGGTGTGCAAAAACCAATGACCTCTTGACCGGTTCCATTTAAACCGTCGGACATTCCATGTGACATTTCTTACCGGAGGCTTCGCCTGCACCCCCCTCTATCATCTGCCATTACCTCCCCTTCGGCTCTGCCTCGCTCAAACCCACTCTGAACCAGGGCCCATCCAAGATGGCCACCCACCCCGCCCATGACTACGTTCATCCTCCATACCTGCCATGTTGCATTCCACCCGCCCCCCCCCTCCTCCACCTCACTCACGGCCTCCTCCTCCACCTCACTCACGTTCACTAACATTGCTTGCTAGTGTGGCGACTCCTGTACGAAGGCCCTCTTATACACTTCCCCCAACCTCACCTTAGCCTACGCAACAGGCCCCCAGCCTCCCTAAAAACCATCAAAACCGTCAACACAACACAAAGTCCCAATCAAACACACCCCTTCACGTAAAAACACCAAAATACTCAAAAAGCATCCTCCCAAAAAACAAGTGGGGAATCGATTACCCTGCTTACAAATTTAAAACTTCTAAAAATTCCCCCCCGTCCCCATTGGCAACCCAGAATAACAGCAAGTACCAACTTTCACAGACTTAACTCCTCCATCCCATACCAGCCCTCAGCACTCCCCCAGCTTATGGTCCCCGATAAAGTCATTTTCCTCCTCCGGCAGTATTCCCAGGCCGTCGTGAATTACCCAGAGTCTGAACCGATCTGACGTCTGTACAGCACCGCCTTGGCCTTGTTGAAACCCACTCGCCTTTTTGCCAGCTCTGTGCCAATGTCCTGGTAGATCCAGATTCGATAGCCCTCCCATTCACAGATTTGCTTCGCCCTGGTCCACATCAGGATCTTCTCCTTGTCCAAAAACGTGTGTATCTGCAAAAACACCACCTGCGGCAGCTCCTCTGTTCTCGGCTTCTGTCTCAAGGAACTATGGGCCTGGTCCACCTCTGGGGCTTTGCCCAACACCTTCTCCTCCACCAATCTGGCCAACATTCTCGAAATGTACTTTGTGCCGCTCGTTCCCTCCACACCCTCCGGCAGGACCCACAATCCACAAGTTCTGTCGTCTGGACCTGTTCTGTTCCTCCACCTTCGACCGCAGCGACTTGCATGGATTCCCCCAGGAGCCCCACCTACGTCTCCAAAGACCCAATCCTGTCACTCTGGTTGGACACCACCTTTTCCACCTCCTGGATTGTCGCCCCTTGTGCTTCAAGGCAATTTTCCACTGCTTCCTCAATCGCCTTCGACCAGTTACTATGCATTTCCTTCCTCTGCTGCCGAAATTCCTCCCTGATAAAGCTCATTAATTGGTCCATCTGAGGCTTTCCCACCGCCCCAGCCCTTCCCCCTCCACTATTTTCATAATTGGTGGTGCGCCACAAGTCTCCTCCAACTCCTAGGCGAGGTCCCGCACTGTCTTCTGCTGGGTCTGACAGCCAGCAATCATGCCAATCTAGGGGAGAACTTCTTCCCCTACTCACTCCACTCCATTTTTCTGCCGAATCTATCCAAAACACGGGTGAAAAGGCAAAACCAACACCTCTGAGCTGGAGCTGCCATGTGCAACAACTCACTCCATGGCCGTCACTGGAAGTCCCCATTTCAGAATGTTATCATTATCTTTATCCACAGAATCCCAACAGTGCAGAAGGAAGCCATTCGGCCTATCGAGTCTGCACCGACCCTCCGAAAGAGCACTCTTGCTATGCCCATTCATCGCCTATCGCTGTAAACCAACCTAACCTGCATATCTTTGGACACTAAGAGGCAATTTAGCCAATTACCCTAACTTGCACATCTTTGGACTGTTTGGAGGAAACCAGAGCGCCTGGAGGAAGCCCATGCAGACGGGGAGAATGTGCAAACTCCACACAGATAGTCAGTCACTCAAGGCCCAAACTGAACAAGGGTCCTTGGCGCTGAGGCAGTAGTGCTAATCTCTCTGCCACCATGCTGGCCACACTGGTATTCTGAACTTTTGCAATCTTCCTTTTAAAAAATATCTCAGAATATTATCTCTTCCACTCCTAAAGGAAAATCAGGCTCTGTAACATGATTAAAACATAGGTGGTTCAATGAGATTGCACTATGGTCACGGTGCCTGGAATAAAGGACGGGCCGTCTGGAATCTAGATCCTAACAATTTTATAGAACTATTGATGACCAAATGGAACAAAATATAACAACTGGAGAGACAGTGGAGCCAGATTGTATGAAAACATATTCCAAAGTAGGAGTCAATTATTTGAAGGCGAAAATGATTGAAGGCCTATTAATTTTTGAGTGATCAGATCGACTGTAGAATCTTTTCCATCCCTTTACTTTATATCTGGGATTTAGCAAAGGGACATTTGTGGGATTTTTGGGGGGGCCTTTTTTTAGTTCTCTCCATCCTTGAGTCCCTAATTCTTTGTTCTGTTACTTGTGTCGCCTATAGTAGATGAACTTTACTTTTCTTCTATTGGCTAATGCATTTTTATCACTATTATTTTCAACGTTCATTTTTCAAATTCCTACACCGTAGAATTCACAAAGAAGAATTTTTATAATATACAAATATACTTTTCCCCTTGCAGTTTTATCTTGTTTTGTGATGAAACTTGTAATTTTAATGAAAATTAAAATTAATTTAACTGAGCAGTACATTTATCACAAATAATGAAGGAAAACTAAATCACAACATCACTCCAGCTTCTTCAATATTTAGTTTTGTATGAAGGATGCAGTTTTGCATGGGAAGCGGTCAAGGTCCATTCACTGTCGCCTGGAAAGTTAACTAATATACGTGCAAATAAAACTGCTGAGGGATTCCAAAGTTGACCTTCATGTGCCCCTTACTGTGAGACTTCAAATCAAGAAATTTCAACTATGTTGGATAGTTTTAGTGGATTGTGCACATCTAAAGCATGCAATCAGTAAATTTACCAGCAGTTGAAGGTCATAGATAGGAACCAAAAGAAAATTTGAAGATGAGGTAAATAGATGTGAAAAAGAGCTGTCAGTAGTTAAATATTACTTGACAATTGACTGACTGGATAGTTACAGAAGCCATTTTTGGCTGTGGCTCCATCCAACTCCGTTCCTCTGGTGGTGACTTAACCGGAAAAAACTTATTTGTGATGGTCAACTACTAGGAAAAATTTTAATTTCTATTTGGTGATTTGAATCTTTTTGTATGGTATAGTTGTTTTGGAAAAATGGTTTAAAAATGTCGTACAGCTTTCAGTTTTTCAGATGTTTTACCACAGCGGCTCATGTGTGGCATCAATTATAGATATTAACACACAAGTAATGGGCGGCCTGGTAGCATAGTGGTTCGCACTGTTGTTTCACAACACCAGGACCCGGAATCAAATCCTGGCTTGGGTCACTGTCTGTGCGGAGCCTGCACATTCTCCCCATGTCTGCATGGGTTTCCTTCGGGTGCTCCGGTTTCCTCCCACAAGTCCCAAAAGACGTGCTTGTTAGGTGAATTGGACATTCTGAATTCTCCCTCAGTGTACCCGAACAGGTGCCGGAATGTGGCGACGAGGTCATTTTCACAGCAACTTCATTGCAGTGTTAATGTAAGCCTACTTGTGACACTAATAAAGATTATTTATTTATTTTATTTATTTACAATGCCATATATAAAATTCATGACATGCAATGTATTTGTATCTTCACCAGTGGAGTATTTGATGCTTCCCTCAAGATGGCTGCTTTCTATGGACTTTACACTGGTTGACTCACACTATATTTGGAATCAATATTGTCTTCATTCCTTCAGGTAATTACTGGTTGTATTTATTTTGCATGTGTAAACTATGCTTTCAAATACTGATTACTACTTGTATTGTAATTCAGCCATAAACGTTTGTCATTCTTGTTCTGGACATTTGCCAGTTGCTTTAAAAACTATCAAAGCAAAATCATAAGGTGGAGTAGTATGGCACCTTTCAGTGTTTCTCAAGCTTTAGTATTAATTGAAGACTCATTTAATAATGTCACCATTATTGGGGATGTGATTTGTCAAAGTATTGGAGGGGATATCAGGAAAATCTTTTCAACCAGAAGGTGGTTGGCGGTAGGTGTTTCCAATTTGCTGCTCAGATTTGTGGTTGAGGCAGAAACCCTCAATTCAAGTCACCTGGATCTACACTTGTAACCTGTAAGACTATGCACCAGTTGCCGGAAGGTGGGATTAGAAAGGGTGGCTAATTATTTATCCCCCAGCTTGTGCAGACATAATGGGCTGAATGGCCTCTTTCTATGTTGCTATTTTGTGACTGAATTTAATTTCACAACTTTCCACAGTGAAACTTGAGTTCATAATTTTTAGATTCCCAGCAACTTTCCCTTTAAAAATGAGCTGTTTCATGGCTTGTTCATTTTCAGTATGTGGGTCGTTTTAAATTTTTTGCCACCACCGTGCATGCTTTATATATCACAGAATAAAGCATGCATGATCCCCTTTCAGGTTGTTGTGTGGGCTATGCAGCTTTGTGGTAATATTAGTTACTAGTCCAATATCATAGGTACACTAGGTTATATTGCTCATTTAATTTCTGTTAATTAGGAGATATTTTATGAGTGGGATCCCAACCTAGAAAAGATGAAAAATTATCCAGAGGACTTCCTTTAAATCTGAATTGACGTGTCTCTAAAAATCTGCACTTGATGCCAATATTGAAAACAGCTGAACCCTAGTTTGGAAACTGAAATTGATGGTATGTCCCTTGGCAACCTGAATAATACAAATGCCATGCCCATGTTCAAGAATGATGGAAAATGGTTAATATGGGCATAGCATTTATGTCATTATGCTAGGCATCTGTTAGGTAGAAATTCAACTGGCTCCAAATTTCAGTGTGATAGCCAGTTATTCACTTGTCTCTTGAAAAGGTTGGGAAATCATGCTTTCGGCCAAGCTGAAGGTAAAGCCCAAGTTGTGTTTTAGCTTTCTTGTAAAGAACATGGCTTTGAGGGAAAACGGTTGGCTACTGCAAACCAAATGTAACGACTAACCTAAAGGTGAGAATTTGTTTAGGTAGCGACTTAAAAGCCTTGTAGTACAGTTTGTTCTTTTTTTTCAGCTCTAGCAGCCACCCTTGGAGCTGTCCCATTTCTGGGAACTTATTGGGCAGCCATGCCAGCAGTGATAGACCTCTGGTTGACACAAGGAGAGAACGTTATGGCCATCCTCCTCCTAGTTTGCCATCTGCTGCCAACCTACTTTGTGGATACAGCTATTTATTCTGATATTTCTGGGTGAGTATCATTGTTAATTCCATTGTTTTATCTTTGAACTTTTGAAATTCATTATACAAAGTAAAATATTGTTAGACTGTAATCTTCTCGATGAGAAATATTAGTCTTTATAAAACCTAAATTTCAGATTTTTGATTCTTTAAATATTAATATGAAAATGTTATTATCCAATGAAGTGAGATGTTCCATTTCCCAGAATGGACCATTTCCCTCATTAATTGATATATTTTGCAGCTAGTATTCAGTGCTCCAGACTCCACGTAGGTTCAGCTTAAAACTTCATGGGCGGGATTCTCCGACCCCCCGCCGGGCCGGAGAATCGTCGGGGGGCGGCGTGAATCCCGCTCCGACGCCGGCTGCCGAATTCTCCGGCGCCGGTTTTTTGGCGGGGGGCGGGGATTGCGCCGCGCCTGTTGGGGGATGTTGGCAGTGGCCTCCCCCCCCCCCCCCCGGCGATTCTCCGGTCCCTGATGGGCCGAGCGGCCGCCCGTTTTCGGTCAGCCCCGCCAGCGTAGATTAGACCACGTCTGTACTGGCGGGACCTGGCTCTGAGGGCGGCCTGGGGCGTCCTCGAGGGGTGGGGGGGGGGGGGGGGGTAATCCGGCGATCGGGGCCCATCGATCTGCAGGCGGGCCTGTGCTGTGGGGGCACTCTTTCCCTCCGCGCCGGCCTATGTAAAGCTCCGCCATGGCCGGTGCGGCGAAGAAACCCCCTGCGCATGCGCAGGAATCACGGCAGCGGTTCTGGGAGTACGCTGGCACTCCTGCGCATGCGCCAACTCGCGCCGGCCGGCGGAGGCCCTTTGCCGCCGGTTGGCGTGGAGCCAACCACTCCAGCGCCGGCCTAACCCCCGAAGGCGCGGAGGATTCCGCACCTTCCAGGCGGCCCGACGCCGGAGTGGTTCACGCCACTCTTTGGCGCGTACAGCCTGCCCGCTGGATACCGGAGAATCCCGGCCTATAAATTTATCTTAACCCAATCTCAGCGCCATTGAGACATTGATTCTTTTTCTGTAAAGTTTGAGCAAGATGTTCATAAGGTAGTTGGTTCAATGTACCTAAACCAATATTGGGTTTGATTTTGCAGGCAGTGGCGAAGCAATTACCTTTGCCGCTGACCTCAAAGAAAGCTGTCGCAAGGATCTGGTGATCACTTTCCCACGAACTGTTATAAAGTCTGGCATTGAGACAGGATTTCAAGGCATCCAACAACAGTGATATCATGAGGGTTAACAGCCAATCACATTCATCTCATAGACAGCAAACCAGAAAATTAAAAGCATTGTATTATCTTTCACTTTAAATTTAAATTTCAGAGTGCACTAAATGATTGATTGGAGTAAGATAAAGTATCTATAAATAAACTTTAAAGATCTTTTATCTCAAAAAATGCTTTTTTAATCATAATTGAGAAATTTGAAATTCTGAAAATACAAGTGGCTGAAAATACAAGTGGCTATCAGAAACCAGTGAGTGTTTGCCAATAATTATGAACTTAGTATATCATAAATTCACCATATAACTCTTATGAGTGAGACTGTCAGTGTGAAGGTGAATGCTTGTTAATTCACTGATTGCTTCGGGATTGCACTTTGGGGAAAAGCCTCAAAAGTGCACCCTTTGGAAAATCATAGAATCACTGACAGAAACTTTGGATTTTCATGTTGTTGTAATGTGTGTGTGGATTTCCAAAGTTGCTATCAGTTTCAGTTGAGTACTGATGGCAAGCACTCTCAGTTTTGCAATTGTGATAATTACAAAATCTTGGCCCTATTGTTACAGGCAAAGGTTATGTTACTGCCTATCTATCTAATTACTTAGAAACTCATTCCTACAGCATTAGGCTGGATTGGAACATAAACTTAATTTGTGGAAGAATGCTGTGCCTTGTAACTGCCTTCCTTCAGCCAACATTCAAGTTTACTTGAGTCACTGAAGGCTATCATGCAGCTGCAGCAAGCTATTTAGGAAGGTTGATGGAGACTTCCGGTGGCGGCCATGGAGTAGGAGGTTTCGCGTCTGGGAGCTCCCACTCATGACGGACCTTTTGGACCTTTTCTCCCGATTGTTTTCGGAATTTTATGAGAAAAATCGGTGGAGAGTGAAACAGTGAGGAGAAATCCCCCACCAGTATATGGAGCCGTGGACCAGAAGTGGTCGTGTAAGAAGAATTTCTCGAGTAACGAAGGTGACTGTAGAACTGGCAGCACGGGAAAGCATGGCGGAGGTGCAGGATCCTGGTTTGATGGCACAGTGGTCAACGGTACAGCTGGTGGAGTTCATTCAGGAGCACTTCACCAAGCCAAAGAAAGAAGGGCTAGACCCGATTTAAGGCAACGATTGATTGGGTGGAACAGGTGCTGGAAGCCCGTGTACTGGCGATTCAGAAGATGGAGGAGAAGGTGTCCGAGCAAGAGGACCATTTAACCGCGTTGGAGGCAGAGGTGGGGCTGATGAGGGACCACCAAAAAAGGCTGCAGGAGAAGGTGGAGGACCTGGAGAACAGGTCCCGGAGACAGAATTTGAGGATCGTCGGCCTCCCGGAGGGCAGTGAGGGATGGGACGCAAGGGCATATGTGGCAAGTATGCTGGAAAAGTTGATGGGAGATGGGGCATTTACTCAACCCTTGGAAGTGGACAGAGTGCATAGAGCGCTTGTGAGGAAACCGCAAGTGAAAGAACCGCCGAGGGCGATGGTGGTGTGAATGCGCCGTTCCTGGACAAGGAACAGATTTTGCAGTGGGCCAAGCAGACACAGAGCTGCAAGTGGGAGAACTGGGAGCTGCACATCTACCTGGACCTGGGCGCGGAAATGGCCAAAAGACAAGCCGGATTCAATAGGGTAAAGTCAACCCTCTTCAAGAAGGGGGTGAAGTTTGGGATGTTATACCCAGCACGTCTGTGGATCATTTATGAGGGCCAGGAACTTTACTTTTAATCGCCGGACGAAGCGATGGACTTTATCAAAGACAAAAGGCTGGCAGGGATTTGAGGGAATTGAACCTTGGGGGGGGGGGGGGGGGGGGGGGGGGGGGGGGGGGGGGGGGGGGGGGGGGGGGGAGTATTGCGGTATTGATTCTGTTAAAGTTATTTTAGTTTTGAATTGTATATGCAGTGCCCTTTCTAACAAGTTTTTGGGCCGTTGCTCAGATCTGTGAGTTAACTTTGTTGCAGTGGATGGAGGGTGGGGATCTTTTCTACTGTGTGTTTATTGGGCACTGTGATGTTTTGAATATGTATGTGCGAGCAGGGGAGAGGGAGGGAGAACAATAGGGGATAGGATATCTGGCACCATGGGCGGGGGTTAGCAGGCTAGATGGGCAGGCTAGCTCAGGGAAGCGCAGTGGGGGGTGAGCAGGTGGTAAGTTTGTTAAGGGGGGTTGGGATTGTGGTGCTGCTGATAGGGGGTGGGGGTGGGGGGAGCTGCTCTGCTGATAGGGGAAGAACTGTTGCTGGGAGACAAATGGGAGGTCGAGGACGGTGGATGCCCAAGGGCGGGCCCACGGAGGCGAGAAACGCGAGCTGGAGGCTGGCCGAAGAAGGGTGATGGCTGATCGGCGGAGTGGGGGTGGGGTGTGGGGGGGGGGGGGGGGGGGGGCTGTCACATGAAGCCTCCCGACTAGGCTGATCACCTGGAACATTAGAGGGTTGAATGGGCCGGTTAAGGGGGCTCGAATTTTCGCACATCTGAGGGGATTGAAGGCGGACGTGGCAATTTTACAGGAGACACACCTGAAGGTAATAGATCAGACCAGATTGAGGAAGGGGTGGGCCAGCCAGGTATTTCATTCAGGGTTGGATTCTAAGACTAGGGGATCGCGATCCTGATCAACAAACAGGTGGCATTTGAGGCAGAGAGAATAGTGGTGGACGTGGGGGGGCAGGTGCATCATGGTGAGCGGGAAGCTTGAAGGGATGCTGGTGGTGCTTGTGAATATATACGCACCAAACTGGGATTTATGAGGTGGGTGTTAGGGAAGATCCCGGACCTAGAGTCGCACAGCAGGGCTTTACTGGCGGGGGTGGTTGATACCGAGTATTCGGCGATTGCTGTGTCGGACCATGCCCCACATTGGGTGGACTTGTGGGTGAGTAAGGAGAGAGGGTTGCGCCCGCAATGGAGGTTAGATGTGGGACTGTTAGCCGATGAGGGGGTGTGCGGGCGGGCGAGAGAGTCCATCCAGGCTCTCTGGAAATAAATGACATGGGGGAAGTCTCGGCAACAACGGTTTGGGAAGCGCTGAAGGCAGTGTTTAGCAGTGGGAGCTAATCTCGATACAGGCCCATAAGGAAAAGGTGGAGCGAGCAGAGATAGATAGGTTGGTTGGGGAAATACTCCAGGTGAACAAGAGATCTTCGGAGGCCCCGGAGGCGGGGTTACTGAGGGAGCAGCAGAGGCTGCATATGGGGTTTGGCCTGTTATCTGCAGGGAAGGCGGTGGAGCATTTGAGGAAGGCGAGGGGGGTGATATACGAGTATGGAGAGAAGGCCAGCAGGATGCTTGCACACCAGCTGAGGAAAAGGGAGACGGCCAGGGAGATAGGAAGAGTGAAGGACAGTGGTGGGAACATGGTCTTGGACCCAGCAGGGGTGAACGGGGTGTTTAAGGAGTTTTATAGCAGGCTATATGAGTCGGAACCCCCAGCTGGGGTAGAGGGGATTAGGCAGTTCCTGGGTGAGTTGAAGTTTCCGAAGGTGGAGGAACGATTGGTGGAGGGGTTGGGAGCCCTGATTGGAATTGAAGAAATAGTAGACTGGTTAGAGGCCATGCAGTCAGGTAAGGCCCCGGGGGCCGGACGGCTATCCAGTGGAATTCTACAAGAAGTTCTCGGAGGTGCTGGGTCCACTGCTGGTGAGAGCATTTAATGAGGCAAGGGAGCGGGATTTCCTTCCCTCAACAATGTCATAGGCCTCAATCTCACTGATCCTGAAACGGGAGAAGGACCCAGAGTTATGTGGATCATATAGGCCAATCCCCCTTTGAATGTGAATGCTAATCTGTTGGCTAAAATATTGGCCTCAAGGATACAGGACTGTGTCCCTGAGGTAATAGGGGAAGACCAAACAGGGTTTGTTAAGGGCAGGCAGCTGGGGGCTAATGTTAGAAGGCCCTTAAATTTTATCATGATGCCCTCAGAGGGGGTGGAGATGGAGGTGGTGGTTGCGATGGACGCTGAAAAGGCCTTTGACCAGGTGGAGTGGAATTATTTGTGGGAGGTGTTAGGACGGTTCGGATTTGGGCAGGGCTTCATTGATTGGGTTTGGTTGTTGTGCCAGGCACCGGTGGTGAGTGTACGAACGAATCGGCTGACATCAGGCTATTTTAAGCTGCATCGAGGGACAAGGCAGGGGTGTCCCCTCTACCCGCTGTTGTTTGCTCTGGCCATAGAGCCATTGGCGATGGCTTTAAGAGTATCTAGGGACTGGAAGGGGTTGGTCCGATGGGGGCGGTGGAACACAGGGTCTCGCTTTACGCCGACGACCAGCTCCTGTATATTTCCGTCCCGTTATGGGGGATGGGTGAGATTATGCGGATCTTAGGGGAATGTGGCCGGTTTTCGGGTTATAAATTGAATAGGGGGAAAAGTGAGATGTTCGCGATCCAGACGAGGTGTCAGGAGAGGAGACTGGGAGAGCTGCTGTGGGAGGGAGCTTCCGCTACCTGGGAATCCAGGTGGCACGGGAATGGGAGTCACGACATAAATTAAATCTGACCCGTCTAGTAGAGCAAAAAAGGAGAACTTTCAAAGATGGGACATGCTCCCGCTGTCACTGGCGGGGAGGGTACAGACCGTGGAAATGACGGTCTTCCCCAGATTTCTGTTTGTTTTTCAGTGCCTCACCACATTTATCCAAAGGGCCTTTTTTAAACAGTTAAACAAGGTGAATTTGGGCTTTGTGTGGGCGGGTAAAACCCCGCGAGTGAAGAAAATGTTGCTGGAGCGTAGTCGAGAGGAGGGTGGGTTGGCACTGCCGAACTTTAGCAACTATTACTGGGCGGCAAATATAGCCATGATTAGGAAGTGGGTAGTGGGGGAGGGGTGCGGTGTGGGAGCGAGTGGAGGCGGCATTGTGTAAGGAGACAAGTCGGGAGGCATTGATAACGACACCTGTGCCGTTCTCGCCGGCCCGGTACTCCACAAGCCCGGTGGTAGTGGTGGCCCTGAGAGTCTGGGGGCAGTGGAGGAAACATATGAGAGTGGAGGGAGCATCGGTCTGGGCCCTGATTTGCAATAACCATCGGTTCGCATCGGGAAGGCTGGATGGGGGGTTTCGGAGATGGCAGAGAGCAGGGACTGAGAGGAAGGGGGATTTAGTTATAGATGGGATTTCCTTTGTTTGAAGAATTTAGAGGAGAAGTTTGAACTGCCAGCAGGAAATGGATTTGGGTATCTGCATGTGCGGGATTTCTTGCAAAGGCAGGTTGCGACCTTTCCGCTCCTACCGCCACGGGGATACAGGACAGGGTAGTTTCCAGAACGGGGGTGGGAGAGGGGAAGGCATCGGACATCTACAAAAAGCTTATGGAGTCGGAGGAAACTCAGATAGAGGAGCTAAAGGGCAAGTGGGAAGATGAGCTAGGGGGAGAGATAGAGGCGGGTCTGTGGCCGGATGCTTTGAGCAGAGTTAACAGATCCTCATCATGTGCCAGGCTTAGCCTGATACAATTTAAGGTAGTCCACCAGACACACATGACGGTGGCCCGGATGAGCAGGTTTTTTGGGGTAGAGGACAGGTGTGCGAGGTGTACGCGGGGCCCAGCAAATCATGTTCATAAAGGGCAGCACGGTGGCACAAGTGGTTAGCACGGTTGCCTCAAGGCGCCGAGGTCCCAGGTTCGATCCCGGCTCTGGGTCACTGTCCGTGTGGAGTTTGCACATTCCTCCCGTGTTTGCGTGGGTTTCGCCCCCACAACCCAAAAGATGTGCAGGATAGGTGGATTGGCCATGCTAAATTGCCTCTTAATTGGAAAAAATGAATTGGATACCCTAAATTTATAAAAGAAAAATCATGTCCATATGTTTTGGGCATGCCCAAAGCTTAGGGGATTCTGGCAGGCTTTCGCAGATGTCCAGTCCACAGTACTAAAAACACGGGTGGTGCCGAGTCCAGAGGTGGCGATCTTTGGAGTGTCGGAAGATCCGGGAGTCCAGGGGGTGAGAGAGGCTGACGTTTTGGCCTTTGCCTCCCTCGTAGCCCGGAGATGGACATTGCCAGCGTGGAGGAACTCAAAACCCCCGAAATCAGAGACCTGGGTTCGCGACATGGCTGGGTTTCTCAGGCTTGAGAAAATCAAGTTCACCCTAAGAGGGTCAACAATAGGGTTCGTCCGGAGGTGGCAGCCGTTTATCGACTTCTTCGGGGAAATTAACTGTCAGCAGAGGCAATAATCTAAAGAGAGGAGGGGGAGTTAGGCTATTTTCCGCTAAGGGCAGGAGGGACTTGTTAGGGATGGAAATGATGTATTTACTACGTTTATATTTGGATTCGCTTTCTTTTCTGTTGTTGTTATTGTTATTATCATAAAATTACAAATACCTTAATAACCACCACCACCATCGGGCACATTCTTTCTGAATCTACCATGTCTAATCCTGTTAGAATTTGAAAATTTCTATGAGATCCCCTCTCACTCTCCTAAACTCCAATGAATATAATCGTAATTCCTCATATGACAGTCCCGCCATCCCAGGAATCAGTTTGGTAAACCTTCACTGCACTTCGTCCTACATCAGACAGGATATTTTGCCATAGAGGGAGTTCAATGTACATTCGCCATGATGGCAGGACTCTCTTATGAAGAGAATTTGGGCAAACTAGACCTGTATTCTCCATAATTTCGAAGAATGAGAGGGGATCTCATTGAAACCTACAAAATACTTAAAGGAATAGATGTAGTAGATGCAGTAGTTCTTTCCCTTGGTTGGGGAGTCTCGAACCAGGGGTCACAATTTCAAAATAAGGAGGATGGCAATTAGGACTGAGATGAGGAGAAATTTTGTTACACAGAAGACTGTGAGAGGACTGTGAATCTTCAGAATTCTCGAACCAGAGGACTGTGCAAACTCTGTCATTGTATATGTTTAAAGCAAAGATTGATAGATTTCTGATTAACAATAATGTAAAGAGTTTGGGGAATAGTGGGTGTAAAAACATTGACGGATCCGATTAGCCATGTTCATATTAAATAGCAGAACAGGTTTTGACTTCCGATGGCGACATATAGAAGAAGGTTGCACGTTGGGTAGCTCCCGCTGGAGACCTTGTTTTTTGGCCCTTTTCAACCGGTTGTTGGGGAGAATTTATATGCAAACTCGTCCCAGTTGAAACGTGGTTATTAAAGGATGTCCAAAAACCAGAGAAAGAATATTAGGAAGAAAGAAGCGACTGCTCGTCTGCCGACAGAGTCGACTACAGTGCGGAGTTGACTATGAGGGAAGATGGCAGGGGCAAGCTCGCCGGGTGGGGTCTCGCCTATTGAGGTGATGGCGGATGAATTTGAAGGCAATTTGCCAAACATTTTGAACAACAAGGGAGGGAGATGATGGAGACTCTTAAGCAGTCGGTGGAGGGCACGCTGGCCCGATAAAGGAGGCTCTTGGAAGGATGTCGGAGAAGGTGTGGGAGCATGGTGAAGTGTGGAAGCGGGTGGAGGAAACACTGTCGTTGGAAACAGAGCCGCTGAAGGTGGAGGATAGAAAATAAGGGCCTGAGAGCGAAGCTCGAGGACCTGGAGAATAGGTCACAATGGCAGAACCTTAGGATCGTGGGGCTGCCTGAGAGGGTGTAGGGCCCGATGTCTATTTTTCAACTATGTTCACAAATCTGCTGAGGGAGGAGAACAATGATCCAGTTACCACAGTGGGGGACAGAATGGGGTGTTTAAGTGTTTTGGGGTTTTCTCAAGATATAAATTGAAATTGGAGAAAATTGAGTGTGATACGATCACATGAGGGATGGGAGGTAATCTGGGGGTGCTGCTGTTCCATTTAGCGGGCACTCACTTTGGGTATTATGGGGTGCAGGTGGCTCGGGATTGGGCCCGGCTTCGTGAATTGAACGTTGCGAGCCTAGTGAGTTGGGTTGAGGCCAATTTACAGAGGCAGGACAACCTTCCTCTACCATTGGCAGGCCGAGTTCAATCGGTGAAGTTGAATATTCTACCACTGTTTCTGTTTCTATCCCAGTGTCTTCCATTTTTTCTACCATTTTTTCTTTGTGGGGATGGAGAGATTGATTGCGTCCTTAATTTGGGTGGGCAAGGTCGGCAAGATTTGTAAAATGGTTCTCCAGAGGGACTGGCAGTCGGGGCTTGGCGTTGCCGAGCCTGATTTACTATTATTGGGCGGCGAATGTGGAGAAGTTGTTGGGCTGGTGTGCGGATCAGGAGGCAGTTTGGGTAAAGGTGGAGAAGGTTCATACAGGAGGTCGGAGCTGCGGGCTTTGGTGACGGGCGCACATCCGTTCAGGGAAATATTCGGATAACCCGGTGGTGGTTGCTGCATTGAAGATATGGAGACAGTTTCGGCAGCACTTTAAATTAGGGACGGTGTCGAAGTTGGTGCCGATTTGTGCTAACCAAATGTTCCAACCAGCAAGATTACATGCTAAGTTTAGGGGCTGGGTGGACAAAGGTGTGGAAGGAATGAGAGATTTGTTTTTGGAAGGGCGATTTGCGAGCTTTGTCAGGGAAGTTTGGGCTCTCGCAGTCAGAAACCTTTAGGTATTTGCAGGTTTGTGACTTTGCAAATAAGATTTTTCCAAAGTTTCTAGTAGTTCCGCCATCGTCGATGCTGGAGGGGGTTCTATTGCTTGCAAGGATGGAGGAGGGGAGTACTTCGGGAATTTACGGGATGATCCTGGAGGAGGATACTGTCGCTGGAGGGGGTCGAGTGGGAGGAGGAGTGGGGGCAGAATTGGAGGAAGGGGTGCGGTGTGAAACGCTGTGTGCAAGACTTGGGCTTATACAGTTATACTAGGGTGCATCTAACGAGGTGTAGGATTAGACAGCTGTTTAAGGGAGTGGAGGACTGGGAGGGGCGTGACCAACCATGTACATATGTTCTGGTCATGTCCTGAGCTGGCGAAACCTTTGGTCTCCTTCTTCAGCACCATGTTGATGATTCTACAAATTGATTGGAGCTAAGTCCCTTTCGGGGCCATATTTAGATTTTGATTTATCGTCACGTGTACTGAGGTACAGTGAAAGTATTGTTCTGCGTACAGTCCAGACATATCGTTCCACACATGAAAAACGTAGGATATACGATAAATACACAATGTAAATCTTGATATAGACATCTGGAGAAGCATACAGAGTGTACTGCTACTCAGTAGAGAAGACACGTGGAGAGATCAGTTTAGTCCAGTATTTTTCAAACTTTTTTTTCCCGGGACCCACTTTTACCAACCGGCGGACCTTCGGGACCCACACTGGCCAACATTCGCGACCCATGGCAACCGTCCTCAGAGACCTACGCCGCCAACTTTCACAAAGCATCACTATTGCTTACCTTTTATGCGTCAGATGAGCCTGTTTGGTCCTCTTAATCTCATTTGCTTAGTCATTCAATGTTACATTTCTGAAAAGGACTTCAGCTGATGATTTAAGTTCTCGCTGCATCCTTTGGAAAAAATCAACAGTTTTGTCCTCAAATTCACCATGCTTAGTCTTCAAATGCCTTTGAAGATTTGAGGGTTTTAAACTTTAATTTGTCAGGACTTCCCTGCATGTAACACACATGGACTTTGCATCCTGATTTGCAATTGCACAATTAAAGCAATACCTCGAGAAATCATCTTTATGCTGCTTTGTTCCTGATTTCAGTTTCTTCTTAATTGTTTCTTCACCAGAGGCTCTGGAGCTCTGGATACAGCTGACACCAGCAATGCTTTGTCCTGCCGTGGACTCTCCTGTGAAGCTCTCTCCAGCTGATTCAATTGTGAGATCCTTGTCTGTTTGTGTCTCTGGCCCCTCTTCCTTATTATAAAATAATCTATCTTCAGTTCTTCACAAAGTCTTGTTGTTTGCTTGCTGGCAGCTACAAAATGGAGGAATCTCGCCTCCATGATTTTGCGTCCAAAACACGGATGTACAGGGCGCGTGACGTTAGTGTACGTGCTGAGCGCGTGACCTCTCTGCCGCTGCCTCTGGCGGAAAGACTCGATTGTTCATATTTAAAGACCGGTCGCGGCCAGCATTCTTTTTTTTAAATTTGAAACTATATTTCCAATACTTGATTTGTTTCCAAATTTGTGACTTTTTATTACTTAAAATTAAAAGAATTTCAGTTGAACATGCACATTCTTACATTTACACACAAACTTTGTTTTAAATATATTCCCATTTCTTTAGAAATTTAAACAAATGTAGAAAGTTCAATCTTGTTTTTACTTTACAAACTATGACTTTAAACAAGATGAAATGATTTGTCAAACACATACAATGTCACAATGACAAACCTGGCCTGGCTTCCCTCTCACTGTCCAGTAGCTGCATCCACCCCAGTCAAAGATTGATGACCACTTCCCCACCAGTACTTCACGTCGTGGGAGTGCAATTGGACGTTGTGCCGGCTGTTGAACAGCTTGACCACGGAAACGCTGGTCGCAAAATACCGATCTTGACGGGGGTCGAGCCGAGCAGCAGAGGACAAACAACAGAGTGGAGCTCAAAGCACGGGCCACCGCCTTTAGCACTGTGCACCCATGTGGGAGCCCGTCTGCTGCACCCAGCACCCAGCCCAGCCTCACGCCGCCATGCCCCCTCAAACGCCACAACCAATCGGGGACTGTCCGCGACCGGCATTCTTAAAAGCTGATCGTGGTCGTTGGGTCTTCGTCCCGCGATCGGGAACACCACGGCCGATCGCTCCATGACCTTCCCAACACCCGACCGCGACCTACTAGCGGGTCGCAACCCTGTGTTTGATAAACGCGGCTAAGTGTTGACACCGGCGTAAACACCGGCGTCAACGGACCTCTTGGTGGTAGCGTCGACGTGTGTGGACCAGGACAGATTGTTGGTGATGTGCACAGATTGGAATTTGAAGCCGTCAAGCATCT
The DNA here is from genome assembly GCF_047496885.1 of Scyliorhinus torazame. Lineage (NCBI taxonomy): Eukaryota > Metazoa > Chordata > Chondrichthyes > Carcharhiniformes > Scyliorhinidae > Scyliorhinus > Scyliorhinus torazame. The sequence continues at coordinate 150,521,327 of NC_092712.1, forward strand.
CCACCTCGGCACCATTGATGCAGACAGGGTGTACGATACTTTGCTTTCTGAAGTCAATGACCAGCTCCTTAGTTTTGCTGACATTGAGGGAGAGATTGTTGTCGTTACACCACGCCACTAGGTTCTCCACCTCCCTTCTGTACTCTGAATCATCGTTGTTTGAAATCCGACCCACGATGGTCGTGTCATCAGCAAGCATGTGGAAGGAGTTGGACCCAAATTTTGCCACACAGTTGTGTGTGCATAGGGAGTGTGGTAGTATGCATTAGGGGTCATGTGGGACTGTGAAGCCATGATGTCATTGGCTGACAGATCCCGGGTCCTGGTTGGACGTTGACCTCTAGCTCCGCCCTGAAGGCGGAGTATAAGTACCAGGAGTCCTCCCCCGCAGGCAGTCTACTACTGAACTGCGGGGGAACAGTCACGCTTAATAAAGCCTCATCGACTTCACTCTATTCGTCTCTCGGAGTCTTTGTGCGCTACAATTTATTAAGCGTGACAAAAAGGACTATGTAGCTCAGGATCATCCCGGAATGCCTGAGGATCAGCCCCCACGCAGTGAACGCAGCAGCAGCTTTCAAGCACTGGCAGACTTGTTTCGAGGCCTACCTCAGAACGGCCACCGGCCGGGTCACAGAAGACCAAAAACTACAGGTCCTGCACTCGAGGTTAAGCACGGAGATCTTCTCCCTCATCGAAGACGCAGAGGATTTCCAGACGGCTGGAAAGTCTCTACGTTCGCCCAGTTAACCAGATCTACGCTCGCTATCAACTCGCAACGAGACGGCAAAGTCCCGGAGAATCGATAGATGAATTCTACGCCGCGCTACTAATTTTGGGACGGGCCTGCAGCTGCCCGCCGGTGAACGCAAATGAACACACGGACATGTTAATGCGTGATGCTTTTGTGGCAGGTATGAACTCCTCCCAAATCGGCCAAAGACTTCTAGAAAAAGAGTCGCTAGGACTCTCAGAGGCACGGGCCCTAGCAGCCTCCCTAGACGTGGCAGCGCGAAATACCCGCGCCTACGGCCCCGACCGCGCGGCAGCCCATTGGGCTCCGTACGCACCCGTCGCGACAAACCCACCCCCCCCCCCCCTCCCGGACACCCCACAGGCTTGCGCGGTTCAAACGCCAAGTCGCACCGGGGGAGCCCGCTGCTATTTCTGCGGCCAGGCGAAACACCCCCGGCAGCGCTGCCCGGCCCGCGCAGCGATCTGTAAGAGCTGCGGGAAAAAGGGCCATTTCGCGGCTGTGTGCCGGTCCCGCGAGGTCGCCGCTGTCCCGGGAGAACAGGGAGCCCTGCACGCCGTTTACACTCCCCAACTCCCCCAGCGCCCCATGTATGACCCGCCGGCGCTACCACTCTGGGTCCCGACCACCGCTCTCCCCGGAGAACAGGGAGCCCTGCACGCCGTTTACGCTCCCCAACCGCCCCCCCCCCCCCCGCGCCCCATGTATGACCCGCCGGCGCTACCGCTTTGGGTCCCGGTCACCGCTGTCCCCAGAGAAGAGGGAGCCCTGCGCATTCCTAACGCTCCCCAACCCCCCCAGCGCCCCATGTGCGACCCACAGGCGCCGCCATTTTGGGTCCCGGCCACCAAGAGGGAAGGAAGGGCGCCGCCATCTTGGACCACCCCAGACCTGTGCAACGCATGGGGGTGGCCATTTTGTCCACCCCCGCCGCCATCTTGTGACCCCCCCGCCATGTGCGATGCATGGGGGCAGCCATCTTGTTCACCCCCGACGCTATCTTGGACGGCAACAACGGACCCCAGTGTCGACGGCTCCACGGGGTTCGAAGAAGACACTCAACTATTACAACCACGTCTGGCTTCAATGACGCTGGACCAAGCACGGCCCCAGACGCTCCAGACGACGACGACAACGGTGCTGATAAACGGGCACGAGACACCATGCCTGGTCGACTCCGGGAGCACGGAGAGCTTTATCCACCCCGACACGGTAAGACGCTGTTCTTTGACCATCCATCCCAGCGCACAAAAGATTTCCCTAGCCGCAGGATCCCACTCCGTACAGATCGAAGGCTTCTGCATAGTGACCCTAACGGTGCAAGGGAGGGAGTTCAAAAACTACAGGCTCTACGTCCTTCCCCAACTCTGCGCCCCCACATTACTGGGATTCGACTTCCAGTGCAATCTACAGAGCCTAACCTTCAAATTCGGCGGCCCAATACCCCCACTCACTATCTGCGGCCTTGCAACCCTCAAGGTGCAACCCCCATCCTTGTTTGCAAACCTCACCCCGGATTGCAAACCCGTCGCCACTAGGAGCAGACGGTACAGCGCCCAGGACCGGACCTTCATTCGGTCCGAAGTCCAGCGGCTACTAAAGGAAGGCATAATCCAGGCCAGCAATAGTCCCTGGAGAGCACAGGTGGTAGTAGTAAAGACAGGGGAGAAGCAAAGGATGGTCATAGACTATAGCCAGACCATCAACAGGTACACACAACTAGACGCGTACCCTCTCCCCCGCATATCCGACATGGTCAATCGGATTGCCCAATATAAGGTCTTCTCCACCGTGGACCTCAAGTCCGCCTACCATCAACTCCCCATCCGCCCAAGTGACCGCAAGTACACAGCCTTCGAGGCAGACGGGCAATTATACCATTTCCTAAGGGTCCCATTTGGCGTCACAAACGGGGTCTCGGTCTTCCAACGAGAGATGGACCGAATGGTTGATCAACACGGGTTACGGGCCACGTTCCCGTATCTCGACAATGTAACCATCTGCGGCCACGATCAGCAGGACCACGACGCCAACCTCCAAAAATTCCTCCAGACCGCTAAAGCCTTGAACCTCACGTACAACGAGGACAAGTGCGTTTTTAGCACCAACCGGCTAGCCATCCTGGGCTACGTAGTGCGCAATGGGATAATAGGCCCCGACCCCGACCGTATGCGCGCCCTCATGGAATTTCCCCTCCTGCACTGCTCAAAAGCCCTAAAACGCTGCCTGGGGTTGTTTTCATACTACGCCCAGTGGGTCCCCCAGTACGCAGACAAGGCCCGCCCCCTAATACAGACCACGACCTTCCCTCTGTCGACAGAGGCTTGCCAGGCCTTCAGCCGCATCAAAGCGGATATCGCAAAGGCCACGATGCGCGCCATCGACGAGCCCCTCCCCTTCCAGGTCGAGAGCGACGCCTCCGATGTAGCTCTAGCGGCCACCCTTAACCAAGCGGGCAGACCCGTGGCCTTTTTCTCCCGAACCCTCCACGCTTCAGAAATCCGCCACTCCTCAGTGGAAAAGGAAGCCCAAGCCATAGTGGAAGCGGTGGGACATTGGAGGCATTACCTGGCCGGCAGGAGATTCACTCTCCTCACGGACCAACGGTCGGTAGCCTTCATGTTCGATAATGCACAGCGGGGCAAAATCAAAAACGACAAGATCTTAAGGTGGAGGATCGAGCTCTCCACCTTCAACTACGTGATCTTGTATCGTCCCGGAAAGCTGAACGAGCCGTCCGATACCCTATCCCGCGGCACATGTGCCAACGCACAAATTAACCGCCTCCAAACCCTCCACGAGGACCTCTGCCACCCGGGGGTCACTCGGTTCTACCACTTTGTTAAGTCCCGCAACCTCCCATACTCTTGAGAGGAGGTCCGTACAATCACAAGGAACTGCCACATCTGCGCAGAGTGCAAACCGCATTTTTTCAGGCCGGATGGTGCGCACCTGATTAAGGCTTCCCGCCCCTTTGAACGCCTTAGTCTGGATTTCAAAGGACCCCTCCCCTCCACCGACCGCAACATATACTTCCTTAATGTGGTGGACGAGTACTCCCGCTTCCCATTCGCCATCCCCTGCTCTGACATGACCGCGGCCACAGTCATTAAGCCCTGAACACCATATTCACACTGTTCGGTTGCCCCGCTAACGTCCACAGCTACAGGGGGTCCTCTTTCATGAGTGACGAGCTGCGCCAGTTCCTGCTCAGCAACGGTATAGCCTCGAGCAGGACGACCAGCTACAATCCCCGGGGGAACGGGCAAGTAGAGAGGGAGAACGGCACGGTCTGGAAGACCGTCCTACTGGCCCTACGGTCCAGGGACCTCCCAGTTTCACGGTGGCAGGTGGTCCTCCCGGACGCCCTCCACTCCATCCGGTCACTTCTCTGTACTAGCACTAACCAAACGCCTCATGAGCGCCTCCTTGTCTTCCCCAAGAAGTCCTCCTCTGGAACGTCGCTGCCGACCTGGCTGGCGGCCCCAGGACCCATCTTGCTCCGAAAACATGTGCGGGCGCACAAGTCGGACCCGTTGGTCGAAAGGGTTCACCTCCCTCACGCGAACCCGCAGTACACTTACGTGGAGTACCCCGATGGCCGACAGGACACGGTCTCCCTGCGAGATCTGGCGCCCGCCGGCAACACACACACCCCCCCGACACCAATCACCCCCTTCCTGCCACCGCCGCACCCCGCGACCGCCCCCTTCCCAGGAGGATCGGTCCTCCTCCCAGGCCCGACCAGGAGTGAAGCCCAAGCTGAAACCGTAAGGCTCCCGGAGACGACAACACCGGAACAAGCACCACCACCACCACCGGGGCCGAGGCGATCGACACGGACGACCAGACCGCCCGATCGACTCGTGGCGTCGATCTAACACTACAATATGTGGACTTTTAACGAGAACATTTTGTCTTTTTTTTACTGACGATTACTGAAAATAGTTCGAAACAAAAAAAACCTTGTACATACTGTAATAACATGCGAAGGTTTTCCTCCCAGGACCAGCCTTTTAAACCCTTACCACCATGCGAAGCATCACCCCGCCGGGTTCATTTTTAACAAGGGGTGAATGTGGTAGTATGCATTAGGGGTCATGTGGGACTGTGAAGCCATGATGTCATTGGCTGACAGATCCCGGGTCCTGGTTGGACGTTGACCTCTAGCTCCGCCCTGAAGGCGGAGTATAAGTACCAGGAGTCCTCCCCCGCAGGCAGTCTACTACTGAACTGCGGGGGAACAGTCACGCTCAATAAAGCCTCATCGACTTCACTCTATTCGTCTCTCGGAGTCTTTGTGCGCTACAGGGAGTAGAGTAGGGGGATAAGTACGCAGTGTTAAGGGGTTCCTGTATTGAGTACTATCAATGGGAAGGTTTTGTTGTTTACCCTTACTGATTTTGGTCTCTGGGTCAGGAAGTCGAGGATCCAGTTGTCGAGGAGCCAAGTCCTAGGTTTTGGAGTTTTGATATGAGCTTGGCTGGGATTATAGTGTTGAAGGAGGTGCTGTTGTCAATGAATAGGAATCTGACTTACGAGTTCTTGTTGTCGAGATGCTTCAGGGATGCATATAGGGACAGGGAGATGGCGTCTGCTGTGGACCGGTTGTGGCGGTATACGAATTGCAGCGGATCAAGGCATTCATGGAGTTGATGTGTCTCATGACCAACCTCTCTCAGCACTTCATAATGATAGATGCCAAGGCCACTGGATGATAGTTGTTGAGTCACATTGCTTGTTTCTTCTTTGGCACCGGTATGATGGTGGTCTTCTTGAATCAGGTGGAAACCTGGAATGGAGTAGGGAGAGGTTCAAGATGTCCCTGAACACAGCCGCCAGTTGGTCCACGCAGGATCTGACTCCACGACCAGGGACTCCGTCAGGGCACGTTGCTTTCCATGGGTTTACTTCTAAGAAGGCCAATCTGACTTCTGATGTTGTGACAGTAGGTATGGGTGTGTCGGGGCAATTGACAACGGTTTGTTGGCTTTCCGCTCAGAACGAGCATAGAATGCATTTGAGTTCATCGGGGAGGGGAACTCTGTTGCCAGAGATTCTACTCAGCTTTGCTTTGTAGCCCGTTATATTGTTTAAGCCTTGCCACAACCGACGAGAATCTGCCATTAGTCTGTGATTCTAGCTTAGTCTGGTATTGTCTCTTGGCATCCCTTTTTTAAAAAATATATTTTTATTCAAATTTTTTTGAAAAAAGAAAAACAAAGAACACATAAATAAACATCTAACCACTACATCACGAATTCCCCCAATATACAAACCCCCCATTAAGCCATAATAAACACAGTAGAAAACACAAAGTACGCCATCTCCAGCCTCTTCCACGCCGCCCCATACCCCTCCATTAGCTACTTGCGTATCATCGTCACATTGGCATCCCAGCAGTACCCACACAGGTTAGGTAACTCTAACCCTCCTCTGTCCCTACTCCGCTCCAGAAACACCCTTCTCACCCTCGGGGTCTTTTTCGCCCACACAAATCCCATGATGCTCCTGCTGACCCGCTTAAAAAAGGCCTTGGGGATCAGGATGGGGAGGCACTGGAATACAAAAAGGAACCTCGGGAGCACCGTCATTTTCACCGACTGCACCCTACCCACCAGGGATAGTAGTGGCAGCATGTCCCACCTTTTAAACTCCTGCTCCACCAGTCGCGTAAAGTTGAGCTTGTGTAGGGCCCCCCAGCTCCTGGCCACCTGGATCACCAGGTACCGAAAACTCCTTTCCGCCCTCTTCAATGGAAGCTCGTCTATCCCCCTCCCCTGGTCCCCCGGGTGTACCACGAAGAGCTCACTCTTCCCCACGTTGAGCTTATACCCGGAAAAGTCCCCAAACTCCCTGAGGATCCGCATCACCTCCGGCATCCCCCCCACTGGGGCCGCCACATACAGTAACAGGTCATCGGCATGCAATGATACCCGTTGTTCCTCTCTCCCCCCCCCCGGACCAGCCCCCTCCAGTTCCTGGACTCCCTTAGAGCCATAGCCAAAGGCTCAATTGCCAACGCAAATAGCAAGGGGGATAGGGGGCACCCCTGCCTCGTCCCCCGGTACAGCCAAAAGTATTCCGACCTCCTCCGATTCGTGGCCACACTTGCCACCGGGGCTTCGTAAAGTAGCCTAACCCATCTAATGAACCCCTCCCCGAACCCAAACCTCCTCAACACTTCCCAAAGGTACCCCCACTCCACCCTATCGAAGGCCTTCTCCGCGTCCATCGCCGCCACTATCTCTGTTTCCCCCTCACTGCAGGCATCATGATTACGTTAAGGAGCCTCCGCACATTGGTATTCAGCTGCCTTCCCTTCACAAAACCCGCCTGGTCCTCGTGAATCAACCCCGGGACACAGTCCTCAATTCTGGTAGCCAACACCTTCGCTAACAGCTTCGCATCCACGTTGAGGAGCGAGATTGGCCTATACGACCCACACTGTAATGGGTCCTTGTCCCGCTTCAAGATCAGCGAGATCAGCACCCTGGACATCGTCGGGGGTAGGGCACCCCCTCCCTCGCCTCATTGAAAGTCCTCACTCATAGAGGGCCCAGCAGATCCATGTACTTCCAGTAAAGTTCCACCGGGAACCCATTTGGCCCCGGTGCCTTCCCCGCCTGCATACTCCCCAGCCCCTTAGTCAGCTTCTCCAGCCCTACCGGTGCCCCAAGCCCAGCCACCTGCTCCTCCTCCGCCCTCGGGAACCTCAGCCGATCCAAAAATCGACGCATCTCCCCCTCCTCCGTCGGGGGCTCAGACTTATACAGCCCCTCATAAAAGTCTCTAAATACCTCATTTATTCCCACCGCACTCCGCACCGTGTTCCCCCCTTTATCCCTCACTCCCCCAATCGCCCTCGCTGCCTCCCGCTTCTGAAGCTGGTGTGCCAACATCCGGCTAGCCTTCTCCCCGTACTCATACACCACCCCTTGCGCTTTCCTCCACTGTACCTCTGCCTTCTTGGTGGTTAACAGGTCGAACTCGGCCTGGAGGCTTTGTCGCTCCTTGAGTAGTCCCTCCTCGGGGATCTCTGCATACCTCCTATCCACCCTTAAAATCTCCCCCACCAATCTCTCCCTCTTTCTCCTCTCCTTCCTCTCCTTGTGGGCCCTATGGAGATTAGCTCTCCCCTTATCACCGCCTTCAGCGCCTCCCAGACCACCCCCACCTGCACCTCCCCATTATCATTAGCCTCTAGATAGCTTTCAATGCACCCCCGGATCCGCCCGCTCACCTCCTCATCCGCCAGCAAGCCCACATCCAGGCGCCACAGCGGGCGCTGGTCGTCTCTTGGCATCCCTGATGGCTTTGTGGAGCTCGTATTTCTTGTACAGGTCAGGGTCACCTGATTTGAACTCCTCAGACCTGGCCTTCAGTGGGGAGTGAATCTCCTGAGTAAACCATGGTTTCTGGTTGTGGAACTCATGTCCTACCTTCTTCGGCACGCAATCTTCTACAAGCTTACTGATGAAGTCTGATGGTGGAGTCTCATACTCGTTTAGATTGGTTGCTGAGTTCTTGAATATGGACCAGTCCACTGACTCCAAGCAGTTACGTAGGGGCTCTTCCATTGCCTCGGACCAGAAACTTTGTTGCAGTGAAAAGCCTACTTGTGACAATAAAAATTATTATTAACCCTATATGTTCTAGACCCTTGTATTGTAGTCAATGCTTGCTCAGTATCAACCTAGTTTGAGCTTAATCCTCGCTATGTGGATGCTTTTATTTATAAGTGGAATATGGGCAGCACTGAGATAGAGTTTGTTGATCATCCCTATTTACCCGAAGATGGTAGTGGTGGACCTTCCTCTTGAGCAACAGTTTGTACTCTCAAGGACGTTAGTGAACCAGCTGTTTTTGTTCAATAATAAATTGGCAGCTTTCATGCCATTATCTTCAAGTTATGTTCTGATTGCAGATGATGTTACTACTGTACAAGTCCAATCTCCGGATGGAACTTAATGACCCTCCCCCTGAGCACTTCAGTCATCTGAATTCACTTGGGAGGTCTGCTCACCAGGTGCACCCCTTCGGACACCAGTTATGATTTCACACTATTCTGCCATCACGCCACCGTGGATGAATTTTCTGATGGAAATAGAACATAGAACATTACAGCGCAGTACAGGCCCTTCGACCCTCGATGTTGCGCCGACCTGTGAAACCACTCTAAAGCCCATCTACACTATTCCCTTATTGTCCATATGTCTATCCAATGACCATTTGAATGTCCTTAGTGTTGGCGAGTCCACTACTGTTGCAGGCAGGGCATTCCACGCCCTTACTACTCTCTGAGTAAAGAACCTACCTCTGACATCTGTCCTATATCTACCTCCCCTCAATTTAAAGCTATGTCCCCTCGTGCTGGACATCACCATCCGAGTAAAAAAAAGGCTCTCACTGTCCACCCTATCCAATCCTCTGATCATCTTGTATGCCTCAATTAAGTCACCTCTTAACCTTCTCTCTAACAAAAACAGCCTCAAGTACCTCAGCCTTTCCTCATAAGATCTTCCCTCCATACCAGGCAACATTCTGGTAAATCTCCTCTGCACCCTTTCCAATGCTTCCACATCCTATAATGCGGCGACCAGAATTGCACGCAATACTCCAAATGCGGCCGCACCAGAGTGTTGTATAGCTGCAACATGACCTCATGGCTCCTCTACCAATAAAAGCTAACACACCGTACGCCTTCTTAACAACCCTCTCAACCTGGATGGCAACTTTCAGGGATCTATGTACATGGACACCGAGATCTCTCTGCTCATCCACACTGCCAAGAATCTTACCATTAGCCCAGTACTCAGTCTCCCTGTTATTCCTTCCAAAATGAATCACCTCACACTTTTCTGCATTAAACTCCATTTGCCACCTCTCAGCCCAGCGCTGCAGCTTATCTATGTCCCTCTGTAACTTGTAACATCCTTCCGCACTGTCCACAACTCCACCGACTTTAGTGTCATCTGCAAATTTACTCACCCATCCTTCTACGCCCTCCTCCAGGTCATTTATAGAAATGACAAACAGCAGTGGCCGCAAAACAGATCCTTGTGGTACACCACTAGTAACTGGACTCCAGTCTGAACATTTCCCATCAACCACCACCCTTTGTCTTCTTCCAGCTAGCCAATTTCTGATCCAAACTGCTAAATCACCCTGAATCCCATGCCTCCGTATTTTCTGCAGTAGCCTACCATGGGGAACCTTATCAAACGCTTTACTGAAATCCATATACACCACATCAACTACTTTACCTTCATCCACCTGTTTGGTCACCTTCTCAAAGAACTCTATAAGGTTTGTGAGGCACAACCTACCCTTCACAAAACCGTGTTGACTATCTCTAATCAAATTATTCCTTTCCTGATGATTATACATCCTATCTCTTATAAACCTTTCCAAGATTGTTCCCACACCAGAAGTAAGGCTCACTGGTCTATAGTTACCGGGGTTATCTCTACTCCCCTTCTTGAACAAGGGGATAACATTTGCTATCCTCCAGTCTTCTGGCACTATTCCTGTAGACAATGGGGGTATGATTCTGGCTTGATAATAGTATGGTCATTTATTATAATTATGTCCCCTTGTTGAACATCGGGAGATGCGCCCAGTCACTGATGGAAGGGGCCAATCGTGTCACGCGTTGTAAATCGCAACTTTGCAGTTCTCACTATAGTTTCGCTCCCATCGCCAAAACCACCCGACGTGAAGAGGAGCGGAAAATCCCGATCTTTGTTTCTGGATTATTTGTCCAAAACCAACACATTACAGTACCCTAGAGGCAGCTAATTTGTTACTGCTGCAAGATTTATTACTCCTAAATCCATGCAGACTACCCGTACATTTTTATCTACTTACTTGATGAACATTCATATAATACTTATAAAAATTTCTTCCTGCAGCTGTTGGGTAAAATTATTTGTAATCTCCAAATTCCTGTTGAGCTACCTTTTCTGGAATATTGGGATTATATTCTATTGTGCCTTTGGCATGTTACTATTTCCCAATTCATTTTTTTCCAATTAAGGGGTAATTCAGCGTGGCCAATCCACCTACACTGCACAACTTTGGGCTGTGAGGGTGAGACCCGCGCAGACACGGGGAGAATGTGCAAACTCTACACGGACAGTGACCCGGGGCCAGGATCGAATCCGGGTTCTCAGTGGCGTGAGGCAGCAATGCTAACCACTGTGCCACCGTGCCGCACCTTTTGCATGTTACTTATGGAGCTATAAAAATATCTCTCTTTGGACTTGCATCGCTTAAATATATAATCCATTTTGAAAATTGTCAGTCTAGAATAAATTAGTGCTTATATATGGCTCAATATCAGTGTACAGTTTGTTATTTTCTAATCTAAATGTGCTCCTAAAACCACCTTCATGTTGATTGTTCTGCAGACATATTATTTTCATAATATAACAGTCATTTTCAAACTCAGGGTCGCGACCCACGGGTGGGTGTCAGGAGGGTGGCGGAGCGATCGGTCACAGTGGTCCTGATCGCAGGAAGAAGTGCCCAACAGCCGTGACTGGCTTTTAAAAATGCCAGCCGCAATTGGTTTTCACGAATGCCAGCCGTGCATGCATGTCCCCGGAGCCTAGCAGGGCAGATCCCATCCTCCTGACGTCAGTGTGCTGTCCCAGACCCAGAGTTTTTAAAAGAATTGATGGAGTCTTCCCGCCAGAAGCGGCGGCAGAGAGCAGGTCACGCGCCCCATACACTGATGTCACGTGCTCTGGATGCAAAATCATGGCGGAGAGATTCCTCCATTTTTTTGTTGCCAGCAAGCAAGGCAATAGGACTGTGTGAAGAACTGAAGATGGATCATTTTGGAATAAGGCAGAGAGGGCCAGAGAGACACAAATAGGCTAGGATCTCACAACTGAATCTGCTGGAGAGAGTTTATCAGGGCAGTTCACAGCAGGACAAAGAAGTACAGGTGTGAGCTCCAGGACCTCTGATGAACAAACTATTAAGAAGTTGAAATTGGGAACAAACCAGTATAAAGATAATTTCTTGAGGTATGGCTTTATTATTTGTGCCAATGCAAATCAGGATGCAAAGCCCGTGTGTGTTATGTGCAGGGAAGTACTGGCAAATGAAAGATTAATACCCTCAAAAACTTCAAAGAGTCCGAGGTCAAGCCTCTTGATTGTTTTCAAAGGATGCCGCAAGAACTTCTTCTCCGAAATATAGCATTGAATGACAAAGCAAGGGAGATCGTGAGGACCAGTCGCATTAAAGGTAAGCAAAAATGGTGGGTCACAAAAGGTCGGCTGGCGTGGGTCCTGAAGGATGGCCGGTTGGTCCCAGGAAAAAAATTTGAAAAACACTGATAAAACATGTGAAAACTGTTTCTTATTATCCCCAACTTTAAGATGTGTGTTTGAGCATGTGAGTGTTTTCACTATGTTTACATTCTGGGTGTTGTGTGAATAAATGATTATCTTTTCTTCTGGTTTAAACTTAACCAGAAAGTCTGTTTTCTGTCTATTATTAAAAATAAAAACCTCCTCTAGGAAAGAACCTTGTTAAAAACAACCGAGTTGAGGGTAAAGTCATCTCACCACGTCTCCCTGTGTGCAACACTATGAACATTAAAGACCCTCGAAGATGTACTGTGTCATCATACCATGCTGTAGGAACTTTGAAAGGATCCTTTGAGAAATTGATCTAATGTTGCCCTGGTTTGTCTATCAACAAAACCAACACCCCGATGGATTGCTGAGATGATTTGAAGGAAAACAAAGTATCTTAAAATAATGAAAAGGAAAAGAAGGGAACATTGTCATTTGTTTAATAATGAGAAAGTTTGAGCTGAGTTACACAAATTTAGGGGCAATATGTAAATTTGCACAACAGTTAAAATCTTAGTGGCAACACCATTAACAACAGGGCAGCTAATTAGTTGACACCTGTTATAACCTGCCTACTGACGATTGGCTGGGGACTAATGATTATCCCACAATCCTATGGGAGTATGAACTTCCCCAATGAGGGGGGCGGAGAAACTCCTACTATAAATAAGCTGGCCAGTCCAGGAACCAGGAGGAAGGAGAAGGTAGCAAGGGAAGTTACTGCTACTGCTATGTATATATTGTTATAGTAAATAAACTTTATTATTTTGTATCCTTAAAACTCGTGCTGGATTCTTCGGGGCCCTTACAAAACTGGCGACGAAGGTAAAAGTGAATAGCTGTCTACACTGCTGAAGCCACCTCCCTGGATTTTTGTTGGATACAGGTTGGAAGTTGTTTTCTATTATACCATGCCTCTGTACGGACGTTTGGATGTTTTTGATGCTGCGCTGGAAAGCTGGAACCAGTACACGCAACGGATGCGTTACTATTTCCGGGCAAACAATATCATTGAAAACGAGCGCCAGGTGGTCATATTGCTCACCGCCTGCGGACCGCATACGTTTGGGGTGATTAGGAGCCTTACGTACCCAGCTGCGCCGGACACCAAAACGTTTGACGAACTTGTGAATATAGTGGGGCAACACTTTAACCCAACCCCGTCCACGATAGTCCAGCGTTACCGGTTTAATACCGCTGAGAGGACCCCTGGAGAATCCCTTGCCGATTTTTTATCCAGGCTACGCAGGATTGCGGAATACTGTGACTATGGTGAGACCTTGTCAGAAATGTTACGCGACCGTTTGGTTTGCGGTATTAACAATGCGGCCACCCAGAGAAAGTTGTTAGCGGAGCCAACATTGACTTTTCAACAGGCAATACAAATAGTCTTGTCCCGAGAGAGCGCAGAGCGAGGAGTACAGGAGCTACAGGGAATGGAAGTGCATGCCTTGGGGCGAAACCCTTTCCGCCCAAAAACATCCCCCCGCACTCCTGCGGTACCTTGGGCGAGGCAACGACCAGACCGACGCCAGTGGCCATCGGACATTCCTCCCCGAAGGGAGCCTTCTCCAGAGCCAATGGATGAGGAGCCATGTCCGTGTCAGACTTGTAGGCGCCGACCCCGTCGCGGACGGCGGTCCTGGGGACGCCAGAGGCGCCGTCGTTCCGACCGAAACTGGGACCAGCCCAGGGGCCGTAACTGGGACCAGCCCAGAGGCCGTACCTTCCATGTGGATGAACCTGCGGCGACCACTCCTGAGGACGTGGAGACGGAGGACGACTGCCTGCAGCTGCATTGTGTGGCAGCTCCCCGTGTGGCCCCCATTAAGGTGACAGTACGGGTCAATGGCCACCCGCTGGAGATGGAGTTGGATACTGGCGCAGCGGTCTCCGTGATCGCCCAGAGGACATTCGACTGCATCAAGCAGGGTATACAGACCCTTACACTAACTGACTCACAGGCCAGGTTGGCCACCTACACGGGGGAACCACTGGACATTGCAGGAACTACAATGACCCCTGTTGTCTATGGACGCCAGGAGGGGCGTTTCCCAATTATCGTAGTGCGTGGCCATGGGCCCAGCCTGTTGGGTCGGGACTGGTTGCGCCATTTGCGGTTGCAATGGCAGCACATCCTCCAAACAGTTTCTGGAGGGTTGACTGAGGTGCTAGGACGATACCCAGAGGTATTCCAGCCTGGTCTGGGGAAAATAAAAGGGGCCGTAGCCCGTATCCAAGTTGAACCAGGAGCCATACCGCGCTATTTCTGGGCGCGCCCAGTGCCTTACGCTTTGCTCGAGAAGGTAGAAGGGGAGCTCACTCGTTTGGAGAGTTTGGGTATTATCAGGCCTGTCCGTTTTGCTGACTGGGCAGCACCAAATGTGCCAGTAATGAAGCCAGATGCCACAGTTCGCTTGTGTGGCGACTATAAACTTACAGTGAATACAGTTTCCCGACTCGACCGATACCCAATGCCTCACATAGAGGATCTCTACGCGAAACTTGCAGGCGGACTCTCATTCACAAAATTAGATATGAGTCACGCCTACCTGCAGTTGGAGCTGGACCCTGCCTCCCGACCATATGTAACAATTAACACACACCGGGGCCTGTATGAATATACACGGTTGCCCTTTGGAGTATCCTCTGCCTGCGCAATTTTTCAACGTGTTATGGAGGGCATTTTGAGAGGTTTACCACGTGTGGCTGTCTACCTAGATGACGTGTTGATTACAGGGACGTCGGAGCAAGAGCATTTGGAAAATCTGGAGGCTGTCCTTAAACGCCTTTCGGAGGCTGGAGTCCGTTTACGTCACACACAGTGCGTATTTCAGGTAAAAGAAGTAGTCTACCTAGGTTATCGGGTGGACCGCGAGGGTCTGCACCCCGTCGCAGAGAAGGTGCGTGCAATTCAACATGCCCCCACCCCGACTGACACTTCGCATCTTCGTTCTTTTCTCGGTCTCGTAAACTATTACGGGAAGTTCCTCCCCAATCTGGCAACTACGCTGGCCCCCTTACACCTGCTGCTAAAGAAAAATCACACCTGGGTTTGGGGTCAGCCGCAAGAAACCGCTTTCCGGCGAGTAAAGCAACAATTGTCGTCGTCTGGGTTACTAACCCACTATGATCCAGGAAAGCCTTTGCTCGTCACATGTGATGCATCCCCGTATGGTATTGGGGCTGTCCTGTCCCACAAGATGGAGAACGGGGCCGAGCGACCGATAGCTTTCGCCTCCCGCACATTGACTGCAGCGGAGAAGAAGTACGCGCAGATCGAGAAGGAGGGCCTGGCAGTGGTTTTCGCGGTGAAACGCTTCCACCAGTATGTGTACGGCCGCCATTTCACTATCGTGACTGATCATAAGCCCCTGCTGGGACTCTTCAGAGAGGATAAGCCGATACCGCCCATTGCTTCTGCACGGATCCAGCGCTGGGCTTTGTTGCTTGCTGCATATGAGTATTCTCTGGAGCACAAACCAGGTACGCAGATAGCAAATGCCGACGCACTGAGCCGATTGCCTTTATCGACTGGCCCCATGTCGACCCCCACGACCGGTGAGGTGGTCGCAACCCTAAATTTTATGGACACCTTGCCTGTCACGGCATCACAGATCCGTGAGTGGACCCAGACGGAGCCAGTCCTGTCAAAGGTTCGGCACATAGTCCTGTATGGTGGGCAGCATAGACAGCTCCCAGGCGAGTTACGGGCATTTTCCTCCAAGCTGTCAGAGTTCAGCGTGGAAGACGGCATCCTCTTGTGGGGGACGCGTGTGGTTGTCCCGGAAAAAGGCCAGGAGCTGATATTATCAGACTTGCACAATGGGCATCCGGGCGTGACCAAGATGAAAATGTTGGCCCGGAGTTATGTCTGGTGGCCAGGCCTCGACACCGACATTGAGAAGGTGGCCCAAAACTGCTCCATTTGCCAGGAGCATCAGAAGCTTCCGCCGGCCGCGCCCCTACATCACTGGGAATGGCCAGGGCGGCCTTGGGCACGCTTACATGCAGATTTCGCAGGCCCTTTTCAGGGATCCATGTTCCTTCTACTAATTGACGCCCAGTCCAAATGGCTGGAGGTGCATAAGATGCAGGGGACAACGTCCTGCGCAACAATTGAAAAAATGCGTTTATCATTTAGCACGCATGGCCTCCCCGAGGTGCTGGTCACGGATAATGGCACTCCATTCACGAGTGAGGAGTTTGCTAGGTTTACAAAGATGAACGGCATCCGCCATATCCGCACTGCCCCTTACCACCCGGCTTCAAATGGGTTGGCAGAGCGTGCAGTGCAAACATTCAAAAGAGGCCTAAAGAAGCAGTCTTCCGGATCAATGGACACGAGACTGGCTCGGTTTTTGTTTACGTACAGGACCACCCCCCATACAGTGACTGGGGTAGCTCCCGCAGAACTCCTAATGGGCCGGAGACTTCGCACCCGCCTTAGTATGGTCTTCCCGGACATTGGCGCAAAAGTACGCCGCACACAAGAACGGCAGGGACCGGGATTGTCTCAGCATCGTCCGATTCGGCAGTTTGCGCCCGGTGACCCAGTATTCGTGCGGAATTTTGCTGGTGGTGCCCAATGGGTTCCTGGGGTAATCTTTCGCCAAACGGGCCCTATATCGTACCAAGTGCAAGCCCAGGGTCGTCTCCAGCGAAAACATGTAGACCACGTCCGGTCCAGAAGATCATCCCCGCAAAAGATCCCCCGCCCCCGGAGCTCAGTTCAACAGCGGCAAAGACCAGAAAGAAGGGAAGGTAGTCCTCCAAATCTTCCAATGGTGCCTCACTCAAAGCCTGCGCAGGTCATGACGGGACCGAATGGGGACAGAGACGCTGACATGACGGAGGCAGCAGACTCTGACTCCGAGATGGAGACACAGGATGAATCCGAGGGGGAATCCTCGGGTCCACAGGCCGTGGATGTACAACCGCGCCGTTCATCACGGAAGCGCCGGTCTCCGTCTCGTTATACGCCGCCTGATCCAGCGCCGCGTGCAAATGGCGTCCGGCCTGCGGCCAAACGAGTTCGACGCCTCCCTTCGCCAGGGCCTACGGTGGATTCCTTGGACTTTGGGGGGGAGGGATGTTATAACCTGCCTACTGACGATTGGCTGGGGACTAATGATTATCCCACAATCCTATGGGAGTATGAACTTCCCCAATGAGGGGGGCGGAGAAACTCCTACTATAAATAAGCTGGCCAGTCCAGGAACCAGGAGGAAGGAGAAGGTAGCAAGTGAAGTTACTGCTACTGCTATGTATATATTGTTATAGTAAATAAACTTTATTATTTTGTATCCTTAAAACTCGTGCTGGATTCTTCGGGGCCCTTACAAAAACACCTTTTAAAATTTGATATTGAGTTGACGTAATTCCATCTACGAGAGATGATGGTCGTGCAGCAAACAATTATTTAGGTGGGGATCTTCATTTGGGTTTGAAGGGCAATACTTGAGAGGCAGGTTCTGCCACACGCACCACATGAAGCTGCCAAGTTGCGTTGAAGATTGTTTCCAGCATTGGTGCCCATTGCCAAACTACAGTAGCCACTGGTTGTCATGGTGGTACAGGCCATCCCAAAAGAGGTGTTGCCATTTCTCCCTTTTCACCAAGTGGTGACTCCAAAGTGTGATAATCAATGTTTCAGACCTTTAACGTCACCTTATCCAGCATCCTTGAAGTGGAACCTTGGGCACCTCACTGGTCACCTGACTCCAGCTATCTCAACATGCAGAAAGTTCTTGGGCATGCAACCGTCTGCCAGTCTTTGGATGTGCCCAATCAACTAAAGCTGTCTCTGATTAATGCGAGCACACATGGGAGCTGTGCCTTTGAGAAGGCTAACACATTTGTGATTTTTCCTGCCAGGAATCAGTAGTGATGGAAATTATTCAGCTGCTTTGCAGTTGTAAGTCACCCATATTTCACAGCCACACAGGAAGTTACACAGAACACAGGCTCTTCAAACTATTAGCTTGGTCCTAAGGGTCAGTTTATTATTATCCCATGCACATTTTACGAATTGGCCAACGGCTGTAGCTGCTTTCCCTATACCTGCATGGAGCTCTGCATCAAAGGACACATTGTTTGGCAGTGTGAACCTAAAGTAGCAAAATTTTGTGACCACTTCCAGTGGGGTGTTATTTAGTGCGATCAAGGGGGGAGATGCAGCACCTTTTCTCGTGACCACAGTTTTCTTGACATTTTGCTCTTCGAGACTACAAGTTACAGGTATGTATAGAGTCCACAAATCTTTGCAGCTGAGTTTCTCTGTGGACGACTAGTGCAGCATTATCAGCATAGAGGAGTTCTCTGATAGGACGCAGTATGTTTTTATTTTTCTTTCAGTATTGGCAGATTGTGACTTAGTGTGCTCGTAGATTCCTTCCATATCGGCAAGACACGTGAAGGTCAGGAGCATGGAGAACAAATGACCAAACAGAGTGGGGGCTGGGGCACTTCTGTTTCAATCCAGTCATCACTCTGAAACTGTCAGAAGAGGTGCCATCAAACTACAGTGCAGTGCATGCCGTAATCGAAGAAGTGGATGAGACTGTGGAGTAGCTCAGTCAGTTTTGTACTGCTCTTTGTTGTTGAATGCCTAAGTGAGATCGACAAAGTAAGATAAAGGGGTATACCTTGTTTCCTAAAGTTCTCTTGTAACTGCCATATGGAGAAGAATCATGACCACAGTAGATCTGCTGGCATGGAAACTACACCATGCTTCCAGGGGCACCCAGTCTGCAGTATGGCACTGCAACATTAATTTGGAAGGTGAATATTATTTATTTTTTGCCACCATAACAAAAGGTACAGTAGAAGGGAAATTATCTTGAGTCCACGATTGTCAGCCACGTTCAAGAGATCAGTACTATAAATGGGAGATCAGTACTGTAAATGGGAGTTTCTAAGAAACCAAATGGCCACTTTGGTTCGCAAAACATTACAGCACCTTGTGCTAATAACTCCTGCTAAATATATTTTGCTGAGTTCTTCTGATGTATATAGCTTAGTTCTTCTGATCTACAACAATTTCAATGCAATTTGTTTTCTCCCACACGTGGTTTATTCTTCAAATAAAACTGCCAGTACACCCTTGAATATAGCTTGTCTGTAGAGTTTTTGGGGTTAATAGAATTTCTAAATTTGCAGATGACTTCAAATTGGGAAAATAATGACGCAAGTGCAAGACAACATGAATAAATTTGCAGAATGGGTGTTTAATTGGCAATAAGGAAGAGCAAGAGTCTATTGACAGGCCTCTTCAAAAGACACAGCAAGTCTCTTAGACCTAGAGAAGATGTTTCCACTTATAAGGGATTCACAAATTAGCACCCATGAATATAAAATAAACACAAATAGATTCAATAGGAGATTTTTACCCAAAGAGTGCTAAGAATGTGGGACACAGCACAACAAGCAATTTTATGGCATAAAGATGCATTTAAGAGGAAATAGATAAGCACAAGGGAGAAAAGTCTAGAATAGTATGCCGATCAAGTTAGGTGAAGAGTGACAGGAACAGGTTTTTGTGGAGCATAAATGCCAATATAGGCAGGCTTGGCAGCCCATTTCTGTGCTGTAGACTCTATAGGCGGCATTTACGTGCCCTTAGTGGCATGCTTCATGTGGGACTGGGGAGGGGAGGGTGTAAAATGAGGTGGGTGCCCATTCTACCACCTTCCCTTCCACCTCCGAGCATTCCCCCATAATACAGGGGGTGGGTGAGTGCTGAAATTGTCAGCCCGCCTACCATATTTAAATGTATAATTAAGGGTCAGTTATGATTTTTTATGAAACCAATGGAACCTTTAATATAAAAGCAAATTACTACGGATGCTGGAATCTGAAACAAAAACAGAAAATACTGGACATTCTCAGCAGATCTGACAGCATCTGTGGAGAGAGAAGGGAGCTAACATTTTGAGTTTGGATGGCTCTTTGTCAAAGCTTTAGCAAAGAGTCATCCAGACTTGAAAAGTTAGCTCCCTTCTCTCTCCACCGATGCTGTCAGGCCTGCTGAGAATGTCCAATATTTTCTGTTTTTGTTTTTAAAGCCTTTTTTTTAAGCCTTCTAATACATACCCATGCCACATTTTGGCACCAGGAAGCCAGATGTTTTAAAGGATCATAAGGAAGGTGAGGTCGCTCTTTGAGGATACCCTTGACTGATCATGGATGACGCCCCCCCCCTCTCCTCACTACCTGCTCCCTCCCTTAATAATAATAATAATCGCTTATTGTCACAAGCAGGCTTCAATGAAGTTACTGTGAAAAGTCACATTCCAGCACCTGTTTGGGGAGGCCGGTACGGTAATTGACCCTGCGCTGCTGGCATTGTTCTGTATTACAAGTCAGTTGTTTAGCCCACTCTGCTAAACCAGCCCCTTATATTTATAAAATATTTTTATTTCCATTTTTCAGTTTTTTTCAGAATAACAACTTGACATATAGTGCACCTGCTATTTACATGTTGTTGTGACGTTTCTTATGTAGCAATTTTTACATCCATTTTCTCCGTCCACCCTCCCCTCTGTTCGTAGTCTGGTTCTTCCCTGGCACCAACCTTCGCCCTGGGTGCCATACTACTGTGCTCCGCTCCTCTCTTCAGCGGTCCTTGTTGTCCTGGGGGGTGGGGGTGGGGGGGGGGGGGGGGGGGGGGAGGATTTCCTGCCTCCTCCACTCCTCCCATATTTCCCCCTATGTTACTCTATGCGACTCTCTTGGTTTCCTTCCTCATCTCCTCCCCCCTTCCCCCCACTGTTCCTCTCCATTGTGTGTGTTCTTATCTGCTCTCCGCCGTTCCCCCCCCCCGTCCCCTCTTTCCCTAGTCACTATTGGCTTCGAACAGGTCTTGGAACAAGCTGATGAATAGCCCCCACGCTTTGTGGAAGCCCTTGTCCGACCCTCAGATAGTGTACTTGGAGAAATTCCGACAGGTCTGCCAGCCAGTCTGCAGCTGTGGGTGGTGCTGCTGATCGCCAGCCGAGCCAGATTATCTGGCGTGCGATTAAGGAAGCAAAAGCCAGGGCGTCGGCCCTCTTCCCCAAATGTAATTCTGGCTGGTCCGATACCCTGAAGACTGCCACTCTCGGGCATAGCTCCATCCCACCCCCCTACAACCTTGGACATCGCCTCAAAGATGGCTGTCCAGAACGCGACAAGGCGTGGCTGGCCGGTCCACCTAGCACTGTTCACATTTATCCTCCACCTCCGGGAAGAATCTGTTAATCCGGGTTCTGGTTAGGTATGCTCTCTGCACCACTTTAAACTGCATGAGGCTTAGCCTTGCGCAGGAGGAGGTACAGTTGGCCCTACTCAGTACTTCGTTCCAGAGAGCCCAACCCACTTCTGTCCTAAGTTCGCCCTCCCATTTCTGCCTAGCTCAGTCCAGTAGTGTCCTTGCCCTTTCCAGCAATCGCCCATAGATGTCCCCATGGTTCTCCTTTCCTTGCTGTCTGTGTTTATTAGCTCTGCCAGTAAATTGTCTCTCGGGGCCCTTGGGTACCTCGCCATTTCCTTGCGGATTTGAAGTTGCCAGAGTTCCTGTCCTGTCGTTGGCTCCAGATCTTCTGTCAGTTCATCCAGGTTGACGAGTCTGTCCCTGTGTAAAAGTTCCTGACTGCTTGCGTCCGCCACTCCTGTCTCCATTTTTTGAAGGTGGTATCGAGCATGGATGGCGGGAATTTGTATTTGACGCAGATGGGGGCCATGGAGGACATCTCGGTTAAACCAAAATGCTGCCTCATTTAGTTCCATGCCCTCAATCACTGGAAAAGATGTATATTTTGCCGGGGGGATGGGAGCGTTGCTGTGGCGAGGGTCGGAGTGTCATTCCCTTGCAAGAGGACTCACACAGCCTCACCCATTCCATGTTGGGTTCTCGTATCCATCCCTTCACCCTTTCGGCTATGACTGCCCAGTGGTAGTATTGCAGGTTCAGTAGGGCCAGGCCGCCCATATGTTTCCTCCTTCGCAGTGTCGGCTTGGGGATCCTTGGGTTCTTTCCCCAACCCCCCCACGCACACACAAACGCCATGATCATTTTGTCTTTCTTTGGAAAAAGGCCTTGGGGATGAAGATTGCTATGGACCAGAACAGGAAGAGAAACCTCTGCAGCATGTCCATCTTGATGGTCTGCATCTTCCCCGCCAGGGAAAGCGGGTGTGCATCCCATCTCAATAGGTCCTTTTTAACTTCCTCCGCCAGGCTGGTCAGATTCCCCTTGTGGATCCGTGCTCCATCATGGGCTACCTGGATCCCCAGGTAGTGGAATTTGATTTGGGCTAGTTTGATTGGTTAAACCTCCCCCGTTCTGTCCCTCCCCCATTCGGGTTCACCGGAAATGCCTTGCGTCTTGCCCAGGTTGAGTTTGTAGCCCGACAAGGCCCCAAACTCTTCCAGGAGCATCATGATTACTTTCAGGCTGTTTCGTAGGTCCAAGATGTAGAGGAGCAGGTCACCCGCATAGAGTGAAACGCTAATGAAAGAGAAAATGCTGGAAAATCTCAGCAGGTCTGTCAGCATCTGTAGGGAGATAAAAGAGCTAACATTTCGAGTCCAATGACTCTTTTCTCTCCCGACAGATGCTGACAGACCTGCTGAGATTTCCCAGCATTTTCTCTTTCATTAGAGTTTCACTCTATGCGGGTGACCTGCTCTTCTACATCTTGGACCTACGAAACGGCCTGAAAGTAATCATGAAGCTCCTGGAAGGGTTTGGGGCCTTGTCGGGCTACAAACGTCGAGCTAACATTTCGAGTCCAATGACTCTTTTCTCTCCCTACAGATGCTGCCAGATCTGCTGAGATTTTCCAGCATTTTCTCTTTTATTTTAGATTCCAGCATCCGCAAGTAATTTGCTTTTATAGAGTGAAACTCTGTGCTCTCTGTCTCCTCTTTGGATGTCCTTCCAATCTTTCGTGTCTCGCAGAGCAATCGCCAGGGGTTGGCTTGCCAGGGCGAACAAGAGCAGGGACTGCGGGCATCCCTGCCTTGTGTCTCTGTGCAGCTGGAAATATTCAGAGCTGGTGGTGGTGGTCCGAACGCTCACCTTGAGGGCATTGTCCAGGAGTTTCACTCACGAGGCAAAACTCGTCCCTAGCCCATACTGCTCCAGTACCTCAATAAGATACTTAAATTCAACTCTGTCGAAGGTCTTTTCTGCGTCGAGGGAGATCATCACCTCTGGTGTTCTCTTCCCGGATGGGTTCATTATTACATACAGCAGCCGCCTGATTTTCGCAGTTAGCTGTCTACCCTTGACAAAGCCCTTCTGGTCCTCTGTGACCACAACTGGTACGCAGTTCTCCAGTCTCTTAGCCAGAACTTTCGCGAGTATCTTCAAGTCTACATTGAGCAGTGAAATGGGTCTATATAATCCGCATTCCCTTGGGTTTTTGTCTTTTTTGGGTATCAGCGATATGGTGGCCTGTGTTGGCATTGGAGGCAGGGTGCAATTCGCCAGCGAACATGTGAACATGTCCCGTAGGTATGGAGCCAGGGCTGATGCAAATTATTTATAGACATTCGTCAAGAACAAGAATTTCTTTTCACCGGGGCGTCATTGGTCCACTGCACCCATCTGCTACCTGAATGCTCCCAGTTCCCTAGCCATGCCTGTCTTTATCCCCGTTCTGGTGCTCGATCGGTCCGTCAGTATGTCCTGTACACAGTCGAAGTCCCCCCAACACCCACACCGCCCCCCAATGATCTGTCTGGGTGTGTCGATGTTGGGGATTTCCGGCATGGTCTTGCAAAAAAAAAAAAAAAAAAATTTAAGAGTACCCAATTAATTTTTTCCAATTAAGGGGCAATTTAGTGTGGCCAATCCACCTAACTTGCACATCTTTGGGTTGTGGGGGCGAAACCCACGCAAACACGGGAAGAATGTGCAAACTCCACACCGACAGTGAACCAGAGCCGGAATCTAACCTGTGACTTCAGCGCCGTGAGGCAGCAGGGCTAATCCACTGCGCCACCATGCTGCCTTTTGTATGAAATCTGTGTCGTCCCAGTTGGTCACGGACACCAGGACTACCAGTGGCCCGTCCAGGACACCACTCACCATGACATACCATTCTCCTTGGTCTGTAATCGCCCTTGTCACCGTAATCACCATCCTCTTACTAATCAGTATGGCTACTCCCCTAGCCTTCGTTCCGTAACATGAGTGATACGGCTGCCCCACCCAGCTCTTCCTTATTCCCAGTTGGTCCTTCTCCCTCGGTGTGTCTCTTGCAGGAAGACTATGTTCAACGACAAGGAAAATTAGGAGAAAGGTTAAGAGGAAATATAATTTAGGAGGGGTTACTGATCGAGGTGTTAAGATTCAGAACAGAGGTAAAAAAACAAACATAAGTGTACTTTACCTGAATGCCCGTCGTATTCGGAATAAGTTAAATGAGTTGATGGTGCAAATCATCGTGAATGGCTATGATTTAGTGGCCATTACTGAAACATGGTCAAAGGATGGTCACGACTGGGAGTTAAATATCCGAGGGTATCAAACTATTCGGAAGGACAGAGTGGATGGGAAGGGAGGTGGTGTAGCTCTGTTAATTAAGGATGACATCCAGGCAATAGTAAGGGATGACATCGGTGCTATGGAGGATAAGGTTGAATCCATTTGGGTGGAAATCAGGAATAGTAAGGCGAAAAAGTCACTGATAGGAGTAGTCTATAGGCCACCAGATAGTAACATTATGGTGGGGCAGGCAATAAACAAAGAATTAACAGATGCATGTAGAAATGGTACAGCAATTATCATGGGGGATTTTAATCTACATGTCGATTGGTTTAACCAGGTCGGTCAAGGCAGCCTTGAGGAGGAGTTTATAGAATGTATCCACGATAGTTTCCTAGAACAGTATGGAATGGAACCTACGAGGGAACAAGCGGTCCTAGATCTGGTCCTGTGCAATGAGACAGGATTGATTCAGGATCTCATAGTTAGGGATCCTCTCGGAAGGAGCGATCACAATATGGTGGAATTTAAAATACAGATGGAGGGTGAGAAGGTAAAATCAAAACTAGTGTTTTGTGCTTAAACAAAAGAGATTACAATGGGATGAAAGAAGAACTAGCTAAGGTAGACTGGGAGCAAAGACTTTATGGTGAAACAGCTGAGGAACAGTGGAGAACCTTCCAAGCGATTTTTCACAGTGCTCAGCAAAGGTTTATACCAACAAAAAGGAAGGACGGTAGAAGGAGGGAAAATCGACCGTGGATATCTAAGGAAATAAGGGAGAGTATCAAATTGAAGGAAAAAGCATACAAAGTAGCAAAGATTTCTAGCAAAGAGACTAGAGGACTGGGAAATCTTTAGGGGGCAACAGAAAGCTACTAAAAAAGCTATAAAGAAGAGTAAGATAGATTATGAGAGTAAACTTGCCCAGAATATAAAAACAGATAGTAAAAGTTTCTACAAATATTTAAAACAAAAAAGAGTGGCTAAGGTAAATATTGGTCCTTCAGAGGATGAGAAGGGAGATTTAATAATGGGAGATGAGGAAATGGCTGAGGAACTGAACAGGTTTTTTGGGTCGGTCTTCACAGTGGAAGACACAAATAACATGCCAGTGACTGATGGAAATGAGGCTATGACAGGTGAGGACCTTGAGAGGATTGTTATCACTAAGGAGGTAGTGATGGGCAAGCTAATGGGGCTAAAGGTAGACAAGTCTCCTGGCCCTGATGGAATGCATCCCAGAGTGCTAAAAGTGATGGCGAGGGAAATTGCAAATGCACTAGTGATAATTTACCAAAATTCACTAGACTGGGGTGGTCCCGGCGGATTGGAAATTAGCAAACGTGATACCACTGTTTGAAAAAGGGTGGTAGGCTGAAAGCGGGTAATTATAGGCCAGTGAGCTTAACTTCGGTAGTAGGGAAGATGCTGGAATCTATCATCAAGGAAGAAATAGCGAGGCATCTGGATGGAAATTGTCCCATTGGGCAGACGCAGCATGGGTTCATAAAGGGCAGGTTGTGCCTCACTAATTTAGTGGGATTTTTTGAGGACTTACCAGTGCAGTAGATAACAGGGAGCCAATGGATGTGGTATATCTGGATTTCCAGAAAGCCTTTGACAAGGTGCCACACAAAAGGTTGCTGCATAAGATAAAGATGCATGGCATTAAGGGGAAAGTAGTAGCATGGATAGAGGATTGGTTAATTAATAGAAAACAAAGAGTGGGGATTAATGGGTGTTTCTCTGGTTGGCAATCAGTAGCTAGTGGTGTCCCTCAGGGATCAGTGTTGGGCCCACAATTGTTCACAATTTACATAGATGATTTGGTGGTCGCGGCGGATTGGAAATTAGCAAACGTGATACCACTGTTTGAAAAAGGTGGTAGGCTGATGGAGCTTCCAGCTGATCTGATTGGCTGGCAGCTCCAGAGTGTGCGGCATCGGCCCTATTGAGGGGCAGAAGCCCCACCTTGGCCTAATTAATCAGCCATGTAATGCTTTATGGTTGTGGGGCGGGTCAACTTGGAGCATATTGACTCCATACCAATGTGGTTTCTGTGAGGGGGAAGCCGCCAGCACCATCACCACCACCCCACTGCCCCCATATTATTCTAATTGTGTAAGTCAATGAAATGGAATTGTATTCTGAATGGATGCTGCTGCAGGCTTTAAAAATAGCTCATGCAGAATTAACACACTCCCAAATTCTCAAATAAAATAATGTGTTTATAAAATTAAATGGTGTAATTTAATATTCTACACTTTTTTTTACAGAGGTGGTCATCCGTATCTCACTGGTTTGGCAGTAGCTGGAGGGGCTTATTACCTTGGACTAGAAGGCGCAATCATTGGACCCATCTTATTATGCATCCTAGTCGTTGCCTCCAACATTTACAGTGCGATGTTGATGAGTCCTTCAACTGCATTACCAACTCCTTCGCAGACTCCTTGGCCTTTGCAAATACATCGGTAAGTTTCAATAAGACCTTCCACTAAATTTGTCTCCCTGCATCTGTTTCATACAAGACTAGAATTTAGACAATAGGAACCTTATTAAAACCTGTTACTTAAAACTGGTCACTATTTAACATTTTATAAAAAATATTTGGACAGATTCTTTTGATGGCAACAGCAATGAATGTGCACCTAGGGACTCTGCCTAAGTCCTGACCTGCACCCATTCAGGGTATTTCCCAGAAACATTGAACATCTGATGGGGAGAATTTTGCTGCCTGCAACCTTCAGAGTGTCTCTAACACTGGCCTTAGTGTTGGAGACTTGGCCTTGATGTCCTATACTGACATGGCAAGCTTTCCAGCTGTTAATCTCATGCATAGGACAGTGATTAACAGTGAGCACTGAATCAGGATGCACTGAAAAATGCTCACTAGCATCGGCACACTCAGTAATGCTCAACTCCCCCCACGCCGAAGACACTGGTCAAACACCAACACCTGTTAATGCCGAATCCAATCTTGATAATCTCTCCTCTATACTGCTGACAATGCTCACCCATCCCTGCACCTAGGACAGTGCTCACACTCCTGCCCTCTGCCTTTACAAGAAGGCTCACCATCTCCCCCCACTAACATGCCAAACATAAATTTTCAAGCGTATGGCTGGAGGGGAGTTGTGAGGATTGCATAGCGTGGGTTAACATTATTGGTGGAGACATGTGTAGTGTCATAGAGGTTTACAGGACAGAAAAGACCTTTCGGCCCATCGCATTTGCATGGTCAAAAACAACCACCTAACTGTTCTAATCGCATTTCCTAGCGCCTGGCTCATAGCCTTATCGCAAGTGCACATATAAATACTTCTTAAATGTTGAGAGGGTCTCTGCCTTTCAGGCAATGAGTACCAGACTCCCACCACCCTCTGGATAAAACTGTTTTCCCTCACATCCCCTCTCAAGCTCCTGCCCCTTAACTTAAATCTATGCACCCTGGTTGTTGACCCCTCTACCAAGGCAAAAGGTCTCTTCCTGTCTCCTCTATCTATACCCCACATAATTTTATACATCCCAATCATGCCCCCCCCGCCGTATCATCTGTTCCAAGGTAAACAACACCCGTCTATCCAATCTCTTTTCATAACTAAAACTCTCCAGCCCAGGCAACATCCTGGTTAATCTCCTCTACACCCTTTCCAGTGCTATCACATCCCTCCTATGTGGATTCCAGAACTGCACACAATACTCTAGCTGTGGTCGAACCAACACTTTATACAGTTCCAGCATAACCTCCCTGCTTTTAAACTCTATGCCTGGGCTAATAGAGTCAAGTATACCATATACCTTCTTAACCAGTGTACCCACCTGTACTGCTACCTTGAGGGATTGGTGTGCATACACGCCAAGATCCCTCTGATCCTCGGTGCTTCCCAGGGTCCTGCCTTTCATCATGTATTCTTTTGCCATGTTTGCCCTGCACAAGTGCATCACCTCACACTGATGCGAACCACTGTGCCACCGTGTCGCCCATCGAAGAGCTGAATGGTCTAATTCTGCTCCTATATCTTATGTCTTATGGGAGGGAAGGCAGGTTATAAGGAGGACATAAATAGGTTACAGAGAGATATTGAAAGGTTAAGTGAGTGAACAGAAAATTGGCAAATGGAATTCAATGTGGGAAAATGTGGGATTGTTCATTTTGGAAGAAAGAATGAGAAGGTAGATTATTACTTAAATAGAGAAAGACTGCAGAAAGCTGTAGCACAAAGGGACTTGGAGGTCCTTGTTCATGAAACCCAGAAAATTAGCATACAGGTACAGAAGATAAGGGGGAAGGCAAATGGAATTCTGACTTTTATTTCAAGGGAGATGGAGTATAAAAGGGAAGAGGTAATGGTGCAACTGTACAAGGTACTAGTGAGGCCTCATGTAGAATACTGCGTACTGGTTTGGTCCCTTATTTCAGGAAAGATGCATTATCATTGGAGGCAGTACAGAGGAGGATCACTTGGATGATCTCGGGTATGGAGGGGATTGCCGTAAGAGGAAAGGGTCTGTACTCCTTGGCGATCAGAAGAATGAGAGGTGATATGATTGAAACATGCAAGATTCTTAGGGGGTTAGACAGGGTATATATTAGGAGGATATTTCCACTCATGGGAGAGTGTAGGACCAAAGGGCATAGTCACAGAATAAGGGGGTGCTCATTTAAGACTGATTTGAGGAAGAATTTCTTCTCTGAGTGGTGGGTCTTTGGATTTCTTTACCCCAGGAAGCTGTGGAGGGCAAGTCCTTGAACATTTTCAAGGCTGAGATCAATAGTTTTTTAATCAGTGGGGGAATTAAGGGTTACAGAAAGTAGGGAGGAAAGTGGACTTAGTGAGCATTAGATCAACCATAATGTTAAAAGGCAGAGCATACTTGAAAGGCTGAATGGCTTACTCCTGTTCCTATTCCGTATGGTCATATGTGTTTATCATTAATCCACGCCATGCTTTCAATTCTGGCATTTAACTCTTATGAGGATGATCCAGAATGGTATTAGAATCCTGAAAGAGAAGTGATTGGTTTGACATGTGTAGCACTGGGATAAGACTTGGGAGGGAAAGAATTGTACTGTTTTGCATGAATGAAGTGGAGATGTTCATTGTACTGCAAATCTCAATCACCTGGCATCATTCCTGGATTCTGCCAAAGCAAAAATCTTACCCTTTATTTACCCAAGATGAAAATGTGCACGTGCAATTTTAAAGTTTTCTCTGAGTAATAGTAATGAATGAAAAGAGTCAGTCAGGATCTGTCATTCATTTTCCTAAGTGTTGCATCCATGTGTGTATGTCGTGCCTCACATTTCTTCAGGTGTTACTTCCTACACAGTGCTGTGGGATCACTGTTGATTTCCCGGTGTCAATCCATACCCTCCTTTACTGTCTTTTGACTTGTGTAACCTCCCAAATTCTTTCATTTTCTACCTCCTCCACTTCCACACCTGGAGCCCACATGAACCCATATAAAGCACAAATTTGCTAACGAAGAATAATGGTTGTTTATAAATGTAATTAAATATGTATTAAAGCAGCTGTGCATATGTATACTGTTTGTTTCTTAAACTATTTCAGACATTACCAGTAAGCATTTCCTTTACTGTTTCCTCCATTGCCTTTGCTAGTGTAGGTTGGACTGGCTACTCGAACTGTTATTCCCGCTCCTTTCTGTATTCCTCATCTCATAAGCTTCCTGAGAACTCCTTTTACTATTGTCTGGCTCCCTGGATTTCACTTCTCCTGGTCCTTTGTATTCAACTATTTTTCACTCTTCTGCTGATAATGTGGAATCTGCTGCAAACTAACTTTAGGGGTTTGACTTCTTTCCGATCGACCTCTGGTTCCGCCAGTCTTGGCTCATGGTTGACTCTGTAGACTTGCATAGCTCTATTTTCCAGCAGTGCTTTCAATAATACTCTGACTCACAAACAATTCTTTAATTCACTTCCTCTTCAAAATTGTCTCCAGATCTCAACATTTGACTTTACCCAAGCTAAAGTCAACTTCTTTCCAGTTCTGGACCTCTGAGATTAACTTTAGATTCTCTAATATTGACTCCTTTCTATCCTCTATTTCCAGCTATAGTATATTTCTCCTATTCTTTTGCTGTGTCTATATAACCTGAATTCCCTTCATGTACATTTGTGTGCACATTTTGGCTATTTCTGTGGACATGCTTCTTTTGGCCTTCTCTCCCGCTCTTCATGCCACCCAAGAATGCCACCCTTCATTTTGCTCCTCATACGCACTTTAGCCCTGCCCCCAACCTGTTTCCAATAACAACCATTCTGAGGCCTTTGAGTAAAATTGCCAATTTTTTTGCCAAATTAGATAAATTTTACTTTTATTATGGACCATATGGGTTGACTAAGATTTATTTTATTTGTTTATTTAAAAAAATATTTTTATTCACCTCCTTTTCACATTTTCGACTAAGATTTATTTTAAGCAGGGCTCTTGCATTCAGCAAGAACTTGATCTATGCCTAGAAGTGTGATTTGTCAGATATCCTGACATTAGCCATTTAAGAGTAGCATTTATTACTGCATCTTTTTAACCTTATTTTTGCATCTGCCTTCTTACTTAGTGACCAGTGTACCAGCGAGGAAAATAATTTAATATAGGCAAGAAGCAAAATAAAGTTAACTTTAGGTAGAATCACAGAATCATAGAATTTACAGTGCAGAAGGAGGCCATTCAGCCCATCGGGTCTGCACCGGCTCTTTGGAAGAGCACCCTACTTAAGCCCACACCTCCACCCTATCCCAGTAACCCCACCTAATCTTTTGGACATTAGGGGGCAATTTAGCATGGCCTATCCACCTAACCTGTACATCTTTGGACTGTGGAAGGACACAGGAGAACCCGGAGGAAACCCACGCAGACAAGGGGAGAACATACAAACAGTCAACCGAGGCCGGAATTGAACCTGGGTCCCTGGAGCTGTGAGGCAGCAGTGCTAACCACTGTGCCACCTTGCCACCCATGATCATAAATAATCAGTATTATATGCATTCTGGAGCATTTTTTTAAAAAAACAACATTCCTTAAACCAAATAGACCTTTACCAGAGTTTATTGATGTGTGTGTGTGTGATACCATTGTAACTTATTAATAGGAACAGGAGTAGGCCATTCAACCCCTCGAGTCTGTCCTGCCATTCAATGAGATCATGGATATCTGTGATCTGCCTTTGGCCCATGTCCCTGAATATCTTTCTTTGACAAAAATCTTACCTATCTCTGATTTAAAGTTAACAACTGACCTAGCTTTAACTACTGTTTGTGGGAAAGAGTACCAAACCTCTACCCCCTTTTGAGTGAAGGAGTTCTTCCTATCATCTCACCCGAATGGTCCAGACCTAATTTTTAGACTATGCCTCCTAGATTTAGAATCTCCAACCAGTGGAAATAGTTTATCTTTATCTACCTTGTCTTTCCCTGTGAATGTCTTGAATACTTTGAACAGATCACCCCTTAACCGTCTAAATTCTAGCAAAAACAGGTCTAATTTGAGCAATCTCTCCTCGTAACTCAACCAGGTATAAATTTTGTAAATCTACGTTGCACTCCCTCCCAAGGCCACAATATCCTTCCTAAGGTGTGGTGCCCAAGTGGGGTCTAACCAGGGCTTTGTATAGCTGCAGCATAACCCCTGTGCCTTTATATTTCAGTCCTCTATTAGCCTTTTTGATTATTTTCTGCACTTGTTCCTTGCATTTTAAGGATCTATGCACTGAACCCCCAAGTTTCTTTGGACATCCACTGTACGTAACCTCTTTCCATTTAGAAAGTACAAATAGATAACCTCACACTTGCTTACATTGAATTCCACCTGCCACAATTTTGTCCATTCAACTAGTCTGTCAATATCTCCATGCCATTTTATGCTATCGTGTGTGCTGTCTACAATGCCACCTAACTTTGTATCATCTGCAAATTTAGATATATGACTTTCTATGCCATCATCCAAGTCATTAATGAATAGTGTGAATAATTGAAGGGCCCCAACACCGATCCCTGTGGTACACCACTAGTCGCCCCCTGCTAATTAGAGTAATTATCCCCACTCTCTATACCCTGCCCGTCAACCAATTTCCTAACCATGTCAATAATTTGCCCTCAACTCCCTGGGCTTCCACTTTAGTTAACAGTCTGTTGTGTGGGACTTTATCAGATGCCTTCTGACAGTCCATATAAATGACATCCGTAGATATTCCTCTGTCCACTGCTTTAGGCAACTCTTCAAAAATACAGTAAGATTAGCCAGGCATGCCCTTCCCTTCAGGAATCCATGCTGATTGACCAAACTTTTTTGAGGTGTTCAGTTACCCATTTCTGAGTATAGACTCCAGCAATTTCCCCACCACAGATGTTAGATTAGCTTGTCTGTAATTCCCTGGCTTCCCCCTTTCAACCTTCCTTCTTAAAAAGCGGAGTGACATGTGCAATTTTCCAATCAGTCTAATAATCATTGTAATTTCTAGGTCATTGCACACAAAGAGCTTCTATAACACACCAATCCAATATCTGCCTTGCACTGCTTCATAAAACACATGGAAGGTTACAAATAGTGTAATTTTTGGTTAAAAGAGTTAGAATTTGTTTTAAATTTATGTGAAAAGTTATATCCGCTTTAACAGCTGGAGAATATCGGTCAGCACACTTTATATTTTGATAGTTATTGTGTTTCTTGTTTGTTTTTCTTTCAGGCCTTTTGGGGATAGTCCTGAGGAAGCAAAACCTGGTACTGAGTGACCAAATGTGTTTCCCATATTAGAGCATGTTGGTTCATCTACCTGCTGCTTCCTGCACTGAATTTCACAGTTGTGGCCTTCCTGTACACTCCAAAGATGAATGTTGCATTATCCAATGTCTTGTAGGAAAATAACTTTTCACTTGCGCTTGGGTGGGCATAAGGAATGTGCTTCATCACATTATTTTGCACATTAATGTAACACCCAAGGGTACAGCCCTGCGTTTGGGAGATAGAAGGTTTGTAACTTCTGGAACTAAGCTCAATTATAAATGATCAGTAGTTGCAGTTCAGTATGTGACAGCAGAGACATTTGAGTTGGTATTTTCTTTTATTTTGTATTCTAAGGGTGTGTTTCAGATTACTTTCATTTGAAATCCGAATATTGTGCAGGTTGCTAAAATATTAAGAACAATTTATATGGCTCTGTTCACTCTTGTTTTAATGCAGAGCAAGAATTTAGTCTATTTTAAGATAATCTAATTGGGACTTGAATATTACACAGCTAAACTGTCTTTAATCTCCCCCCACCACGTTGAAAATAACAGAAACCAGAAAATGCCCGAATTGGAAAAGCACATCTGAGATGGGAGTGTATCCTTCATGTAATGGGCTAAGTGCATCATTCATGGATGAAATTTACAAAATCATTTTCTATTTTTCTGGGAGGTATTTTAGTTCTCTCCTCATATATTCCCTCTTGGGCTGCAATCTTCCTGTCATGGTAAAGTTGGTGTCGGTGCCTTACACTCAAATTCCAGCTGATGTCATTCTTGACTGGCTGGCAGGAGATCAACAAGACCGATTTAGTGAAAACCTCTGAACACGTTATGCTACCATTTATCCAAGGTGACTTATTGTATACTTAAAATAACTATTTATGTGAAATCCAGTATTAATATAAATTTATAGTGTCTAACATTACACAATTGCCACAAAGACAGCCTTTTGACTCAAATATAACTACTGCTTTGTATGCTAATTGAATTTTTTTTCCCTTATTGTTTTGTGGGATGTAGTGTTGCTAACTTTTGGTTGGCTCTTAAATGTTGCCCGTTGTACCTTTACTTAATTTGCTCTGTTTCTATAACCTTTGCTCTAGAGTCGCCAGGTATCTTTATGATACCGCCACGAGGTTCAAGTTCAAGTACTGATCAATAACTCCACACACCAATTAGTAAGATTCAAATCAAAACACATTTATTATACACACTAAATCACTACTCATGCATAAACTCTACTTTCTAGACTATTCTCTATCACTAAAAGGCCTATGCTTAGCTTCGGAATTGGCCCATCAGGTCAGGGGAACAAATGGCCTTTCGTTCGATCTGAGTCTGCAGGATTCAAAAACTGGTATGGACTGGTAGCTAGGAGCGCCTATCTCGTAGCGTGCGTTGACTGGAGACTTACTTGGTTGATGCGGCAGCTTAGACAGTTCACTCTCAAGGGTTGATTCGAGTTGCTGAGTGACCCTGCCAAGAAGACCGATTTGAACTTGGGGGCTCTACTTTATAGTCCCCAGGGGCTTCCCGCCCTTCAGGGCGGACCCCGTATCTGGTTCCAAGTGATTGGACTACGTTCCGATCACTTGGATCGATTTCTCCAATACTGGAGTTGTTCCCTGATCACTGGTCGGTCCTTGAGTGTCCGTGGTTCTGCTGGCGCCGAGGAGTCTGGCTTGGCCTTATTCACCTTAAATGTTTTGATTGTTCCCGGGGATCATTCATTAGTATGCAGATGGCTGTGAGTTTCAGTGCTGTCTGGGCTTTTGCAAGTTCCAATACATAGGATTTCTGCACTTGCTAGGTTTTGCGTGTGTTGGCTGAATGTCCCTGTAGTCTTTGCGGACCTCCATTTTAAGTTGGGAAGTGGCCAACCCAGATGGCTACACTTCCTCCTTGTGATCCCTAACGCGAAGCGTGAAGGATCACATAACTGCGTTGTCTTCACTTCCTGACCCAGCGAGCACTCTTCCATGGCCTTTACACTGACCATAACTATGTATGAACATTTTTAACTAACAGTTCTAAGTGGCGCTATGTCAGACAGGGACATGCATTACAACAAAAAAACGGTACCTCTAACGATCTCTCATAAACTACACTCACTCAAACATTCAATCATATTAACTTCCTAACAATAC
Organism: Scyliorhinus torazame; assembly: GCF_047496885.1. NCBI lineage: Eukaryota > Metazoa > Chordata > Chondrichthyes > Carcharhiniformes > Scyliorhinidae > Scyliorhinus > Scyliorhinus torazame. Next base: position 150,556,830 of record NC_092712.1, read on the forward strand.
AAAAATAATAGCAGCATTCACATTTTTCCTCTGGCTTGGCAGTCAAACACAGAGGTGTACAATATTTCCGTTGTAAACGAAACACATTTCTTTATTTACAAAAGATGCAACACAAATGTTCTTTATTGTAGATCAAGGAGTTCGGGGTCCTGGTGATAACCGAAAATAGGGGATCTTATCTTGTATACCGGGGTGCGAGCGCGGTAGGCTCTTCTTCGCCATTTCCTCATGCGGATAGTCTGCACGATGCTGCAGAGTATCGCCAATACTAGAAGGGATTCAATTACGTATGATAGTGAATACCAGGTTATGAACGTATCACACCATGATGGTGTGTCGGTGACTATCTCGGGGTTAACTATTTCATGGTGTAGTGTATGGTAGGGGTGGGAATCAATCGCAATGGTTTCATGGTCATCATTAGACTTTTAATTTCAGATTTTTATTGAATTCATATTTCACCACCTGCTTTGGTGGGATTCGATCCTGGATCCCCAAAGCAGTACCATGGGTATCTGGAGTACTCGTCCAATGGCAATACCATGACACCACCTCGTCGATAGCAGAAAGAATCTTTGCTTTCTTGCTCCTTTGTTTGGTGGAGAAATTCATTAATCTAGATAATTATAATGGATAGGGATCTCCCCAGGAGAATTTTCAGCCAACCTGTGTGTTCAAAACAAAGCATTCAGGGCAGTGGGCACACAAAAAGTGAGCTCACAAAATAATTAAGGTAGTCATTAGGGACTGAGAGGTTAAAAGACTTTCACCTCCAAAAGTGTTTTGGGTGGGGTTTCTACTCACCTGTTTGCTCTATCCCTAATTCCACGAAAGCCTATGGACAACTAGGATGCTCAACCGATAGAACCAGTAGGATTTCAGCATGTTGTCCTTGCTGCTTGGGGGAAGGGTATTGTGGAGACTGGGATCTTGCCTTAATTCCCACAGAGCATACATAAAAAACTGCCTGCTGCTTTCCAAACAGCAATCACTCTCTCAGATCAACAACCACTTGGATATGACACAATGGGAGCTACAAAAAGCATTTGTATGACAAGTATGCCTGCTTCATAGATCTGTACTACTTTCTGTATGCTGTGCAGAATTGAAAACCTTGCTAAGAAAGCACAGCATTTCACCAGTGCCAGTTTCAAAAGTGACATTGCAATGATGATGAGAAAGGGGTGGGGTGTGACAGAATTAGCAGCTGGTGCCCACCCCATTTGGAATTTCTGAGAGGCCTAAAAGGAAAGAAAGCCTGTTGGAAATCGGTTGTACCTGGACTTGCACTTCCCATAAGCTCACTGACATTAATTCCATGCAGGAGTAGTGCCAGATTTCTGGTACATAGCCTTTAATTAATTATAAGTAAGAGCGATAGCACCGTATATTTATGCATCCCACATCTTTGATTAGCTATTAAAGAAATATTAAATTGAGGCCTAAGATCATTGCAGCAAATCAAGAATTAACTACTAAAGTTTTGAATCTGTCTTATTTTTAAAGCGTATTTTAGGCTTTCGGGAAAGACGTACATTTTAAATTGAAGATTTGCACATTAGCTTTGATCCTTTTGTAAAAGATCACAAAGGATAGTTCCTTGAATTTGGTATGGAACCAACAAACACATTTTAGTCCACAAAGACAATGTTGTAATTATAGGTGTGTATACTAATTTCTTTTCATCACAATTCTTCAATAGAGGCACAGATTGCAAAATGGGTGCAGAAGAAAGCAAGCTTCATTTTCAAAGGACTGAAAGTATACAATTTAAAGATCTTTTAAAATCCCTTTTGATTTGAGGGAAAAATCAAATAGCCAAAAAAATACATTGGTGGCTTTCATTTGGTTTTGTTACAAATGCTGATAGTTGAATACATGGTCATTTTGTGCAATATTTAACTGAATGCAGAGCAATTTTCTTCCTCGTATGGTTTTTAATCTTTCTATAAGTAGAAAATTATTTGAAATAGTTTTAATGAGATGAACAGATTATTATGTAATTAAATCTAATTTATAAAATGTTGCCTTTTCACAGGGCATTTAGTGATCACTAAGTACTGGCAAAATAGTTTCATTCATTGACGCAAATGACGTTTTGGAAGGGGGAATAGGGAAATCGTACCTGTACTTCTTACGTTTTTAAAATATTACAGCACGTGAGTCAGGAATGTTTAATTTATACATTCGTTTTTTTTATTATTTTGCTTTTACAAATCTCCTAAAGTCATGTTAATTTTGCTCAAATTTATTTAGGTTATGTTACTCCAGCTTCTTTTAGTAACATGTTGTATAAATTTAGATTATTGAGACGACTACTAAATTTCTAAAATGGTGGTATAGCAATGCTGCTTAATTATAATAGAGGTAAAATATACTCATTTATGAGTCAATTTCTCAGCCACCACTTGATCCCAACTTTAATGGATTTTACTTTGTATGCAATCTCACAAATTTAATTTACAGCAACATATTCTGATGTAACAAGCTTCAGATGTATCTCCTGTTGATTGAGTTGCTCTGTTCATTGAAATTACTCTAGTTCTCAGTGTTCATACAGGTTCCCTTGGGCACATTAAAAGCAACTGTATCCCAAATAAAATATAAAAGCTGTAGTACCTGACGGATCCTGATCAAAGAATTCCAAGTATGTGTAAAGTACTAACTTTGACAGTATACACATTTTATTTTTGCTTGTAAAGTTAATATTTGGTCCAAAGCTGTGAATGTGTTTGTTGTAAAGTTTAGGTTATGAGAAATTGGTATTATAATTGTTTCGTAGTACAGAACTTGAGTATTGCACAAAAAAGGGACATTTTTGTCAAAGCTTTTTGTTGTGCACTTATCAGGACATTGCAAAAATACAATGTAAGAGAAATAAACCATTTATACTGCATAAGAAGAGAATGCTGATTTGGTGTGACTAAACTGTTGCTATAGAGAATGTACCAGTTGATGGTGACTGACCATTAACTATCGAGCACTGTTTAATATTTAAACCAGGCAACTTGTCACTGATTGCTCAAGGCGTTGCCCTGAGGAATGAAATACTGAATCGCTGTCACTTATTTTGTTTAGCTGAAACGGGCACAATATGTGTACATGTTCTTTCTGTCTGCAAAGAACAGGGCCCTGTGTATTAATAAATGTGGCTTCCAGTACATGCAGATGTGCCACACTGCGAGCCCGAGTGGCAATCTTAAATTGGTTGTCAGCATATTCCTTAGCATAGAGGATTATTTGGCAAATGTTGTCCAAGCGTGGAATCATATCTAATGTTGGTCGCTGTGTTTTGAGTTTTGCAAGCACAGCTGATTGGGTACGATCTGCCCCTTGCCTGTTGCAAACTTCGGAAGGGACATACTGTTTGACATGATCCGCCAGTCTTTGGGACGTATGGCCTACATACCTAGCATCACACTGGCACTAAACTTCATATAACAGTAATGTGGTATATGAATTTAAGTGCCGGTGTGATGCTAGGTATGTCGGCCGTACATCCTAATGACTGGTGGCAGATTGTATCAAACAGTGTGCTCATTCCACTGTTGCAATTGGCAAGGTACAGACTATGCCTAGTTTAAATTTCAAACAGTTCTTGGCATTTTAACAATCAGCCACCATCATCTGATGCATTCTGCGTGGCAATGCCTCTTATCAATCAGAGTTCACTTGCCAACCAAGCAGCACTCTCTTCTCACACAGTAAATTTGTGGATTTCCCTTGCATTGTATATTTGCAATGTCCTGATAAGTGCAACGCGAAAAGCTTTGACAAAAAAGGATATTTTTTCAGCAATACTCAAATTAGCAATATTTCCACATATTGTTTTTATTATAAAATAAATGTTTGAAATAGGAAAAAAATGCCCAACAAGTTATGCTTTGAAAAACATTTCAAAACACAAATTTAGGTTTTAAAATAAATTGTAGAAGAAGCATTTACTGTATTTGTTCATGTTTGAGTATATTTCATACTCCGATATGCTCGGTGACTTGCATAACAAACAGCATGCACTGAAGAAGTACCACCAGCGCTACCTTCGCAAGATCCTCCAAATCCGGTGGCAAGAGAGGTGATCCAACAGCATCCACTCCCAACATCAAGGTGCTAATCACTTAAAATCAGCTTCACTGAGCAGTTGTTCATAGGCCTGACACCAGAGTGCTGAAGCAACTGTTCTACTCTGAACTGGGTAACCGCAGAAGATTCCCAGGAGGACAGCAGAAATGCTTTAGGAATATCTTCAAAGTATCTGATTATACATCCCCGCTAACGTGTGGGCTGTCACAGGTTAGGGACTCCGAAATGGGGCAGGTTCATTCAAGAGGGCACCGAACATACTGGGAAAACGCAGAGACAAAGTTGAAGTATATATAAACTTGAAAACAACTCTCAACCCGACATTTCAAGCACAACCTTCCTCACATGTGGCCGAGTCTACAGATCACACATTGGACTTATCAGTCAACTTAGAACCCATCGAACCAGAGTGGAAGCATGTCATCATCAATCCTGCCCAAAAAATGTATTTTCAAGTTTACTGGTCATTGGTACTTCAATGTGTGTCACAAGGTTAATAAGCTAATATCACCCTTCATCTCTCAAGCACTGATATAGGAAATGCTTGATATTTCATGAAATGGACCAAAACACATTTAGGTTATATCATCCGTAGTAACCTTTTGTTCCTACTTGCAGAAATCTTAGGTGATTTTTTTTTTTTCCCCCCTTCACTGATTATGTATTGTCACAGTCAGGAGGAGAGGGTGAAGTGAACGATTGGAAAAGGAAAATACAGCAGATGCTGGAAATCTGAAATGAAATTAGAAAATGCTGGAAATACTCAGGTCAGATAGCATCTGTAGAAAGAAACTGAGTTAGCATTTCAGGTGGCAATTACCCTTCATTAGGTTCTGATGATGGATTATTGACCTGGACACTAATTCTGTTTCTCACCACATATGCTGCTGAGTATTTCCAGCATTTTCTGTTCTTATTAGAAAGTGATGATAATTTACACATGCAGTGGAGAGAATGGGATTGAGGTACATCTAGTGGCCAGGGATGTGGGCTCAGTGCTTTGAATGATTTGAAGAGAGGTGAGGTAATGAGGTAGATATTCAAAAGATTCCACCTCAAGAAAATGAAGAAATGGACGAATGGTTAGGCTTATGGAGGTGAGTAATGTTGCAGAGGTGGTAAAAAGCCACTTAGTAATTGGGTGGCTGCAGAAGAGGAGGCTGAGGATTGAACAATCTGCCAAGGTTCTGTAAGTACCAATGAAGCTTGAGGTTGCTGCAAGGTAATGCAGTTGAAGCCAGAGGCACTGGGTGCTGGTGACATTAAGCCAGATATATGTAAAGTAACATGATATGCCATTCAGTCAATTTTCTGTTATTTTGTCCATTTAGCATAGTGTAATTTGGTTGCTAAAGTGGTGTGCTCCATTTGAAAGACACTAAAGATTTAGATTGCAACATCGGTCACTGAAAACGTTTTTGTTTTTATCCTGTTCCCACTGTGGTCTTACTGTGCCTTTGTGGGACGTGCTGTTGTGGTTTGAGGGAGGTTGTTGGGAGACATTCTGCTATATGGTCCTGCTAAGTTCTCAAATAACATTGGTTATTCTGGTGCATAACTTTACCTAAGAGGCTGCAGAACATACTCGGGTGCAGCGGTGGAAATAGCCACAGAAGAATAAGTCGCCTTAGTAAAGTAAGGTTCATGTGAAGCTCTTATGCAAGTGACCTCATATTATGGAATTGTGTCGTACTGCATTAATAGTGTTGTCTGATTTGACTCAATACTCTCTACACACATGGCTTTACATACAGTACCTTTCCTTTTAAATGCAATTAAAAGGATGAAACCTATTCCCAGCGTTTTCAAGAACACTCTGTACAAACAACTTTAGTGCCAACATGTTTTTAATAAGTAAACACTGTGCATGTTCCAAATGTTTTCCATTGCAATACTGCCTTCTTGGTGAAACTGAATTCAGATTGGTGTTCTAAAGCCTAATCCATATGACCTCAATCTCAGGAAAATATAGACTGGCTAGTTGGCACAATCACTAATGCTTGCTAGAGTGAAAGAATCCTTCATCTGGAAGCACTTGGGAGATCTGATTACTCTAGCTGGTTAGGTGTGCTCTGTGCACCACTTATAACTGAATGAGGCTTAGCCTTACGCAGGAAGTGCTGGAGTTGGCCCGACTTAGTGCTTCACTCCAGATCCCCACATTACTTCTGTCCCTGGTTCATCCTCCAACTTTTGTCTTGCTCCGTCCAGTAGTGCTCTCACCTTTCGTAAAAGTCGTCAGTAAATCTCCCCGCAGTTCGTTTCTCCATACTGCCTGCGTCCAGTAGCTCCTCCAACTTTGTGTCTCTCGGGGCTCTAGGGTACCTCGTCGTCTCCTTGCGGAGAAGGTTTTTGACTTGTAAATGTCACAGTTTCTGTCCGTTCAGTCGTTCCAGTCTCTCCATCAGCTCTTCTAAGCTTGCAAGTCTGTCCCCCGTGTAGAGGTCCCTGATCGCTAGCATCCCCCCGTCCTGTCTCCACCTCTTAAAGGTGGCATCTAGCACAACTGGTGGGAACCTGTGGTTACTGCAGATGGGGCCATGGTGGGCACCTCGGTTAAGCCAAAGTGTCTCATCTGGTTCCAGGTTCTTAGCGTTTCTACCGCCACTGGGCTGGAAGTGTGTTTTGCCAGCGGGGATGGGAGCGCTGTTGTGACGAGGGTTCGGAGGACTCCTCCAACCTCACCCATTCGTGTTTGGTTCCCATATCCATCCCCACACTCTCTCGGCTGTGGCTGCCCCGTGATAGTATTGCAAGTTCAGGAGGGCCAGGCAGCCCATGCTTTTTCTTCTCTGCAGTGCTGTCTTCAGGGATTCTTGTGTTCTCTTCCCCCCCCCCCCCCCCATACAAACGCCATAGCAATTTTATCTATTATTTGGAAAAAGGGCTTGCGGATGAAGATCAGTATGGATCTGAACAGAAAGAGGAACCTTGGCAGTACGTTCATTTTGATCATCTGCACCCTCCCTGCCAGGTAAAGTGGGAGCGCGGCTCATCTCTGCAGGTCCTTTTTAACTTTCTCCACCAGACTGGTCAGATTCCACTTGTGGACCCGTGTCCAGTCGTGGGCCATCTGGATCCCCAGGTAGCGGAATTTGTTTTGGGCTGTTTTATGGGAGACCGTCCAGCTCTGTCCCTCCCCCGTTCAGGTTCACCAGGAAAACCTCACTTTTGCTCAAGTTGAGTTTGTAGCTCGAGAAGACTCCAAACTCTTCCAGGAGCTTCATGGTTTTAAAAAAAAATCTTTATTATTGGCACAAGTAGGCTTACATTAGCAATGAAGTTACTGGGAAAAGACCTGAGTCGCCACACTCCGGCACCTGTTCGGGTACACGGAGGGAGAATTCAGAATGTCCAATTCACCTCACAAGCACGTCTTTCGGGACTTGTGGGAGGAAGCTGGAGCACCCGGAGGAAACCCACAAAGACACGGGGAGAATGTGCAGACTCTGCACAGTGACCCAAGCCGGGAATTGAACCCGGGTCCCTGGTGCTGTGAAGCAACAGTGATGACCACTGCGCCACCATGCCAATTTCAAGCCGTTCTGCAGATGCGAGATGTAGAGGAGCAGGTCATCCACATAGAGAGAGTGAGACCATGTGCTCTCTGCCTCCTCTTCGGATGCCCTTCCAGCCTTTCGCGTCTTGCAGAGCGATCGCCAGGGATTCAATTGCCAGGTCGAACAGGAGCAGGGTCAGTGGGCATCCCTGCCTGGTGCCTCTGTGCAACTGGAAGTATTCAGAGCTGATGGTGTTGGCCCGAACACTCGATTGGGGCGTTGTACAAGAATTTCATCCACGAGGTGAACCCCGTCCCCGGCCCAAACTGCTCCAGAACCTCAATGAGGTATTTCTGTTCGACTTTGTCGAAGGCCTATTCTGCGTCCAAGGAGATGATCACCTCTGGTGTTCTCTCCTCGGATGAGATCAGTATCACATTCAACAGCCGTCTGATGTTCGCAGTTAGCTGTCTACTCTTGATCAAAGCCCGTCCGGTTCTCTGCAACCACCTCTGGTACATAGTTCTCCAGTCTCTGGACTTTATCAAGTATTTTTGCATCTATGTTAAGAGCAAAATGGGGTCTATATGATTTGCACTCCGTCGGGTCTTTGTCTTTTTTGGGTATCAGTGATATGGTGACCTGTGTTAGCGCTGGAAGCAAGGTGCCCCTGGTGCGGGGTGAGATTCGGTGCGAATTGTTTGTAGAAGTTGTTGCTAACTTTCTCCTTGGTTCAATTGCTCTGTTTTATTACCTTTGCTCTCGAGTTGCCAGGTATCTTCATGATACCGCCACGAGGTTCAAGTCCGAGTAATGATCAATAACCCAATACACCGATTAGTAAGATTCAAATCAAAGCACATTTATTATACACAGTAATCGCTACTCATGCACAAATTCTACGTCTAAGCTACTTCTACAACTAACAGACCTATACTTAACTTCGGACTGGCCCACCAGGTCAGGGGAACAAACGGCCTTTCGTTCGGGTTCTGAGTCTGCGGGATTCGAAGTTGGTACGGATTGGTAGCTAGGAGCGCCTATCTCGTAGCGAGCGTTGAATTAAGACTTACTTCGTTCGGCGGTCACTGCACCGGTCACGGTCAATGTTGGTTTGTGTTGCTGGGTGACCCGGGCAGGACGAAGAGAGCGATTTGAACTTGGGGCTTAATTCTTATAGTCCCCAGGGGCTTCCCGCCTTTCGGGGCAGATTCTGTACCTGGTCCCAAGTGATTGGACTTTGTCCCAATCGCTTGGTTCGATTTCTCCAATACTGGAGCGGTTCCCTGATCGATGGGCGGTCTTGAGGTGCTCATTCACCTCTTTTGTGTTGGCTCCTGCTGGCGCCGAGGAGTATGGCTTTGCTTTGTGTGTCCAAAATGTTACTTATTGTTCCCGGGGATTGCTCATCCGTATGTAGATGGCTGTTACATTGTTATGCTGATGGTCGCTGGTATCGATGTTGTCTGGCCTTTGCAGAGTTAAATACACAGCAAACCTGCTGGTTTCTGTCTATGTTGTCTGACTTTCCCATCAGCCTTTGCCGTTCGCCATTTTAAATCGGGAGTTGGCCAATTTAGGTGGCTACAACCCTCCTTGTGATCCTAACGCGAAGCGTGAAGGATCACATAACTACTTTGCTTTCCATTCCCTGACCCGGTGAGCACTTCTTTCATGGCCTCTACACTGACCATAACTATGCAAAAAATTCTTAACTGACAATTCTAAGGGGCGCTATGTCAAACAGGGACATGCATTACAAAACAAGAAAATGGGAACCTCTAACTATCCTTAATACCCTACTCTCACTTAAACATTTCATCACTCTAACTTCCTCAACCATACAAACAAAATCATAGCAGTTTACACACATTTTTCCTGGCTTGGCAGTCAAGCTCAGGATCGTACAATTGCTCATGAACATTTCTTTATTTATAACAAAAACGCAAACGAATGCTCTTTATTATAGATCGTGGGGGTCGGGGGGTCTGGTCGTATCCGAAAATAGGGGATCTGATCCTATATACCGGGGTGCGAGCACGGTAGGCTCTCCTCCATTTTCTCAGACGCATAGTCTGCACGATGCAGCAGAGTATCGCCAATAAGGATTCTATCACGTAGGACAAGGAATACCAGGTTATAAACCTGTCACACCAAGATGGTGTGGTGTCGCTTGTGACTGGGCTCTGGGTGCTGTGGGGAAGTGAATCATTAACGGTTGGGGGGCTTGAGGTATGGGGTTCGCGTTCACATGCAACCAAATGTCCATTATCACGAACCATGCGAAGGATGTCCTCATGGTTCTTCTTCTTTCACTTCTCTTCTCTTCTCCGGTCCTGGAGCTTCTGGAGTTCTGTGGAAACCAACATCGTATCTGTTACTTTCTTGGTTTAACATCTCGTATGAGAGCCTGTCTGTCCTTTAGTGCCAATTACTCCCCTTATAATTGGTAATGTGTGACTCCCTCATTTTATTTTTCAAAAAACCGAATTTTAGGACAAGACACACTTTCAAATAATGAACCAGTGCGAGCCGTCTCACAGACTGTGCGATTTACCATCCAAATGTTTCAGGATGTAAATAGCATGTGGTTGGCAACCTAAGGGTTACGTGAAACAAAACAAAACTTTTTGAACTAAAACTTTCCAAAATGAGGTAAGTATGGGCCGCGACGGGTAAGAGTTGGATGGAGTCCCCGGGTAGGACGGCTACCAATGCCGTGTCTCCCCTACCCGAGCGTAGCTGACCAGAGGGGGGGGTTCCCAGGCAGGGCGGGTCCCAAGCCGTTTCTCCACTGCCTGAGCAACCGACAAGAACGGGCAAGAAATGTAGTCATCGTAGGGGGTTGCCGTATTGGTTCTACCTTCGAACCAGAAGGGCAGTTACGAACGGGCGTCTGTTGACAGCCGAGTTCCGCTGAACTGGCGTCTGGGACCTTTACAAGTCTCTGTGGGCAAGTCCTCAGAGGTTTCGGCCGAAAAGGCGTGGGGCCGTGGAAAAATGTTTCTGGTCTGACATACAACATTTAACAAACAGTACAAACAACATAAAACATGCTGCAGGTTCCATCAGAAAGGACACTCTTTTTTCCCAAGCGGCTCCTTTTAAAACATCATCTGGACACCTCAGTTATCGGTTGCGAACAGGGTCGCAAAGGGGTTCTCGTTTTGGGAGTCAGAATCAAGGTCGTCATCTTCTCCCGGTTGCCAAACTCTTGAATGTATCAGGGCTGAAAGGGCTGCGTGGTATGGTTTCGGATCGCTCTCGTCATTCCGGACGAGTCTGAACGGGTTATCTCTGTGGCAATAGGTGGTGTCTAGTTGTATGGGGACAGAATCAGGGTCGTCATTGTGGGTCGGTGGTCGGTGGTGGGGTTTGTTTAGGAAAGTGATCATGAAGGGATCACTTGAATCATGGTCAGATTCGCTGGGTGTGGGTCCTGTTGCATGGGGATAGGGAGGCGTGCTGTAGCTATCGTCCGAGTCACAGTCACTGTCTCTGCTGCTGCAGTCTGTGGGCGTTCCGGGGCGGAGTGTATATTTCGGGGGTGGAGTCGAGGTCGAGTCCGTGGCTGGGCTGGACGTGTTGGGGGATGGTAGGGTTACGTTGGCTGTGGGCGGGGCGTGGTCTGCTGTGTCGAGCATGATGTGGTGTGCGTGGTTAGACTGTTCCATATGCCTTCAGCTGGTTGATATGGAACCACGCAGTCTTACCGTTGGGATACTTTATCTTGTAGACGGAAGGGCTTACTTTGTCCGCAATGGAGTACGGACCCGAGTACTTTGGTGACAGGAATGTGCTGGGGTTGCATACGGAGAGCATGACTTGCTGTCCTACACTGAACTCAGTCGCATGCACTGTCTTGTCGAAACAGGCCTTGCTCTGTTTCTTTCTGGTACCCAATTTCACTGCGGCTGCTAGCTGGGCCGTTTTAACATTATCCACTAATTGCTCCACGGCTTTCTCGTGTGTGAGGGCCGTCACTTCGGGGCTGGTCAAGTCTAAACCTAATAAAAATTCTGTGCCTTTCATGGGGCGTCCGGCCATGAGGGTGTGTGGGGTGTAACCTGTGGACGTTGAAACTGTATTTCGCAAAAATCAGCGCAAAAGGGAGCACTGAGTCCCAAGTGGTGTTGTTTTGCTGGACCATTTTTCTGAGGGTGGATTTTAGGGTCCGATTAGACCATAAGACATGGGAGTGGAAGTAAGGCCATTCGGCCCATCGAGTCCACTCCACCATTCAATCATGGCTGATTTCAACTCCATTTACCCGCTCTCTCTCCATAGCCCTTAATTCCTCGAGAAATCAAGAATTTATCAACTTCTGTCTTAAAGACACTCAACGTCCCGGCCTCCACAGCCCACTGTGGCAATGAATTCCACAGACCCACCACTCTCTGGCTGAAGAAATTTCTCCTCATCTCTGTTCTAAAGTGACTCCCTTTTATTCTAAGGCTGTGCCCCCGGGTCCTAGTCTCCCCTGCTAATGGAAACAACTTCCCTACGTCCACCCTATCTAAGCCATTCATTATCTTGTAAGTTTCTATTAGATCTCCCCTCAGCCTCCTAAACTCCAATGAATATAATCCCAGGATCCTCAGACGTTCATCGTATGTTAGGCCTACCATTCCTGGGATCATCCGTGTGAATCTCCGCTGGACCCGCTCCAGTGCCAGTATGTCCTTCCTGAGGTGTGGGGCCCAAAATTGCTCACAGTATTCTAAATGGGGCCTAACTAATGCTTTATAAAGCTTCAGAAGTACATCCCTGCTTTTATATTCCAAGCCTCTTGAGATGAATGACAACATTGCATTTGCTTTCTTAATTACGGACTCAACCTGCAAGTTTACCTTTAGAGAATCCTGGACTAGGACTCCCAAGTCCCTTTGCACTTCAGCATTATGAATTTTGTCACCGTTTAGAAAATAGTCCATGCCTCTATTCTATTTTCCAAAGTGCAAGACCTCGCACTTGCCCACGTTGAATTTCATCAGCCATTTCTTGGACCACTCTCCTAAACTGTCTAAATCTTTCTGCAGCCTCCCCACCTCCTCCATACTACCTGCCCCTCCACCTATCTTTGTATCATCGGCAAACTTAGCCAGAATGCCCCCAGTCCCGTCATCTAGATCATTAATATATAAAGAGAACAGCTGTGGCCCCAACACTGAACCCTGTGGGACAGCACTCGTCACTGGTTGCCATTCCGAAAAAGAACCTTTTATCCCAACTCTCTGCCTGACAGCCAATCGTCAATCCATGTTAGTACCTTGCCTCGAATACCATGGGTCCTTATTTTACTCAGCAGTCTCCCGTGAGGCACCTTATCAAAGGCCTTTTGAAAGTCAAGATAGATAACATCCATTGGCTCTCCTTGGTCTAACCTATTTGTTATCTCTTCAAAGAACTCTAACAGGTTTGTCAGGCACGACCTCCCCTTACTAAATCCATGCTGACTTATCCTAATCTGACCCTGCACTTCCAAGAATTTAGAAATCTCATCCTTAACAATGGATTCTAGAATCTTGCCAACAACCGAGGTTAGGCTAATTGGCCCATAATTTTCCATCTTTTTCCTTGTTCCCTTCTTGAACAGGGGGGTTACAACAGCGATTTTCCAATCCTCTGGGACTTTCCCTGACTCCAGTGACTTTTGAAAGATCATAACTAACGCCTCCACTATTTCTTCAGCTATCTCCTTTAGAACTCTAGGATGTAGCCCATCTGGGCCTGGAGATTTATCAATTTTTAGACCTCTTAGTTTCTCTAGCACTTTCTCCTTTGTGATGGCTACCATATTCAACTCTGCCCCCTGACTCTCCGGAATTGTTGGGATATTACTCATGTCTTCTACTGTGAAGATTGACGCAAAGTACTTATTCAGTTCCTCAGCTATTTCCTTGTCTCCCATCACAAAATTACCAGCGTCATTTTGGAGCGGCCCAATGTCTACTTTTGCCTCCTGTTTGTTTTTAAAGTATTTAAAGAAACTTTTACTATCATTCCTAATGTTACTGGCTAGCCTACCTTCAAATTCCTTATTTCTCTCTTTGTTATCCTCTGTTTGTTTTTGTAGTCTTCCCAATCTTCTGACTTCCCACTACTCTTTGCCACGTTATAGGCTTTCTCTTTTGCTTTGATGCATTCCCTAACTTCCTTTGTCAGCCATGGCTGCCTAATTCCCCCCTCTGATAACCTTTCTTTTCTTTGGGATGAACCTCTGTACTGTGTCCTCAATTACTCCCAGAAACTCCTGCCAGTGCTGTTCTACTGTCTTTCCCACTAGGCTCTGCTCCCAGTCGATTTTCGTCAGTTCCTCCCTCATGCCCCTGTAGTTACCTTTATTTAATTGTAACACCTTTACATCTGATTCTACCTTCTTTCTTTCAAATTGGAGATTGAATTCGACCATATTATGATCACTGCCTCCTAATTGCTCCCTTACTTTAAGATCTTTAATCAAGTCTGGCTCATTACATAACACTTAAGTCCAGAATGGCCTGTTCCCTCGTGGGCTCCATCACAAGCTGTTCCAAAAAGCCCTCCTGTAAACATTCAATGAATTCCCTTTCCTTGGGTCCACTAGCAGCATTATTTACCCAGTCCACCTGCATATTGAAGTCCCCCATGATCACTGTGACCTTGCCTTTCTGACATGCACTTTCTATTTCGTGGTGCATTTTGTGCCCCCGGTCCTGACCACTGTTAGGAGGCCTGTACACAACTCCCATTATGGTTTTTTTGCCTTTGTGGTTCCTCAACTCTACCCACACAGACTCCACATCATCTGACCCTATGCCGTTTAGTGCTATTGATTTAATTTCATTCCTAATTAACAAGGCAACCCCGCCCCCTCTGCCCACCTCTCTGTCTTTTCGATAGGTTGTGAATCCCTGGATGTTTAAATGCCAGTCCTGAACCCCCTGCAACCATGTCTCTGTGATGCCTACCACATCATACCTGCCAGTCACAATCTGGGCCACAAGCTCATCTACCTTGTTCCGTACACTGCACGCATTTAAATATAGCACCTTTAATTCTCTATTGACCGTCCCTTTTTGTTTTCTTAGTGTGGTGGACCTTGGTTTACTGAGCCTTTCCATACACTGTGTCATATTTTGTGGGATGGGGACAATCGTAATCACTCTTGAGTTTTGGCTGTTCGTGTTTTTTTGTATTCCTAAGCAGCTACGCTCCCCGCTGATTACTTCACCTCTTGGTTCCCTGACTTTCCCTTCCCCCCCAATCTTTAGTTTAAAGTCCTATTGACCACCCTATTTACTCTTTTCGCCAGAACACTGGTCCCAGCTCGGTTCAGGTGGAGACCATCCCAACAGTATAGGTGCCCCCCGTCCCAAAACTGATGCCAGTGTCCCATGAAAAGGAACCCCTCATTCCCACACCACTCTTTCAGCCACATGTTAACTTCCCTTATTCTTGCCTCCCTATGCCAATTTGCACGTGTCTCGGGCAGTAATCCGGAGATTATGACCCTTGAGGACCTGTTTTTTAATTTGAATCCTAGCTCTTTATAATCTCTAAACAGGTCCTCTTTCCTAGACTTGCCTATGTTGTTGGTACCGACATGGACCACAACAACTGGATCCTCCCCCTCCCTCTCCAGTATCCTTTCAAGCCGGTCAGAGATGTCCCGCACCCTAGCACCGGGCAGGCAACATACCATGCGGGACTCTTTATCCTGCTCACAAAGGATACTATCTATCCCCCTGATAATAGAATCCCCTACAACTACAACTTGCCTATTTACTCCCTCCCCTTGAATGGCCTGCTGAACCATGGTGCCTTGGTCAGCTGACTCATCCTTCCTGCAACCCTGTTCGCCATCCACACAGGGAGCAAGTGCCTCATACCTGTTGGACAGAGTCAAGGGCTGAGGCTCCTGAGTTCCTGACTGCTGGTTCCCTTTACCTGCCTGACTTGCAGTCACACCCTGCTGTCCCTGGCCACTGGCAGGATTTAAACTACTTACTCTGACAGGTGTGACTGCCTCCTGAAACACAGTGTCCAGGTAAGTCTCCCCCTCCCGGATGTGCCTCAGTGTTTGAAGCTCAGACTCCAGCTCATCAACTCTGAGCCGGAGCTCTTCGAGCAGCCAACACTTACTGCAGATGTGGTCGCTGCAGCTCGCAATGGGATCTGTCAGCTCCCACATCAAGCAGCTCAAGCACATCACCTGACCAGCCATCACTAACTAATGAATTAGTTTAATTTAAGTTTATGGTGGGGGCAGCTTCAGCCAATCAGACACTACCCTGCACTTTTAACTGAAAAACAGCACAATTAGATTAACCACTTACCTTTCCTGGTTACCTCACTACACCAAACTACCAAATTCTCACTGTCTGTATCTCTCTCACTCAGGCTGTGTCTCCTTGACCTGCGCAATGCTAATAATATAATATAATAATGCTAATAATAATATAATATGGCACTTACCTCACACCAATGGATCTTATTATTAGGTTAGAGGAGGAGGGTGGGTGGGAGACACTACACGTGTAGTGTCTTGGGTTTCCTCTCCACCAGAATTTATTGGTTGGGGGGGGGGGGGCTTCCCAGAAGGTCGAACTTACGGTTCCCGCTTTATATTAAAAAAAAATAAAACCGAAAAGAAGAACAGAAACGGGACTAGGTAAGTGTTTTTAAAGGAAAAACTTACCTCCCAGAAATCACTTGCGCACCGCTCCCGCCGAAATCCAATTCATGCTCTTCACGATACCACTCAACTGTGGGTGGTATGCTATGCAGAATTTTTGGGTGATGCCAAATATCGTGAGGACGTTCTGCATGAAACGTCCCGTAAAATGGGAACCTTGGTCAGATTCAATGCTGCGGGGGAGTCCCCATCTTGTAAAGATGTGGTGGGTCAAAATTTTGGCTGTGGTCTTTGCCGTGTTTGTCCTGGATGGGAATGCTTCTACCCATTTTGTAAACGTGTCTATCATTACGAGTACATATTTATAACAATTCCTGCAAGGGGGCAATGGTCCTATAAAATCAATCTGAAGGTTAGTCCAGGGGCCATTAACGGGTCGGGTGTGAATAAGCTCAGCCTTTTTGGCACATCTGTCCGGATTATTCTGGGCACAGATAAGACAATTCTCGAAGTAGGGATTTACATCGTCCTTTAAATTCGGCCACCAACAAAGCTGCTTGAGGTGGGCTGTAGTGGGATCGATTCCCTGATGTCCATGACCGTCATGGAATAAACAAATCAGTTGATTCCTGTCCTGTTCAGGAACCACATAAAGGGTGTCTTTTAACACCACACCGTCATGTGTGGTCAGTGTATTCTTAAACCTCTCGTAGGGTGCTGGATATTTTCCTTTTAAAATCTCCCTGAGATTGCTGTCCTGCTTCTGGGCCTCCACTAGATCCTCGATCCCAGTCTGTGAGACCTGAACTGCATTCACTGGTGCGCTTTCGGGGGAGTGTCCAAAAATACCCATGTCTGGAACCTGCTTTAGCCAGTGCGTCGGCTTTTACATTTCCAGGGGGGGAGGAGCAATGGTGACTTCGAACTTTGACTATCCCAAAAGTCCTGTTCTGCGCTCTCTCTAAAATGTGATGGAGCAATGGGGATGAGGGGAGGGGTTTTCCGTCTGCGGAAACAAATCCTCTTGCTTTCCACAGGGGCAGGAATTCCGTGAGGCTGTTGCAGACATAGAGGCTGTCCGAGTATATGTCTGCTGGGCTGGGGAAGGAATCTGGGTGTTCCACTATATATGCGATGGCCGCAAGCTCTGCGCGCCTAAGTGTCCTGTAAGTTTTATTGCGATTTCTTCTAGGGCGCGTCCCTGCGCATCCTCGACATACATACCGCATCCTGTTATGCGTTTCCCATCCAATACTGTGGAAGATCCATCCACATATATCCTTATGGGCTCACACGTGTCTGTGTGCTGGGGGCTCTGGGTTGAACTACCTATCTTTCTGGGGGGGGGATTTAGCAATAAAGGGGCCTGTGTTGTGGTGCGGAGAGATAATTTCACATTCATGGGGGGTTCCGGGGTACTGTAGGTTGTTGGCTAAAAAAGTGTGGGTCTTTGTCCGTTTCACAGTGATGTCCCGTCCCTGCAAGAGAAGGGTCCACCTGGCTGCTCTTATTTGACTGACTGTACCGTCCTTGAGTCGTCCGTCCAGTCAAAGTTGGGTGGGGGGGGTGTTCTGTGAGGATTGTGATGGGGTTCAGTCCGGTAATGTACGAAAATTACTGAACTGCCCAAAATACTGCGAGCAGGTGCCTCTCACAGGCTGAAAATCCCTGCTCCACAGCATCTAAAATTCTGGAGGCGTAAGCTACAGGCCTTAACTGTTTGTGCCGTTCCTGAAGGAGCACGGCCGAAAGGGTGCGGTCTGTGGTTGCTACCTCTATAGCGTAAGGGGAAAGTGGGTCTGGAACTTGTAGTGCGGGGGCTGCTATGAGTGCCTGTTTTAAAGAGTCCACAGCATCTGTATGCTGCGGAAGCCATTCCCAGGGGGCTCCTTTCTTTAGGAGGTCTGAGAGGGGTGCTGCCTTGCTGGCGAAACCGTCAATGTGGTTTCGGCAGTAGCCAACCAGTCCTAAAAACGACCGGAGGGCTGAAACGTTCTGGGGAAGGGGCAATTTAGCAATCGAGTCAATCCTTTTATGCTCGATCTCGCGTTTACCATGTGTGATAATTGTTCCCAAATATATCACTTTTTCTTCCAAAATCTGGGCCTTTTTGGGGTTAACTTTACAATCAATTGAGTGTAAGAGTCCCAGGAGTTTGGACAGAAGCTCAATGTGCTCTTCCTTGGTGTCTGTCTGCAGTAGTAGGCCGTCCACGTACTGGACCAGACATTCAGGGCAAAAGAATTTGGCTGACCCATTTGCCAGCTGTCGGTGGAAAATGGAGGGGGAGTTGTGGAATCCTTGTGGCAGGCATGCCCACGTGTACTGCTGATTTTTAAAGGTGAAGGCAAATTTGTACTGGCACGCCTTTGCCAATGGAATGGACCAGAATCCATTACTGACATCCAAAACCGTAAAGAATCGGGAATTGAGTCCCTGCTTGAGCATGGTCTCGGGACTTGTTGCCACTGTGGGGTCTGCTGCGCGGGTGATTTTGTTGAATTCCCGGTAATCGATGGTCAGTCGCCATGATCCATCGGGCTTTCTCACTGGCCAAATCGGGGCATTATTAGTGGAGGCTACTGATCTAAGTACGCCCTGCTCTAATAAGCTTTCTATTACCTTTGCAATTTCTCCCTCTGCCTCTTGGGGAAATCCATACTGTTTTTGGGGTCAGGTCCTATGATCTGTACGGAACCAGTCATCCGTCCACAGTCGTGTTTGTGGGTTGCGAATGCTGTCCTGTTCTTTTGCAGAACTGCCCTAACCTGCTTGTCCGTGCTAAACGTGGTCGGGTTGAACCAAAATTCGCCTACTGCACTAATTGTGTTCGCGTTGCAGGGGCTCTTGCACACTTTGCCATTTTCCAGACACACTGGTTGACTGGATCAAATGAAAGATTGTGGGAATTCATGAAGTCGATTCCCAGAATGTGTTCTGCTGTGTGGGGCAGGTCAACTAAAACCACGGGGTGCTTGGTGGTAATGTTGCCGATTTGAATGGGTACAGGGGCTGTGATGTGTCCCTGCTGTGAGTGTCCTGTAAAGCCGCTGCGGATGATAGTGGCTGTAGTGGGCCACATGTCCTTTTGGAACATGGTGGAGGAATTTATTGTGCGGGACCCTCCTGTGTCCCAGAGAAACTCGATGGGCTGTCCCCGCATTTTCGCTGCAACTACCGGTCGTCCGGACCTATCCCAAAGGGTGTCGCAGGCCCAACTGGGGGAGCCCGAACACCGTCAGTCCGTTCCAGTCAGGTCCGTCTGATCTGAATGGGCGCCAACACTATGAATGGGCTCTGTCTTCTTCTTACTCAGAGTGCCTGTCTGCTGGGCTCTCTGTGGGGTATTTCATGGGGCATTGCACTCTCTTGCAAAGTGTCCCAACTGTCCACAGTTGTAACACTACTGTGACTTGGGTGGGGGGCTGTACTTTCCTTCATTTACCCGTGCGGGGTTCTGGTGTGTTGTAACTGCCTGTATATCTGCGTCGGCCTGCTTTTCCTCGGGATTTTTAACTGTGTGTGTGCTTTATACAGACTGCTCCCAGGCGCGGGACAATCTTTTTACTACCCACTTTTCGTTATGAGCCTCCTCTGAGGGATCATAATTGGCGCACGCTTTCTGTACTGGTTCTGTGGCATGGGAGATAAGGTCCATTTGGCCATGTTGTCTGGGGACAAATGGGCACGGTCTATGTCTCCAAAGACTGCTGTAAAGTGGATCCACAGGCATCCAGCAAACGCTGTGGGGTGCTCGGCTTTCTTTTGCCTGCATTTGTTGAGGCCATCTACGGGGTCACCCCGGTTATACCTGATCGCATCCAGGATCGCGGTATGCATTTCTGCAAGGGTGCCTCCTCCTACATTCTGTGGGTTGGGAAGGGCTGCTGCGATTGAAGGGTCTAAACTTAAAACTGTGAGCTTTACATGCTCTCGCTCATCCAGTGCCGTACATGGTCGCCTGCTGCTTTACTCTGGCAAATAAATGGTGGGGGTCTGAGGTGGGGAGGAACGGTTTGATTTTATCGCACGCGTCCCGTAATTGGGTCACTGTTAAGGGGGTGGAGTATAGAAATTCCGCATCATCCGATGTGGCTTTGCGGTGGGTGGTGACTGGGTTCATTGGAGCCTGAACTATCTGCTCTGTGGGGGGTTGGGGCGCTATTTTTCGTCTGGGGCTTGCCCTGCGCACATGTTCCCTGAACATATCTCTGCGCTGTCTCACTTAATTCTTCCCAATCAGGGCCGTCTTCCTCATCTAACTGTGATCCAAAGGTTTCCTGGAATCCTTTTTGAACTGGAAGCAGATATTGCAGCTCTGCAAATAGCTTCCGGCACTTTGCGTTGTCTAGTGAGCTTTGTCTTTGCTCTGTGGTAGCAGCATGGAGTGCTCTTAACGCTGCCTTCAGGTAACCACACTGCCTCTGCAATGCTTCTACCTGCTTCTCGTACCAGGACTGCACGTTGCGTGTCCTGATAGGCCTTTTCATATTGGGACTGGAAGGTGCTTAAGTGTGCCAGACAAGACTGGTGTGCCCTTTTGGCATCCTCCACCTCTCCGTCTTTTGCTGCCAACTTCGTTCTCATTTCTAAGTTCTCTTTTTCTACTGCGCTTACATCGACCTTACTCATTTGATGTATGCCTTCTACTTCTTTCCGGAGCATCCTAACGATGTCCTCTGTGCCTCACAACTGTGCCAAGCAGGACACGATTGCCATCGGCTTGCGAGCTTTCCCTAAGCTCTTTTTGTGGATCTCGCTCAGGGTCTCCCACCAAGTATGTCCTATACTCCCGGGGCCTGATTCCTCGTTGTCACAGAATTCACTCCAAAGGGGCCATCCTTTCCCTTTGAAGTACTTCCTGATTTCTTCCTCCCAAATGGGAAATTGTCCCAATCTACTGCTGCTGGTCGCTGCGACCGCAAATTCCTCGGGGTTCATGAGGCGTTGCATTGCCATCTTTCCTATCCGAATGCTGCTCTTCAAATTTGGGACAGGGGTATTAAGGCGGTGCTGTAAATACGGGTACGGCTTTCGCTACTTTCCGAAATACAAACGCCCGACAGTTTTGTCGCAACAAAAATCTATCAGTTTTACCTTATCACCCTGTTAGTTACGCATGCATACACACACTTCAGAATTATGAGGATTGATCAGAACTGCTTGAACGCTTGTGGTTTTCTGTTCCCAATTGGATCTCTTATTCAAATTCTGGGTTCTGCCGGAGTGGTTATGCCACTTCTAGATCGGGTCCCGTCAGGATGTCACCAAATAATGTTGCTAACTTTCTCCTTGGTTCAATTGCTCTGTTTTATTACCTTTGCTCTCGAGTTGCCAGGTATCGTTAAGATACCGCCACGAGGTTCAAGTCCGAGTAATGATCAATAACCCAATACACTGATTAGTAAGATTCAAATCAAAGCACATTTATTATACACAGTAATCGCTACTCATGCACAAATTTTACATCTAAGCTACTTCTACAACTAACAGGCCTATACTTAACTTCGGACTGGCCCACCAGGTCAGGGGAACAAATGGCCTTTCGTTCGGGTTCTGAGTCTGAGGGATTTGAAGTTGGTACGGATTGGTAGCTATGAGCGCCTTGTTACACTCGTGCTCAAGTGTAATCTGGCCAGTGAATCATCATAAAATCCTAGATTTTACAGTGCAGAAGGAGCCCATTTGGCCCATCGAGTCTTCACTGGCCCCTGGAAAGAACCCACATCTCCACCATATCCCTGTAACCCAGTAACCCCACTTAACCATTTTGGACACTAAGGGCAATTTAGAATGGCCAATCCACCTAACCCACACATCTTTGGGCTGTGGGAGGAAACCGGAGCACCGGAGGAAACCCACGCAGACACAGGGAGAACATACAGACTCTGCACAGACTGTGACCCAAGCCGGGAATCGAACCAGGGACCCTGGAGCTGTGCTAGCTGCCATGCTACTGTGCAGCCCGAGAGCCCAAAAATGGGAACCGCACCAGGCGCCAAACAGTTTGCGATGCAACCGGCCTGCTCCTGCAGGCGAATTCAGAATCTCGCCGTAGCATGGTGAGAAACCAATTCTCACCACTTTAGCCCCATTTCTATACAATTAACGAGAGCCACCTCTCATCGAACGGTCTCCCGCCATTTACCGGCCTCCCCAGCAAGTGGTCATGCTGGCGCCAATTAGTACTCCTTGAGAATAACGTGAATCTGACGGAAGGGCTTCTGTGGGGAACCGAGGAAGGAAGTAGCAATCTTTGCTCACAAGCAAAGAGACCGGGGGCACTGGCCTTGCCACCTCAGTGCTCGGTGGGGGATGGGATCCCTCCACAGGTGTAGGCCGCCATGGGAGGTTGGGGCGTGGGGGGGGAGGCTCTGGGGGGGGGGGGCAATTGCTCATGGCTCCACCATGCCAACCGTTGGATCCCAACCCCATTCCAGGGCAACCCCTGTCCCTGCCCGTCTGCCCCACCGATCACCTATAACTCCCACCGACTACTGAGGCCTCTGGCTGCGCGGCTGAAGTCAATCGCTAATAGGGAATTGGCAACCGTGGTTAAGTGAGCACTTGACACATGCAAAGTCGGTTCCCGTGGGTAGGCAGGCCATGTAGCATGTGGGAGTCATTGCCTAGCATTCCAATCCAACCTTGATGCCTTGGCACTGTGTGGGAGTCACCACCTCACACGGAGCAGCCAATATCCGAACACCCAGGGGATGGGACATAGCTCCCGGGACATGTCCGCGGCCGGAGGGTGGGTGGATGCTGTGGGGAGGGGGGGTTGCCTGGACAGACGTGTAAAGGGTCCGGGGGTCAGCCCACATTGCGGAAGAAAGTGACAGAGGCATCATAATGGTTGTGCAAAAAGTTGTTTAATGTGCTGTACAATACTCCATTTCCGAGAGTGCTGTCCCCCCCACCCCCCAACTCCACCCCCTCCCCAACCCTACCCCCCTCCTACCCCAGTGCTCTCAGTGATGCTCAACTTGCCTGGCCCTCCTAGTTCTACCACTACGTCTTGGTGTTTCCCAGGATGCACATCTGAGGTGGAGGGAGCCAGCTACTTAACTCATCCCGTGGCCTTCGATGCCCCTAGCATGTGCCTTGTTGAAGGCATATGCACAGTCGCCCTGTCCCATGGGCTGACTCTGAGATAGAACATAGAACGATACAGCGCAGTACAGGCCCTTCGGCCCACGATGTTGCACCGAAACAAAAGCCATCTAACCTACACTATGGCATTATCATCCATATGTTTATCCAATAAACTTTTAAATGCCCTCAATGTTGGCGAGTTCACTGCTGTTGCAGGTAGGGCATTCCACGGCCTCACTACTCTTTGCATAAAGAACCTACCTCTGACCTCTGTCCTATATCTATTACCCCTCAGTTTAAAGCTATGTCCCCTCGTGCCAGCCATTTCCATCCGCAGGAGAAGGCTCTCACTGTCCACCCTATCTAACCCCCTGATCATTTTGTATGCCTCTATTAAGTCTCCTCTTAACCTTCTTCTCTCCAACGAAAACAACCTCAAGTCCATCAGCCTTTCCTCATAAGATTTTCCCTCCATACCAGGCAACATCCTGGTAAATCTCCTCTGCACCCGCTCCAAAGCCTCCACGTCCTTCCTATAATGCGGTGACCAGAACTGTACGCAATACTCCAAATGCGGCCGTACCAGAGTTCTGTACAGCTGCAACATGACCTCCTGACTCCGGAACTCAATCCCTCTACCAATAAAGGCCAACACTCCATAGGCCTTCTTCACAACCCTATGGCAACTTTCAGGGATCTATGTACATGGACACCTAGATCCCTCTGCTCATCCACACTTCCAAGAGCTTTACCATTAGCCAAATATTCCGCATTCCTGTTATTCCTTCCAAAGTGAATCACCTCACACTTCTCTACATTAAACTCCATTTGCCACCTCTCAGCCCAGCTCTGCAGCTTATCTATGTCCCTCTGTAACCTGCTACATCCTTCCGCACTGTCGACAACACCACCGACTTTAGTGTCGTCTGCAAATTTACTCACCCACCCTTCTGCGCCCTCCTCTAGGTCATTGATAAAAATGACAAACAGCAACGGCCCCAGAACAGATCCTTGTGGTACGCCACTTGTAACTGAACTCCATTCTGAACATTTCCCATCAACCACCACCCTCTGTCTTCTTTCAGCTAGCCAATTTCTGATCCACATCTCTAAATCACCCTCAATCCCCAGCCTCCGTATTTTCTGCAATAGCCTACCGTGGGGAACCTTATCAGGGGAATGGATCGAGGGAGTGCTGGTAGCCACTGTTGCTGCCCCATAGGATGGGTCTGAGTTGGCACTCAGCACCCCCTCATCCCGGTCGGTGCCCATAGGGCCCTGGGGTTCACCTTGGGACGGAGGGGCAGCTGGTTCGGGCCCTGGCTGCCTCTGCATCATCTGGCTCTGCCAGCTCTGGTGGTTCCCCATGGTCCGCACCATCATGTCGATGCCCTTGGCGATGCTCCTCAGTGACTGGGACACATCCTGCAGTGACCAGGCCATGCTTTGCTGTGCGTCAGCCATGCCTACCTGTGACTGGGGCAAGCTCCGTAGAGCCTCGGCCATTCCCATCTGAGAGCGGAACATGTCCCGCAGAACCCCATCAAGGTCAGTCTAGTAGTGGGTGACATCCCTCAGTGAGGCAGACATACTGCCAAAACCCTCAGCCATGACCATCACCGACTGATCGCAACACCTTGGACACCTTCATTCATGGTGTCGACGTCGTGCACCAGACTTTCCACTACGGTCGCCACCCTAGCAGTGTTGGCTTCGGTGCCACTCATTGCCGGTGCCATCTCCTGCGTACGTACCCTCTGGGACTTCTCCAATCGGCTATGCATCTGCTGGAGTGACGCTGACATCTCCCTCTGAACGTCCCGGCCGCTCCCTATCATCTCCATCAGCTCCGATAACTCTGTGCCAGAGGCTCAGCCTCAGGCTGGGATCCAGCTGGGTCCTGTGTTCCAGCAGACTGCTGTCTTCTCTGGGGGTTCCTGCCTCCACCAGATGTACATCAGCAGCAGTTTGGTGCTCACCAGATTGTGCCCCAGATGCCTGACCACTAACATGTCCCACTGAGTTGTGTGTATCTGCGCTGGTGAAGGGTGGGGATGACAGCTGTGCCGTGACTATAAAAGTTGCATCCTCCGAGCTCTTCTCCGAGGTGTTCTCCCTAGATACAGGGGAGGGGGCTGCCCGGGATGGGCCAAGGATGGTGAAGGGAGTGCTGGGTTGAAGGGGTGGATGGAGGGAGTGCTGAAGGGGGATGGAATGGAGGGAGGGTTGGGGTCGCCTGGCGGGATGCTCCCTTGGGGAGGTGGGACGTTGGTGTCTACTCTGGCTGCCCGGTGTAGGTCGTTGACCTTCCAACACTGGAGGCCAGTCCTCCTGGTCACATTGCCCGAGTTGACTGCTGCTGCCACCTCGTCCCATGCAGCACTGGCTACCCTACAGCTCACCCTCTGGGACCCTCGGGGGAACACAGGTCCCTCCTGGTCTCCACCGCGTACCGGATCCTCCCCAGGTCAGCATCCCCGAATCCTGGGGCCGGCCTCCTCAACGCCATTGTTGCGAGCTGGCTGGGGTTGGCTGAGCAAGAGCAGCCTCAGTGCTGTTTACCGTTGTTAGCGGGTGGCTGGTGAGCGTGGTCCCTGCAAATCATCTGGTTAGCCAGCATTCAGGGTGGGAAGCTCGTGAGGCTTCGTTCAGTGGCCCAATTACTGTTAAATGGTGTTGCTGGGCCGAGCGCCGGGAAACTTGCAGCAATTCCCGCTCGCTACAGTACTTGGAATATTTTGCGGAGAATTGTGCCTTATGTTTTGATGAGCTGTGCACTCTGTTGAAAAATTTAATGAAATGAAAATCGCTTATTGTCACAAGTAGGCTTTAAATGAAGTTACTGTGAAAAGCCCCTAGTCGCCACATTCCGGCGCCTGTTCGGGGAGGCTGGTACGGAATGATGTGTATGTCTGGAATAAAATATCTTTTTTTTTGTAAAAGGCGCCTGAAAGGGTAAAAGCACATGATGCTGCAATTAAGGGCATGTAAATGGCTCTCTTGAAACACAGTGACAAGATTGCCCCGCTGGAAGCTAAGATCTCCCTGATGGCCGGTGAAAATAAAGCACTGAAGGTCAAGGTAGATGATCTGGAGAACTGCTCTAGCA
This sequence comes from Scyliorhinus torazame, assembly GCF_047496885.1. Lineage (NCBI taxonomy): Eukaryota > Metazoa > Chordata > Chondrichthyes > Carcharhiniformes > Scyliorhinidae > Scyliorhinus > Scyliorhinus torazame. The sequence continues at coordinate 150,583,234 of NC_092712.1, forward strand.
GGCAGAATGTCAGAATCCAATTGAGGGATAATTTACCCTGGCCAATCCACCTAACCTGCACATCCTTTGGTTGTGGGGGTGGAACCCACGCAGACACAGGGAGAATGTGCAAACTCCACACGGACAGTGACCCAGGGCTGGGATTGAACCCGGATCCTCAGCGCCATTGTGCCGCCCTCGGAATGTCAGAATCAAGGTGTTGCCATAGGGTATGGAAGGCCCAACTCCCACAGAATACTTTTCTAAGATGGTGGGGAGGCTGGATTAGGTCCCCTCTGGAGCTGAATCGGGCCCATCGGACATTCCGGCAGAAGCCCTGTCCCAACGAACCACCACGGGCTGTTATTTTATAAATGGGAAAGCCACACCACCAGGCTTTACCAAGACATTGGAGTGGAGCTGGCAAGGAAGCGGGCGGTATTTAACTAGGCCAATGTCGCCCTGTATAAGAGTGGAGTTTGGTTTGGAGTGCTGTACCCGGTGAGGCTCAGAGTGACATTTGAGCCAAAAGGCTATTTTTTCGATGTGCTAGAAGATGCCTTTGTTAAAAAATAGGCTTGGGTCGAATTGATTGTGTTTTACGAGGTTTTTGATTGTTGGGGGTGGAGAGTTGGGGTTTCATGTATATGTTTGTATTTCATTATACTTTGGTGGGATGATTGTTTCATATATTGGATATGGGTGGGGGCTTGATGTTACAGATGGGTGTTGTTCTTTGGTTGTTATTGGGACTATATAGCTCCAGATTGGAATATGATGTTTGAAGGGGTTGTGTTCTACTTTGTGTCTTCGGTCTCAGCGATGGTGTTTTTTTTTCACCCTGGGGGGGGGGGGGGGGGGGGGCTCCCTGCTAACCAAAGACTTAGCTAGCTAACAGGAGCGAAGTGGTGGGGGTAGCTGCAGTTCATTATGCTAATTTGATTTTGGATAATGAGCTTAATGTTTGCATTTTGTTTGGGATTAGAGATAGTAGAAAGAGGATTTGTTCACTTTGGTGTTATTGGTATGCACATGTGGGGTAGGGTGAGTTTGCCGAAGGTGACTACAGACTTCTCTTTGTTTTGTCTTGCTGGCGGGTTTAGCGGCAATCTTGGGTGGACTTTGTAACTGTATCTCTCTCATTGTTGTTGGATAACCCCTTTTGGTGGAAATGGCTGACTCCGGATCAAGGGGGGTGTGGTGGTAGGCCCCCAGTTCGGATGGTCACCTGGAAAGTAAAGGGGTTGGGTGACACAGTGTAAAGGTGTAGATTATCTGCTCACCTGAAAAGCTTGAATGCTGATGTGGTGTTTTGATATATTTTTTAAAAGGGTTCCGTTTTCACTGCTAAGGTCGTGACGGATCCTAATGGTAGATATATGATTGTAAGTAGGTCTTTGGCGGGCACTTTGGTGGTCCTGGTCAATGTCTATGTGCCAAATTGAGATGATATGTGATTTGTTTTTTAATATATAAAACTGGACTATGCAATTATTTTTTTCCAATTAAGGCGCAATTTAGCATGGCCAATCCACCTAACCTGCACATCTTTAGGTTGTGGGGGTGAAACCCACGCAGAATCGGGGCGAATGTGCAAGTTCCACACAGTGACCCGGGGCCGAGATCGAACGGGGTATGTTAACAGAATGCTGGCCTCAATTCCAGACTTGGACTCGCACCAGTCAATCTGGGGGGGGTACTTAAACTGTGTTCTAGATCCGAAGTTAGAGCGATCTAGGCCCAAATCGCTTGCTCCATGAGAGGTGGCAAAGGCGTTGTTGTCTTTTATGGAGCAGATGGGGGGGGGGATCTGTGGCATTTTTGCACCTGAGGGATAAGGATTTTTCTTTTTTCTTCCATGTCCATCATGTCCTCTGTTTTTTCATGTATGGAACAATCTGGCTGGACTGTACGCAGAACTGTACCTCCTTACACGTGACAAATCAAATTCAATTCAAGTCTACTCATGGATTGAGGTTTTTCTGGTGGGTACGTCTCCTCCCCTGGGCGAAGTGGGTGGGATATTTGGTGATTGTGATTTCGGACCATTCTCCACACTTTGTGGACTTGGCCTTAGAGTCAGGTCCCTCTCAGCACCCGCCGTGGAGGGGTTGAATTCACCATTGTTAGCAGAACATATATCCTCCGCCATTGAGGAATATATCAATTTAACAAAAACGAGTCTATCACATCTTCAAGGCTATGGGAAGCCTTTAAGATGGTTATTAGTGAGGAAATAATTTCCTACAAAGCACATGTGGAAAGGACTGTGGGGTGAAGCGGCAGAGGCTGGTGGACTCCATCCTTTGAGGTAGACCATCGGTACTCGCTTGACCCTCCCCGGAATGAGCTTGGGGTATTTTTTGTTGAATAGGGATATGAGACAGGGATGTCTTACATCTCCACTTCTATTTGCTTTAGCAATTGAACCACTGGCCATAGTGTTGAGATGTTGCAAAAGGTGGAAGGAGATAAGTTGGGGAGGGAGGGAGCATAGGGTGTCCTTGGAAGCAGATGATCTGCTTCTTTATATTACGGACCCACTCTCCAATATGGATGGGATAATGCAGCTTCTGAGTTCTGGCTCCTTCTCTGGGTATAAGGTGAACCTGGATAAGAGTGAATGCGTCTCGGTTAATCCCCAGGGGAGGGGAGTCAATCTGGGGATGTTACCCTTTGTCAGATCTAGCTTTCCTTATCTGGGTATCCAGGTGGGCCACGATTGGGCCTCGCTTCATAAATTAAATTATACTAGTCTGGGGAATGGGTGAAATATAACTTGCAGAAGTGGGATAACATCCCGTGTCCTTGGGGGGCAGGTTCCGACTATTAAAATGAATGTCCTCCCGAGGTTTTTATTTCTTTTTCAGTGCCGCCCCACTTTTCTCCCGAAATCTTTTTTTATTAGAGTTAACAAACTAGTGTCCTCTTTTATTTGGGAGGGGCAAGACCCCAATGATCCATAGGGTGTTTCTTCAGAAGGTGGGGCTGGTAGTTTAGCTTTACCCAATTTGTTATTTTATTATTGGGCTACCAATATTGAGAAGCTGCTGAGGTGGCTCAGTGATCCGTGTTCTATATGAGGGCAAATGGAGGCGAGTTCTTGTAGGGGCTTCAGTTTGGGTGCTTTAAAAACCGCCTTGCTTCCGTTCTCTCCTGCGAGATTTTCTTCAAATCCGATGGTGGTGTCCACCCTGAGGTTCTGGAAGCAATTCAGACAACATTTTAAATTCAGCTCCATGTCGTTGTTGGCCCCTATCTGTGGTAATCATCTCTTTGTGCCAAGTTTAGACTTGTCATTTAGGTCATGGGATGCAAGGGTCTGGAAAGGTTTGAAGACTTGTTCGTGGAGGGAAAGTTTGCCAGTTTTAAGGAGCTGTCAACTCCCCGGGACCAATTTGTTTAGATATTTCCAGATTTGTTATTTTTTGCAGAATAGTTTTCATTCTTTTCCCTTGACACCACTATCCTCCCTGTTGAAGAGGATTTTATCCAGACGGGTTTGGTGGGCGGAGTATTTCGGGTATTTATGGCCAGATCCTATCAGCGGAATCGGTTCCGTTGTATGCGGTGAGGACAAAATTGGGAGGGTGAAATGGGTCCTATTCTGGAGGTGGTGTGGAGCGAGGCTCGTGGCAGGGTGAACTCCTCGTCCTGTGCTCAGATCAGTTTGATCCAGCTCAAAGTGGTGCTCATATGACCAAGCAAGGATGAATGGTTTTTTTTCCGGGTGTGGGCGACAGCTGTGAGCGGTGTTCTCGGAGGCCGGCTAATCGTACTCGTATGTTCTGGTCGTGCCCCAAGTTGTTAAGCTTTTGGGTCTCCTTCTTTAACACCATGTCAGAGATTCTTTACGTTGAACTCTGGAGCCTTGTCTGCTGGTGACCATTTTCAGGGTATTGGATTCGTCAGGGTGAAGGCGGATGTCCTCAACTTTGCCTCGTTAATAGCCTGGAGGCGAGTTCTGCTTGGGTGGATACTAAAACCAACTCCGCTCAATGCCTCGGCCTGGTTGGGTGACCTTGTGAAACATTTACATTTGGAGAAGGTCAAATACACCATTAGGGAGTCGGTAGAGGGGTTCTACCTGAGATGGTAACCATTCATTTACTTTTTCAAAGAGTTAATCACTGTCAATTGTTGAGGGTTTTTCAGTTTATTGTTGGCGGGGGGGCGGGGGGTTAGGCTTGACTGGGTTATTTTTATACTGTAACTTGAAGCATCTATTTTACATCATATTGTTGTTCTATTTTGTTGAAATGAAAAAGTTTTCAATAACATTTTCTCAAAAAGAAATGATTGTATCGACCAATATATGTGGCAATCTGAGATTGCAAGTCGAAGAAAAAACCTTCAGAAGAGAGGAAGGGTGTGGGAATTGTTATGGGCCAGGGTTTAGAGAACCCCAAAGTGTATCATGGAGTTCACCTGACCCACAACTTTTATTAGATTGTGGTATGGGGAGCACTCGGCCCACTCTACAGGTGTGGTACAGCAGAAATGGAAAAGTATTTTTTTAAAACAAAGCAATGTTTATTCTATGAACTCAAGTTAACCTTTTTAAAACATACAGTGAACATCTTAGCAACCATCAATTCAAATACAACCCGCAAAGAATACAACCACTAAGTAAATCTTTAAGCTTTCCTTTTTAACATCCACACGACTTAAAACACCTTTTACCAGAAACACATCAGGTTAAAGTCACTACTGTTATTCGTTTTAAATCACCAGGATCGATTTACAGTATTTAGATGACAGGGAGAGATTCATAAACCTTCTGGCTGTGACTGCAGCTATCCAGCTCTGAAAACGAAACTATAAAACACCCTGTAGCAAACAGCCTAAAACGAAAGTAAAAAGCTGACAGGACAGCCCAGCTCCACCCACACTGACATCACTGATAAACACCTATTTCTTAAAGCTACATTTCTTAAAAACACCCATTTCTTAAATGTACTCTCACATGTCACCTCCCCCCAAGAAAAAAACACCCCATCAACTTCAAGAAATGCACACAGTAAATATACTTTTCCGTTTCAGAAAACAACACACGCAAACAGGTATAATAATATAGTCCATTTTTTTTTCATTTTTCTTCCTCCAACTGAAATCCTTCTCGATTGACAGTCTCTTTGAACAAGAAGGTCTCTGCACGATCCGTCCATTTCTCTATGCCTCGGCATTTCTCTTTAAAGTCAGATACTTTAGTTCAATCTGACCACAGAGACCCTTGTAATTCTCCAACACAGGAGCATTGGTTATCACAGCTTTCAGGCAGTCAATTGCCTGTTGAAACTCTGCTGTCCACTGAAATTTTTGATGTTTCTTCAGCAAGTCCATCAGTGGAGCAACCACGCTACAAAACGTTTGCACAAATGTTCGATCAAATCCACTCATGCCAAGAAATCGCATTATTTCCCGTTGTGTCGAGGGTATCGGAAACTCCCCAAGGAAAGTGACTTGGGCTTTTCCAAATTCACTTTTGGCTAGGTTTATCACCAAACCCGCCTCCTGAAGTCTATCAAATAACTCCATTAGATGTTTTAAATGTTCTTTCCATGTCTGGCTGAAAATTACCAGATCGTCGATGTATACGGCACAATTGGGCAATCTTGAAACAACTTTGTTAGTTAACCGTTGAAATGTGGCTGGTGCGTTTTTCATGCCAAATGGCATAACTTTGAATTGGTATATACCATCTGTAGTCCCAAAAGCTGACATCTCCTTTGCCCTTTCGGATAAAGGTACCTGCCAGTAACCTTTTAAGTAAATCCAGTTTGGAAATAAAAGCGGATTGTCCCACTTTCTCAATGAAATCCTCCAAACGTGGGATAGGATAAGAATCTATTCTTGTAACTGCATTAACCTTTCTATAGTCCACACACAACCGTTGGGTACCATCTGGTTTTGGTACCATCACAATGGGTGAGCTCCATTGGCTGCAACCCACTTCAATTATGCCATTTTTAAGCATACTCATAATATCTTTGTTAACCTGTGCCAATTTTAAAGGGTTAAGTGTGTATGGATGTTGTTTGATTGGAACAGCATTTCCCACATCAACATCATGTATAGCCATTTTAGTACTTCCCAATTTATCTCTACAAACTTGCCCAAGTGATATCAATAACTCTTTCAGGTCAGTACGTTTTTCCTCTGGAAGGTAACTCAACAATTTATCCCAATTTTTAAGAACATCCTCGTTTTCCAATTTAATTTGAGGTATGTCAAATTCACAGTCATTTGGATTTGGTTCGTCACTTTGAGTTAGAATCATTAAAACCTCCTTTTTCTCTCCTTCCCTTTCAAAGTACCTTTTAAGCATATTCACATGACACACTCGGTGAGTTTTCCTTCTTTCTGGGGTTTTTACCACATAATTCACCTCACTTAATTTCCTTTCAATCTGATAAGGTCCACAAAACCTTGCTTTTAAAGGTTCACCTACCACTGCTAACAATACTAAAACTTTATCTCCACTGGCAAAACTACGAACTTTGGATTTCTTGTCCGCGACCCGTTTCATCACATTTTGTGCAACTTTTAAATGTTGTCTAGCCAATTCACCTGCTCTATTTAATCGTTCCCTGAAATTTGACACTAATCCAATAATGCAAGTTCTGATTTCTCACTCACCAATTTTTCCTTAATCAATTTAAGTGGTCCTCTTACCTCATGACCAAAAATTTGTTCAAAAGGACTAGATTTGGTTGACTCATTAGGTGCATCCCTAATTGCAAACAGTACGAATGGAATTCCTTTATCCCAATCCTCTGAATGATCTTGACAATAACCCTGCAAGCCCTCAACATTGTCTTTAATGTCTCATGCCACCTTTCTAACGCTCCCTGCGATTCTGGATGGTACGCAGTTGATTTAAATTGTTTTATTCATAAGCTATCCATAACTTCTTCGAATAACCTTGAGGTAAAATTCGATCCTTGATCCCATTGTATTTCTGTGGGTAGTCCATATCTAGTAAAAAATTTAAATAATTCCTCCACAATCTTTTTAGCTGTAATATTACGTACTGGAATGGCCTCTGGAAACTCTGTAGACACATCCTTTATAGTCAAAAGATATTGATTCCCACTTTTTGTTTTAGGAAACGGTCCTACGCAATCAATTAGGACCCGTGTAAAAGGTTCCTCAAATGCTGGAATGGGTATTAAGGGCGCTGGTTTTATCACTGCTTGAGGTTTCCCTATCACTTGACATGTGTGACATGATTGACAAAATTTAACTACATCTTTATGTAGTCCAGGCCAATAAAAATGTTTCTGGATTTTAGCTTGAGTTTTCCTTATTCCCAAATGACCTCCCACTGGTACCTCATGTGCAACTTGCAACACCTCCTTTCTATACCCTACCGGCAATACTACTTGATGAACCTCTGCCCACTTTTCATCCGCCTGTATATGTAAAGGTCTCCATTTTCTCATCAAGACATCACTTTTACGGTAATAACACTCTGGTATACACTCAGATTCCTCTTCCGTGTATGCTTTCTGATACATCCATTTTATTTCTATATCTTTTTGTTGTAACTCTGCCAATTTTCCTGAACTAAAAATATCCGCCTCATCCTCCACCTGTTCTTGTTCTTCTTCAACCATCTGATCAAAATTTGTTTCCGATAATTGCACTTCAACTTCATCTTCACTCTTTGATTTCGCCTCTTGTCTTAACCTGTGACTTTGCGACCTTGTTACTACACAATCGGGAAAAATCCCAGGATATTCGTCCTTCAACACTTCAGTTGTCTGATTTTCCACTGGCTTATCAACCACACGGTAGGCATCACTCTCACCTGCGATCCAGATATATCATTATCCAAGATAAACTGCATTCCTGGACAAGATAGTTTCTCTATTACTCCTACTACCACTTCACCACTCTTCACTGGACTTTCCAATCTTACCTTATATAATGGAACACTACTCCTCTCACCCTAACTTCCACATATTACCACCTTTTCTGGCAACATTCTTCCCAAACTACATAACTCCTCATCTCTTACCATTAAAGATTGACTAGCTCCCGTATCTCTTAAAATTGTGACTTCTTTGCCTGCTCCTCCTGATACACATGAGTAAACTTTACAAGTAGATTCTTTAAAGAGATTTGGCACCTTCTTATCAATCACCTCTTGATCAGGCTGTACAATCTTTTGCACCTCCTTCGCTTCACTTGAACTTTCCTTTACCACTTTTTTTTATAAACTATCTTTTTATTGGCATTTCTCATATTTATAAACAGTTGTATATATACACATCACATTTTTCTCGCCTGCGCTAATTTCCTTTATTATACAGAGGTTTAGTTTGTCCTTCGTTTAACTGACCCTAAGTGCCTTTCATTGCCCTCTGGATCGGTCTATGGTCCCCCCCCTTCCCCATTCACCCCCCCCCCCCCCACCCCCCCCCGGATTGCGCAGGATTTTGGTAACTCATCTATCTTGGTGTTTTAAAAAAAAAAAAAAATTCTTATTAGGTTACTCCTCATTGCTGGCCTCGAACAGGTTTAGGAACAGACTGACAAACTGCCCCCAAGTATCCAGGAAGCCTTCTTCTGACCCTCGGGTGGTGTACTTAACCTTCTCCAGATGGAGAAATTCCGAGAGGTCAGCAAGCCAGTCTGCAGCTTTGGGTGGTGCTGCCGATCGCCAGCCGAGCAGGATTCTCCGGCATGCAATTAGGGAAGCGAAAGCAAGGGCGTTGGCCCCTTCCCCATGTGTAACTCTGGCTGCTCTGATACCCCGAAGATTGCCACTATTGGGCATGGCTTCACCCTCACCCCCACAACCTTGGACATTGCCTCAGAGAAGGCTGTCCAGAACCCAACGAGCTTGGAGCAAGCCCAAAACATGTGGGTGTGGTTGGCCAGGCCCCTCTGGCACCGTTCACATTTATCCTCCACCTCCGGGAAGAACCTGCTCATTCGGGCTCTGGTCAGGTGCGCTCTGTGCACCACTTTGAGCTGCATTAGGCTTAGCCTTGCGCAGGAGGAGGTGGAGTTCACCCTGCTCAGTGCTTTGCTCCAGAGTCCCCATCCTACCTCTGTCCCCAGTTCGTCCTCCCATTTTTGTCTGATCTCGTCCAGTGGAGTCCGGGCTCTGTCCAGTAGCTGTCCGTATATTTTCCCACATAGTCCCCCCTTCCCATTGCTTGTGCCTATCAGGTCCTCTAGTAGTGTGGTTTCTGGGGTCCCAGTGTACCCCACTGTCTCTTTGCGGAGGAAGTGTTTTATTTGGAGGTGTCTCATTTCCTGTCCTTTTGGTAGTTTCCACTTCCTCGTCAGTTCGTCTAGTGTCGCAAGTCTGTGCCCTACATAGAAGTCCCCGACCGTCAATGTGTCCCCGTCCCGCCTCCATCTTTTGAAGGTGGTATCTAGCATGGCTTGGGGGAATCTGTGATTGCCGCAGATGGGGGCCATGGGGGACATTTTGGTTATCCCGAAGTGTTGTCTGAGCTGGGTCCATGTTCTTAGCGTGTCCGTTACCACTGGGCTTGTTGTGTATCTCGTTGAGGAGGATGGGAGTGCTGCTGTGGCCAGGGCCCGGAGGGTTGTTCCTTTACAGGATGCCTCCTCCATTTGTACCCAATCTGTGTCGGGTTCTTGTACCCATCCCCTCACTCTTTCTGCCGTTGCTGCCCAATGGTAGTATCGTAGGTTTGGTAAGGCCAAGCTCCCTTTGATTTTCCTTCTTTGCAGTGTCTGTTTTGGGATTCTCGGGTTTTTACCCCCCCACACAAACGCCATGTCTACGTTTTGGAAAAAGGCCTTGGGGAAGAAGATCGGAATGGATCTAAACAGGAAGAGGAACCTTGACAGTACGTTCACCTTGATCGTCTGCACTCTCTCTGCCAGGGAGAGTGGGAGTGAGCACCACCTTTGAATTCTTACTTCCTCCACCAGGCTGGTCAGGTTCCACTTGTGGATGTGTCCAGTCTCTGGCTATCTGGATCCCCAGGTAGCAGAATCTGTTCTGGGCTGTTTTGAACGGGAACCCCTCCAGCTCTCTTCCTCCTCCGTTTGGATTCACTGGGAATGCCTCGCTTTTGCCCAGGTTAAGTTTGTAGCCCGAGAAGGTTCCAAACTCTTTCAGTATTTGCAGTATTGCCTTCAGTCCCTCCTGTGGCTTCGAGACATAGAGGAGCAGGTCGTCTGCACAGAGTGAGACTCTGTGCTCTCTGTCTCTTCTCCGAATTCCCTTCCAGCTTTTCGAGTCCCGCAGGGCTATCGCCAGGGGTTCGATGGCTAGCGCGAACAAAAGTGGGGACAGGGGGCAGCCCTGTCTTGTTCCTCTCTGCAGCTGGAAGTATTCAGAGCTGGTGGTGTTAGTTCGGACGCTCGCTTTGGGAGCGTTGTACACGAGCCTCACCCAGGCAGTGAACCCCGCTCCTAGCCCAAACCGTTCCAGTACCTCGAGGAGGTATTTCCATTCGACTCTGTCGAAGGCCTTTTCTGCGTCCAGGGAGACGATCACCTCTGGTGTTCTCTCCCCAGAGGGGGTCATTATTACATTCAGCAGCCGCCTGATGTTCGCTGTGAGCTGCCTACCCTTGACAAAGCCTGTTTGGTCCTCTGCGACCACCTCTGGTACACAGCCCTGCATCCTTTTGGGCAGGATCTTTGCGAGTATTTTCGCATCCACGTACAGCAGTGAAATGGGTCTGTATGATCCGCATTCTGTCAGATCTTTATCTTTTTTGGGTATCAGTGAAATTGTGGCCTGCGCTAGCGTTGGGGGCAGGGTGCCCCTTGCCAGTGAGTCGAACATGTCCCTTAGGTGTGGGGCCAGGACTGGTGCAAATATTTTGTAGAAGTCCGCCGGGAACCCATCGGGTCCCGGTGCCTTCCCCGCCTGCATGGAGCTGATGCTCTCCATGATTTCTCCCAGGTCTATTGGTGCTCCCAGCTCCGCCCGTCTGTCTTCCCCCACAACTGGTAGTTCCAGTCCGTCTAGGAACAGTTTCATTCCCGCATCACCGTCGGGGGGCTCGGAGGTGTACAGTCCCCGGTAGAAGGTCTCAAATGCCCGATTGACCTCCTTTGGTTCTGTTACCAGTCTGCCTCTGCTATCCTTTACCTGTGCTATTTCCCTCGTGGCTGCCTGCTTTCTCAGCTGGTGAGCTAATAGGTGGCCAGCCTTGTCTCCGTGTTCGTAGAAGGTAGCACGGTAGAGGGGCAGCACGGTAGCCTTGTGGATAGCACAATTGCTTCACAGCTCCAGGGTCCCAGGTTCGATTCCAGCTTGGGTCACTGTCTGTGCGGAGTCTGCACATCCTCCCCGTGTGTGCGTGGGTTTCCTCCGGGTGCTCCGGTTTCCTCCCACAGTCCAAAGATGTGCAGGTTAGGTGGATTGGCCATGATAAATTGCCCTTAGTGTCCAAAATTGCCCTTAGTGTTGGGTGGGGTTGCTGGGTTATGGGGATAGGGTGGCGGTGTTGACCTTGGGTAGGGTGCTCTTTCCAAGAGCCGGTGCAGACTCGATGGGCTGAATGGCCTCCTTCTGCACTGTAAATTCTATGAAAGGTCCCCCCCGTGTCTGGCGGAGTTGGTACACTGCTTTCCTAGTGGATAGCAGGTTAAAGTCCATTTGCAGCTTTTTTCTCTCCGCCAGCAGCTCTACGGTCAGGGCCTCGGAGTATTTTCTGTCAACTTCCAGGATGGAGTCCACCAATTGTTGCCTGGCCACCCTCTCTTCCCTGTCTCTGCTTGTCTTGTAGGCCATGATCTCTCCTCTAATCACGGCCTTCAGTGCCTCCCAGAACATGGAGGGTGAGACCTCCCCGTTTTGGTTGTTACTCACGTAGTCGCCTATGGCCTGTGATGTTTTCTGACAGAAGGCCTTGTCGGCCAAGAGATCCGTGTTCAGCCTCCATGTGGGGCGCTGGGCATGGCCTGTCTCCAACCTCACATTCATATAGTGTGGAGCGTGGTCAGAGATAACGATCACGGAGTACTCCGTTCCTGTGATCCCTGGAAGCACCGATTTTCCCACTGCAAAGAACTCGATCCGGGTGTATACCTTGTGTACTTGTGAGAAGTATGAAAATTCCTTCTCTCCTGGGTGCAGGAACCTCCATGGGTCCACCACCCCCATCTGCTCCATAAATGCTTCTAGTTCCCTAGCCACACCAGTCTTTCCCCCTGCTCTGGGGTTTGATCGGTCGGTCAGTGGGTCCTGTACACAGTTGAAGTCTCCCCCCATGATCCGGTGTGTGTCAAGGTCGGGGATTTCTGCCATGGTCTTCTTTATGAATACTGTGTCGTCCCAGTTGGGAGCGGACACATTTACCAGTACGACCGGTGCCCCTTCCAGGACACCGCTGACCATGACGTATCGTCCCCCTGGGTCCGTAACTGTCTTGGTTCCCGTAAACCTCGTCCTCTTACTAATTAATATTGCTACTCCCCTAGCCCTCGTCTCGTAGCATGAGTGGTATGTCTGACCCACCCAGCCCTTCCTTACCAGCAGTCGGTCCTTCTCCCTCAGGTGCGTCTCTTGTAGGTAGATTATGTCTGCTTTTAGGCTTCTTAGGTGGGTGAAGACTCTGGATCTTTTGACCGGGCCGTTGAGTCCCCTTGCGTTCCAGGTAACAATCCTGATGGGGTTTTTTTGACCCCCCCGGTCCTGCGGGGTCACCCATACTTACCTGGTGGACGCGCCCCTGCCCTCTGGGGTTTCCCTTCGTTAGGGGGCCGTACAAAATGGCCACGGTTACCGCTCTCACCATGAGGTCAGGCCCGAGGGCTCCGGGGTTTCCTTTTGTCCAGGGGCACCCACCATGGCCACCAGCTGTGTGTACGCCACGTGGCTGTGCCCCTGCACTCCAGGGTCTCCCTTCGTCCTGAAGCCCTCCCGAGTGACTGTTTGTGGCACCATCTTGGTTCCTCGCCCTGCTCCATGCCTGCCGAGGCCTGTGTTCGTGCTGCTTATCAACCTCACCCTTCCCTTTGCTTCTCTTTTGTTCTGCGCTCTCCCCCCCGACTCCTGTCCCCCCCCTTAGTCCCTGTTCCTCTGTCCTCCCCCCTGTGTTCTTCCCCCCCCCTTCTGCCCTGCCCCCCCTTCTCTTTGTGCCAGGCGCTCCCTCTCCCCTGAGAAGCACGCCGCGGCCTTCCTTTCTTCCTGCCCTCCCGTGTTAGCATTCCTCACTAGCACGGTGGTCCCCCTCCCAGCACTTGCCCTGCTCTGGTCCTGTTTTACCTTCCTTTTGCGAGCCCTTGTCTCGCCCTCCTGTCCGCCTTTTTCACCCTCATTCACCTTGCTTCGCTCCGCCCCCATTGCATTGAGAGGTGGAACGAGCCCGGGAACGAGTTAGCACAGTCCCGCACAGTGCACCAAACACGTGTGTACAGTCCGTGATCGTATTGTCTCTGTTTGCGGTCTGACCTCCGCTCTTTGTTCCGATTCTTCCTTTCTTTTCCATCCCTGTCGCTTTCATGATGGCCGTTGTGGCCGTCCCTCCCCCAGTTTGTTCGCTCTAACGAACTCCTCCGCTGCCGCTGGGGTGTTAAAAAACAGCTCCTTCTCCTCAAATGTTACCCAGAGTTTGGCCGGGAATAACAGCCCAAATTTCACATTACTTTTGTAGAGCGCTGATTTGGCCCTGTTGAATTCAGCCCTTCTTTTGGCCAGGTCCGCCCCAATGTCCTGGTACACCTGTATGGTCTTCCCTTCCCACGTGCTCGCTTTCGTCTGCCGTGCCCACTTTAGGATTTTTTCCCTATCTTGGAACCTGTGCAGCTTCACGATAATCGCTCTGGGATGCTCCCCGGCTTTGGGCCTGGGTCGGAATGACCTGTGCGCCCTGTTGATTTCTGGGGGGTTTGGGAACTTCTCCCTTCGCACTAGCTTGCCCAGAATTTGGGTGACGTAGCCTGTTGGGTCTCTGCCCTCCATCCTCTCTGGCAGACCTAATATTTTAACATTCTGCCATCTGGACCTATTTTCCTGGTCCTCCACTTTCCCTCTTAGTCTCCCCTGGGTCGTTACCAACCTTTTCATCTCGGTTTCCTGAGTTACCATCCTGTCGCTCTGGTCCGAGGCGGCCCTCTCCAACTCCTGAATAGTTTTCTCCTGCACCTCCACCTTCCTTTCCAGGCCGTTGATGGTTCGCTGCATTTTTTCTCTTGTCTCCGCCAGCATCTCCTTCATCATTGGGTGGATCTCCATTCTGAGGGCCTCCCTCATGGCGTTTATCTCTGTTTTCATCTCATCCTTTATGGCGTTTATTTCCATTTTCAGCACGCTTCACCATTCCTTCCCCTGTGTGTGTGTGTGTGTGTGGGGGGGGGGGGGGGGGGGATGGTCGCCGCGTCCTGTTCCTGCTCCGCTGCTCTGTTCGCCAGCTTTTAAGCTTCCTGATTCGCTTGAACCTTCACCTCACCCCATGGGGTCATCTGCCTGCGCGGCCGCAGCTCCTGCTTTTTTCCTTCGCCTTCGCTGCTGTTCCTTCTTACATCTCGCCGTACCCCCAATTTATTATTTGGAGGCATATTTCTGTCTGTGCCTTTCTCTTTTTTTTTTTTCTGGGTTCTGGTGCGAAAAAGAAATTATTTTTTTTTTGTTGTTCCCCCTCCAAAGAAAAGAAAAAACCCAAGGGTTTTTTTTTCTCCTTTTAAAAACGATTTTTTTTTAAATATAAAAAGGGATTTTTTTTGAAAGTTTTTTTTTCCCTGTAAAAAAATTTCTTTTTTTAAAAAAAAAAATTTGCAGGAGAGGAACAAGGAAGGCTGAATTTAAAAATTCTTATTTTGTTCTTATGATCCTCTCCATGCTCCGACTTTCAGGCCGTTTCTGAGTGATACCCACTCCTCCTCCATGTCTTTCCTTTACCACTTTAACAAACCCCACTGTCTTATCCTGTTTTACCACATCAGCCTTCCCAGTGCTTTTCTTCAACCACCAACACTGTGACTTTACATGGCCTAGTTTATTACAGTGAAAACATTTGAAACTTTTCATGTCTCTTCCACCCTCCTGGATTTCTTTTTTAATCTGAGGTACACTCTCCTTATTATCTTCCATCAGGTCACCTTTACCTTTACCACTTGAGTATTTCTCATGTCCCCAGTTTCTATCCCTCACAGGCTGAAACTGATGTCGGAAACCAAGCTTAGATTTATGAACTAATTCATAATCATCTGCCATTTCTGCTGCTAATCTCGCAGTTTTAACCCTCTGCTCTTCCACATGAATTCTCACTACATCAGGAATTGAATTTTTAAACTCCACCAAAAGTATAATTTCTCTGAGAGCTTCATATGTTTGGTCTACTTTCAAAGCCCTTATCCAGCTATCAAAATTACTCTGTTTGATCCTTTCAAACTCCATGTATGTATGACCAAATTCTTTCCTTAAATTTCTAAACCTTTGTCTGTAGGCTTCAGGCATTAGTTCTTATGCACCTAAGATGGATTTTTTCACCTCCTCATACGTTCCAGATACCTCCTCCGGTAGTGATGCATACACTTCACTAGCCCTACCTACCAGCTTTGTTTGAATCAGTAATACCCACATCTCCTGTGGCCATTTCATTTGTTTAGCCACCTTCTCAAATGAAATGAAAAAGGCTTCTACCTCCTTTTCATCAAACCTTGGCAATGCTTGGACATATTTAAATAGATCCCCACCAAGCCTTCGACTATGTCGCACTTTCTCACTATCCTTATCACTATCAACTAACCATACGTTTCCCTTTACGTCTACCAATTTTAACTGACTGTCATGTTTCATGGCCATTTTCTGAAGTTCAAACTCTCTCTCTTTATCCTTTTCCCTGATCTGTATCTCCCTTGCTCTTTCTTTTTGTTCTGCTAGGGCTATTCTTTCTATTTTCCTTTCTTCTCCCTCTTTTTCCTCTCTCTCTCTTTCTCTTTCTCTTTCTTTTTCCTCTCTCTCTCTCTTTCTCTCCCCCCCCCTCTTTCTGTTTCTTTTTCTGCTCTCTCTCTCTTTGTTTTTCCTCTCTTTTGTTTTCAAGCAGCTTTAATTCTTTCTCATGTTCCATTTGTTTAATTTGCAACTGAATTTTTGCTATTTCCAATGAGTCAAACTGTATCTCAGGCAACTTTAAATGCTTAGCCACCGCCATAATGACTTCATCTTTTCGCATTTTGTCAGGTAATGTTAACTGCAATGTTTTTGCCAAATCTAACAGCCTCCTTTTAGTCTCTGCCCGTAAGATACTGCGTGTGACCGTCTCCACCCCCAATAACTTCTGAGCCTCTGAAAGAGCCATTGTCCACAACACACTCCCTAATTAAACTAAAATACCACACCTGAAAAGCACCCACAATATGCTCACCCCTCACTGTCTGTCAGTTAACAAAGCCAATCCAATAGATAGACTTTTATCCCCCTCGAGCCCCCAATTTGTTGTGGGCCAGGGTTTAGAGAACTCCAAAGTGTATCATGGAGTTCACCTGACCCACAACTTTTACTAGATTGTGGTATGGGGAGCACACGGCCCACTCTACAGGTGTGGTACAGCAGAAATGGAAAAGTATTTTTTGAAAGTAAAACAATGTTTATTCTATGAACTCAAGTTAATCTTTTAAAAACATACAGTGAACATCTTATCAACCATCAATTTAAATACAACCCCAAAGAATACAACACTAAGTAAACCTTTCGCTTTCCTTTTTTAACATCCATACGACTTAAAACACCTTTCACCAGAAGCACATCAGGTTAAAGTCACTACTGTTATTTGTTTTAAATCACCTGGATCGATTTACAGTCTTTAGATTACAGAGAGAGATTCATACACCTTCTGGCTGTGACTGCAGCTATCCAGCTCTGAAAGCGAAACTAAAACACACCCTGCAGCAAACAGCCTAAAACGAAAGTAAAAAGCTGATAGGACATCCCCGCTCCACCCACACTCTGACATCACTGATAAACACCATTTCTTAAAGATACATTTCTTAAACACCCATTTCTTAAAGGTACTCTCACATGACAGAATCAAATAATTATTGATCGATTTTAGATAGTAATGTAATAATATGATAGTTTAGTCAGTATTTTTATCTTCTGAAAATGTAACTAGGTTTTCTTAGCTGAATAAAGGATTAGACCCTGAAAATAACTACATTTCTGTCTGCATTGTTGGTGACTACCTACACAGACATACACATAATTTAATGGTACTTGAATCATCTTTAATTTTTTTAATGTAGTACTAAAAGCGACAATCGCTTTTTTATAATTTAGTAATGCATTTTTGTTAAATTGTTACATTTGCAATGCAATGAGAACCTCGAGCTTTGAACACTAAATATCCTTCACAAGTGTACATTCTGACTTTATTGTACTTTAACAGTAATTACCTAAAATTGATTCCATCTATCAAAGTCACTGTGCATTTCTTCCTGTTCCTGATGGGTACATCACATGTAATTGGAATCAATATCTTTCACTTCTGCAATTATTTTTTTGGCTTCTACTCATTTATCCCAGATTCTGTCTTCATGCAAATAAGAGGATTGGAGAGATACAGACCCTTAATCACACCCATTCTGCATTTGACTCACCTTTCGAAGTGAGGAAAGCGATTCTGAAGTGAAACAATAAAAATCTGATCAATTAAAATGGAAATACATTTTGATATAACCGTTTCCAATGTTAATATCTGATTCATTAATCTCTCAGGTAAGGCAGCGGCTGCTGCATTTCATGCTTGGAAAAGGTTTGATCTTGCTTCACTCACAAAAATCAGCCCAGTCAGGGAGTGACTCAAGTTCTGTTTGCAGAAATCCCTGCAGTTGAACTTTGTTTGCGGTTGGTCTGTGCTGAATAAGGTGTGGGTGCACAACACAGAATAAGTGGGGAAAGGAGCTTGGACAAAAAAGTAAAAATAAAGTTACAATATGCAGTAATAGCTACCCATAATCTGTGAGAAATCTTTCACCTGTTGGACTGACAGCCTTGTCAGCCATAAAAATGCTGTTGTTGCATGACGTACATTTCTGAGAAAGAACATTCTTATCTCACATTTGTATTTATTAGACAAACACACGTAACTAGTAGTTTCTCTATTGTGATGAAACAGTAGGCCCTCTGCTGCATGTCTGTTTTAAACCATCTCTGGAAGAAATTCAAGTAGCTTGACCATTAAAACCCCATCCCTTTATATTGTAATCACTGGGAACCACATGAAGCATATTGTAAGGATTTTCTTTTCACTAACCTAGGTTCTCTAAAAGAAATTGGAGCTGTTAAAATTGCATTTTGGTTATATTCCCGTATCACGTCAGATTCAAGCCTAATAGACAGTGCTTTTACTAGGTTTAGTGCTACACTAAAACTCTACAGACACTCTAATATTGTGGGATTTCTGTGGGCTGGTGTTTTTTTTATTTTGTCATCCTCTTTTTCTATCCAATGTAGGGTTTCAAAATTCCACTGGTAGTTCTTTTTGAAAATTGAACATTAAATAAAGGCACATGCACCCCTCACCCTTAACTTGATGTATCTGATTAGGTCATAAAGCACAAAAAAAACTATACAATGTGTGTATTCAGAGCATAAGTTTTTCTCTTGCACAAAATCAATCATCTCTGCACAAATTAAAATATAAATTTTGTTAAAGATTATGCCCTTAGCTTTTCTTCAAATAAGTCTGAAAACAGTTTGGACAAAAACTGCTCAAGAAAAATGAATCTAAACTGAGATCTTGTGGGAAATGAGGCAAACAGCACATGCTCAGACCATACAATTCAAATCCAAAGACACAATCAGTATCGGCTTTAAGCCCAGTTTTGGGGGAGGCAGAGGTATGTCTTCAAGTAAAAATGCAATACAAGACATTCTTCTCCCTGGAGTGTGGGCGCAGAGAGGATAGTCAGCTAACAGACCTACACTAATAAGTGCCTGAAGGGGGACGGCGGGCGGGAGGCAGCCGCACAATGGAGGGCTCCCGTTCAGGAACAGCATTTTCGGGGCTTTAAGCCCGGTCCCAGGGTCCACGAAGGCGGCAAAAGCAGGGAGAAGGCACAGTAAAGAAAAATGTCGAGGATGAGCAAAAAAACGGCTGTAAAAAAAACAGCTGAAGATCTGTCGGGGAGTGGAAAGGTCACCACGGGGTCACCAAGGAAAATGGAGGCCGGAGCACCACGGGAGGCCAGATTGCTTACGGCTGAAGAAATAACTAAGGTGATGGCTGCGCAATTCGAAAGGCAGTTTACAAAATACATGGAGACAATGAGGAAGGAGATGAGGGAGGTTTTGAGTGTGTTGGTGGAGGAGGCGATTTCCCCGGTGATGACGGCGGTGGCGAGCGGAGGTGCGGGAGCAAGGGGAGGCGCTGAAGGAAGTGGAGGAAACATTATTGCAGCACGGTGATCAACTTACCTCGATGGGGAAGGAGATGCGGAAGGTGATGGAGATTAACAAGGATCTGCGAGGAAAAATGGAAGACCTGGAAAACAGATCCAGGCGATAGAATTTGAGGATTGTGGGGCTGCCCGAAGGAGTTGAAGGACCGAGGCCGACTGAGTATTTTGCCGTGATGCTGGCGAAACTATTGGGGGAGGGGGAGGATCCCTCCCGATATGAACTGGATCGGGCTCGCCGGTCGTGGAGGCCTGTACCAAAGGCGAGTGAGCCGCCAAGGGTAGTGACTCTGTGCTTCCGGAGGTACAGTGCGAAGGAGAAGGTCCTGTGCTGGGCCAAGCAGAAGCGGGTGGTGCAGTGGGCTGGAGCTGGTATCCGTGTATACCAGGACTTTACGGTGGAGCTGGCGAGGAGGCGGGCTGCCTTCAACTGGGTGAAGAGGGCATTGTACATTAGCAAGGTGCAGTGCGGCATTGTATATCCAGCGAAGCTGAGGGGTGACTTAAAAGCTCAGGGACTTTTATTTTGGAATGGCGGAAGCAGCGGAGGAGTTTCCGAAGGCAGAAGGACTGTGGCAGAACTGAGAAATTGAGAAATAGCCATGTGCTGATGTAACCTCAGGACTGTATTTTCTTCTTTTCTGTTTCACTGCGTGCAGGTGTATGGGCTAAAGGAGCCAATGTGGTATATATTTGGACAAGGGAAGTGATGGGGTGTAAGTGGATATGCGGGGTTTGTGTGCTAAAAGGGGATTTCTGAGCTTTCCTACGGCCGGGCAAGGGGGAAAGGGACCCGGGCGGGGGCCACTATGCTGGCCGGTTTAAGCCAGCCAGTGAACGGGAGTAAGGTGGGAGGAGGGGCTGCGGCCATCGGAGCCTGGCAGAACAGGGTCCGAGTGGTCTAGCCGGGGTGGAAAGTTGGGGGGGAAGGAACCGAGGTTGGGGGGAGGAGTTCTACAGGAAGCAGTGGACGGGAGGAGTTGGAGGTGGGGGGGTGGGGGGGGGGGGGCGGTTGTTTACAACTCTTGGGTATCATGTACGGTACTCTTTCAGAACGTTGGATGGCGTTGAGTGTAGGAGGGGGGTGGAGTGGACACTATAGGTTAATGGTGACCATGGGCGGTCCCGGACTCCTTTTTCTTTTTCTCCTTTGTTTTTTGTTTCCACTGTGGGAGGCTTTGTTTTATTGGATGCATATATTGACAGGTGGACCGTTGTTTGGGGTGGTGGGAGGATGGGATCGTTGTTATTGTTAAGGGGCTTGATTTTGTATTTGTTACCATTTACTGTCGGTGGGTGGGGTGTAAATTTTGAAGGAAAATGTGAAAATGGAGAATAAAAACATTTTTTTTTTAAAATGCAATACAAGCATTAAATGAAAGAAAATTCAATGCTATGAATAAATCTAACCATGTTATTGTAAAATATGTATTTTTTACTTTTAAAAATGGTTTAAAGCATTATTTTGATATTTGAATAACTGAGGAAAAATAGGTGAAAATAACTTTTTTAAATTTTGAGCAATTTTTTGAGAATACAATGACCAGAATGTTTTAAACGCTCTCTAAAAATAGTAGTTTTTGTGTGACATCTTGAGCATTATTCATCATAGTGCCATTGTCTGTGTAATGGGTACACGGGTTTCCACTGAAATGTAGTCTCAAGTATGAGATATAATACTATAGATGTACAAAATTTAAAATACATCCCCTCCCAGGACTTAAATGGGGTAAGATTTCAACAGTGCTGATGCCCCATAATTGGGGACAGGATCCAAATATAAATAAATATGAAGCTGGTAACTGGTTATACATTACTTCAGATTTAAAAAATGAAAGCAAGCAAACAGTTTAATTATGCAAATTAATATCTCATGACATTGCACGCTGAGAATCAAGACTAGGGGTAGTCCTCAAGTGAAACAGCTGATTGGAACAAGATACATAAACATAATTAATCTTATTTTGAAGTTGTAAAATTTTTATATACATTGATTCAATATTACTTGCAGAGCAATGGCAAGATATACTAAAATTTAAGATGTGGAATTGGTTCAAGCATTGGAGTTTCTATGCAGAATAGGTTGTGGGGCTAAAAGGTGCAAAACTGAGACAGTACAACATGACTGGCTAGAGGGCATAATTACATTGCTCTAAGTTTACATGTGCAGTTTTCATTATAAATTCCTTTGTTCTCATATAATGAAAACATTTGAAAAAAATTGCATGCAGATTTTAAAAATATATATTATTTTCTTGAGGTGGCAGGGTGACACAGTGGTTAGCACTGCTGCCTCATAACTCCAGTGCCCGGGTTCAATTCTGGCCGTGGGTGACTGCACATGTGGAGTTTGGACTTTCTCCCTGAGTCTGCGTGGGGTTTCCTCCTGGTGCTCCGGTTTCCTCTCTCAGTCCAAAGATGTGCAAGTTAGGTGGATTGGCCATGATAAATTGCCCCTTAGTGTCCAAAAGGTTAGGTGGGGTTACTGGGTTACGGGGATAGGGTGGAGGCGTGGGCTTAAGTAAGTCCAAGGGCCAGTGCAGAATCGATAGGCCAAATGAAATAAAATGAAATGAAGATCGCTTATTGCGACAAGTAGGCTTCAAATGAAGTTATTGTGAAAAGCCCCTAGTCACCACATTCCGGCGCCTGTTCTGGGAGGCTGGTACGGGAATTGAACCATGCTGCTGGCCTGCCTTGGTCCGATTTAAAAGCCAGCTCTTTAGCCCTGTGCTAAACCAGCCCCTGGGCTCCTTCTGCACTGTAAATTTTATGATTCTATGTATCTATGATATATCTGAAATTGATTCCGATCATATCACCGAGACCAACACACAACTAAAATAATGATGGTCTTAGTTTGCAAGGCTGGTCAATCCCATTCCCAAATAAAGAGGTCCCATATTACTCAACAATAAAAGTCTAAGAGGGCAGAGGCGCAAAGGAATCCGGTAATACCAATGCACTAATCACAAAGGATCGGTGTAGGTTAATAAAGCCATAAAAAAAAGCAACCCAAGCAATAGGTATATTTCTACAGGGATTAAATTTAAAAGTAAAGAAGTTGTACTAAACTTGTATCCAGCTATGATTAGACTCAATTTGGAGTATTGAGCAGGTTCTTGGTTACCATAATGTAAAAGGATATAGAGGCTTGGAGAAAAGCAAAACTAAACTAAAGATTATCAATGTAATCTAGTCACTGACAAATCAAAGGAACATTTCCAGAGTGGTTAAAATGAGGAACTGGGTTAAGGCAAATATCATAGATGCTTTAGAAACATAGAACAAAATAGGAGCAGGAGGAGGCCATTCGACCCTTCAAGCCCGTTCCGTTGTTCATTATGATCGTGGCTGATCGTCCAACTCAATAGTCTAATTCCGCTTTCCCCCATATTCTTTGATCCCTTTCCCCTCAGTGCTAGATCTAACTGCTTCTTGAAACCATACAATGTTTTGGACTCAACTACTTCCTGTGGTAACGAATTCCACAAACTCACCACTAATGGGTGAAGAAGTTTCTCCTCCTCTCTGTCCTAAATGGTCTACCCCGTATCCAACTTGGTGTCATCTGCAAATTTGGAGATATGATATTTTGTTCCCTCATCTAAATCATTGATATATATTGTGAATAGCTGGGGTTCCAGCACTGATCCCTGTGGTACTCCACTAGTCAATTTGAAAAAGACGTCTTAATTCCTACTCTTTGTTCTCCTGTCTGCCAACCAGTTTTCTATCCATCTCAATACACTACCCCCTCTACTATGCACTTTAATTTTACATGCTAATCTTTTATGCGGGACTTTGTCAAAAGCCACTTAAAGTCCAAATACACCACATCCACTGGCTCCCCTTCATCAATTCTGCCAGTTAAATCCTCCAAGAACTCATGTAGATTTCATGTCATAGAAATCATGGATTCCCTACAGTGCAGAAGGAGGCCATTCAGCCCATCGAGTCTTTACCGACTCTGAAAGAGTACTCCACCCAAACCCACTTCCTCATCCTATCCCAATAATCTCTTAACCTAACCTACACATCCCTGGACACTAAGGGGTAATTTAGCATGGCCAATCCACCTAACCTGCACATCTTGGGACTGAGAGAGGAAACCGGAGCACCCGGAGGAAACCCACCCAGACATGAGGAGAATGTGCAAACTCCACAAAGTCACCTAAGGCTGGAATTGAACCTGGATCCTTGGCACTGTTAGGCAGCACTGCTAACCACTGTACCACTGTCCGCCCCTTCATGGGCATCATTTAACCTTCATAAATCTATGCTGACTCTGTTTGATCCTGGTACTGTTTTCCAAGTGCTCTGCTATAAAATCTTTGACAATGGATTCTAGAATTTTCCCCACTACTGACGTCAGGCTTACTGGTCTATAATTTCCTGCTTTCTCTCTACCTCCCTTTTTAAATAGTGGAGTTACAGTTTAAGAAGAAGCTGGTTAAACCAACGGAGGAGAAGAAAATAGGGGGTTTTGCTGATAAAGTTAAATGAGAGGTGGAAGATAGTTCAAAAGGAACATTAGCATTGGTGTGGACTGGTTGGGCTGAGTGGCCTGTTACTGTACTTTATTTGCTGTGTAATTCTATATAAAAATCAAACTAAAATACCAAAATGAATATATCTGAATTATCTAATATTTTGGATCATTAGCCTCCATGTTCATGCATGCAAGCTAGTTGTTGTTATCTCAGTTTAATTAGAATCAAACAATTCAAATTGTTATGGATACAATCAAAACGATGTTATATTTTCAGATTACATATTATTGTATCTTGACCATAATTTAATGTGATCTCTCAAAGTTCATATAAAGGACTAGATCCAGACAACTTATGTGAAGGAAGATGTTAAATTATTTCTAAAGTGTAATTTAAGTCCTGAAATACAAACATTAGGTTATATGGAGATGGTATCACTTGCCAGAAGCTTCGGCGACAGACTCACTGTTAACTTCTGTTCAGATAGTTGCATCAGTTTTCTAAGTTTCAGGAGATAATGGGTGGAATTTTGAGCCCACCTTACCCATCAATGAGAATGGTGAGAATTCTCACCGGTGAGATAGCATTTTCCGATCTTTCTGGCCCCTTGCCAGTGGCGTGGCGAGAATCCCGCCACAGAAGTCCGGGAACTTCATTAGCGACCTCTCCCGGCCGGGACTCTTCTTCCCCCCCCCCCCCCACACTGGATATTCATCAGTTGCTGACGTGATTTACAACAGCTGTATAAAAACTAGAACCAGGTGACCTCCACTCTAAGAACGGCCTTATGGGGCCTGCAGACCCTGACACAGCGGGGAGGATAGATGCAGTGAGAATGAACTCCCACCCTCGGGCAGCACTGTAAATCAAAGGGCATGAGTTGTATGGAAGTTCAAGACCACTGGTTATGGAGGCCAGGCTGTCAGGGATTAATGTCAGGTGGCTGGCTGTTCATGTTGGAAGGTTTATTTAATCCAGAGTCCTTAAAAGATGGGGGAATGAAGGTGCCCTCCAAGGATGAAGTTGACATGTTAATTTCCATCTTCACACACATCAGGTGTGCCACAAGGGGAAGTCAGACGCCTAATCAGGTACATGACCCTTCCTTCACGAGTCAATTGTGCCAATTTAGGTAGCATTGCAATGCTGGTGTGTACCATTAATTGACGCCCAATTGTTAAAATAGTTGGAGGGAGCATGCGGTGTCTACTGGCACCCTCAAGACAACGGGCTGGGATGTCTAATTGACCCCTCTAATCACTGTTTTGTTTGATGTCTTCCATCTCATTTGTGATTCGTTTTTTGTTGGCATGTTCCCTTTCAGGAACTGTCTCTTTCATTTGTTCCTCTGTTTATTTGAGTTTGGTTATTTGTGTTCATGAAAATAGTTGGAATGTAAATTGTTTTAGACTGCACCCCTTTTCAGTTATTTAAAAAACCTTTTGTCGGGCGGCACAGTGGCGCCATGGTTAGCACTGCTGCCTCGCACGCCGAGGACCCGGGTCGATCCCGGCTCTGGGTCACTGTCCTTGTGGAGTTGGTGTGACAATCGAGGAGTATTCTATCTAAGATCTTCCCGATTAGTTGAGGTTGTAAGCTACCAGACAAGGTCTTGTCAATATCTAAAGTAAGACTCACTGATTGGGATGTCTAATTATGGTATCAACAATGTTCCTTGCTTTCACTACCTTCAGTGTACAGGATAGACTATGACTTAGATTGCTATCTTTTCCTTAAGTTCAACTAAATATTTCTCATTCTTGAGAGCCAGGCATGGGCAAGTGACCCTTCAGATAGCCTCAAAGGGTGAGAATATGATGAGTCTTAGTTAAATGTCACTCTTATTTATTAAAATAGACAAGGATCTGTATGGTAAATTATATACGCAATTTATTTAAAGAAAAAAGGTCATACAAGTATTTTTGATAAATGATAGTTTGATAAATACAGGATATGTGATGAGTTAGCCTGTGACCTCCCTAACTACATAAGTGCTTAAGCCATAAACATCTCATACTTACATCGACTAGTAGCCTCGGAATTCAATACTCAATCAATGAGCAGAACTCTACAAATCGAGATAGCAGCTTGGTCAAAAAAGCACCAGCAATCTCTTAAACAGCTCTCCAAGCGAAACTCTAACTTTCACAGCCTGTTCTTAAACATTTATATCTTTTTTATAGTTAGGGAGTTCTAGGGAGTTTTTGCAGAGCATTTGCTTCTGAAAAATAGATTGACTCCCCAGTTATTTCGAGACAAAGAACAGTCTCTCTCTTGGTCGGCAAGACCTTGGTTTCTAGGGAGGTCCAGCAGGGCACTTGTTCCTAAAGCTACGAGGTTGATACCTCCGGTAGCTATCTCCATAAAAACACCAGCCTCCCTTCTTGGCATGGCCTCTTGCCAAGCAGTATCCTCCTTTAGTGGCAAGGTCACTAGACAAGTGATATCCTCCCTTAGTTGGCAGAGCCTATTCCCAGACATGGCCACAAGACTTAATGGGTTCACTGCATCTGGACTCTTACAAAGATAATGTCTGTAATATTTGTTGAAAAACATTATTGCGATAAGTAATGGTTTACAAGAGATAATTGACTTCATCAGTCATCAGCTTTTAATATAGGGTTAATTACATGATTTAATATAACATCAGCTCTGATCAGTTTTTAATATAAAGTAAATATATGATTTAATATAAATCAGTTTTGATCAGCTTTTAATATAGAGTGGATACCGCCACATCCTCCTCTTGAGCAAAATAAGTCTGGTGGCTAATAACTTCTTCGGATAGTTTTCTTGATGAATGTCCTTGAGTTTCACTTTTTATGGTCATGGTTCATATTGAATGAATGTCCATCTTTGTTGCATTCCTCTTTTCCTTCTAATTGTTTGGAAAAGGGTTGATTCTGCCACCAGTCCTTCATGGGTGTTTGTCCCATGATATATGCTTCTGATTTCCGAATAGGCGGTTCAGTCCATCTTTTGAGGGTCCATAATAAGAGGAGATAACTACAGAATCCCAAGAGGAGTTTTGCTTTGTAATTTGTCCTCATGTTGAGTGTGATTCTGGGATTAGGGTTACGGGCTGTTTTCATTTAGCAAGATATGGACTGTGGGTATTTTGTTCAGGAAATCGATTTCTGTTTCGAAGGTACAGTAATCTAAGGTTAATGCATTCAATAATAATGTTACAGTTTCCTGATAAGGCAAGCTATTCCTAAGGTTTTCTAATGCTAATTAGAATTAAAATCGTAGATTATACAAGAGTAATGAGCATGATCTTTCTCCATAGGCTAAGTATCCTCCAAGTATATGGAGACATAGCCGAGTTGGCCAATCTGGAAAGATAAGGCAGGTCTAGTCAGTTAGAGTTAATGCCTAGGTGGGGTAAGTCCCATCCATCCTATCTCTGGTGGACATCACTACTTGCTTATCTTAGTGCTGCTTTCTGCAGCGCTCTAAATCCATTCGGCCAGTTCCTGGCAGCATGTTTTCTTTTTACCCAATCAGCAAAAGTCTGGTTTGATGACCTGGGGTTGTTCAGGTAAGTTTGGTAGGTATTCACATGGAGTGGAGAATGACCATACATGGTTAATTTGGCTATTTCCATTTGGTGTATTTTTTGGGCATCCAATTGCCATGGACCAAATCCAATTTTGTGACTTACTTCATCACAGACCATTTTCAGTGTAAGGTTGGAAAGTTTAACTTCTGTGTGCTCATAGGCCGGGGTCATGGGGTTTGGTTGTGTCCCCATCCATGACAGAGGGAGACTTCCTTGAATCCTTTCTTAAATTGATCAATTGATCTGTTCTCATCTCGGGCGTCCTTGGCATAGAGGATATTTTCCCATTCTGAAAGGACTGAAAATATTTCTTGGAAGTTTTGGGTATCAGCTTGTATTATTACTTTATGGACGTCTTCTTGTCCTCTAAGGGACACTATCCTTTCCAGACAGACCATCCATCTACCATTATCTGGGTCGATCATACGGAAGGTGTCTGTCTGTAGGAGCTCCGCTAGTGTCTTGGTATTTGGGTAGTTATGCCTGGTTTGGAGGCAGTTGGCATACCCTCCTGTCCAGAGTGTACATATTGGATTGAATGGGGTTTGCTGACCTGTTTCTTTTTCCATGGTCAGTATTTTCAGGGCTTGTTCAGGGGTACATCCTATTTGAGGTACTATTTTATAAGAAGTTAACTTCAGGATTATCTTTTCTGCCAGCCTAGAATCGGCTTTATAGTTGTCAAGTACTTGGGGATCTGAGATTATTGGGTCGGAGGACCTTGAGTCGTAGTTAAAATGAATTTCTATTTCCATCTTAAATTCCCATGCTTGGATCAAACAGTGCAGACAAATGGGAGAGCACTTCCAGTAAATATTCTGGTTGGAACAGGTTACACACTGAAATTGTGTAAGGTGCCTTTGCTTCACAGGATGATTGTGGGCAAAGATAAGCATTCCTGTGGTTAGATTACAATGGCTAGTATGGGCTTTCAGGAAGTCCTTGCTCATAAGTCCTTGCAAAAGGGTTTATTCTGGTCGCTGTGGGATGTAAGGGCAAGTATAGGAATGAGAAGTTTCTCCTTTAGTTACTCCAACATGGGACTGCATTTTGTTGCAAGTGAAGGTGCCATTGT
Source organism: Scyliorhinus torazame (assembly GCF_047496885.1). NCBI lineage: Eukaryota > Metazoa > Chordata > Chondrichthyes > Carcharhiniformes > Scyliorhinidae > Scyliorhinus > Scyliorhinus torazame. The sequence goes on from NC_092712.1 coordinate 150,611,690, forward strand.
TAGATCTACAAAAGGTTAACGTGTCTCTATGTCTTTATCCAAGTTTTCCAGGTGGTGTGGATAGAAGTTGAAATTTAGATAATCGTCTTTTGGTGTGGTCATCAAGATGAGGCAAGAGATCCAGTCCTCGGTCCAGCGTGGGTATAGGAATTGGTATATCAATTCTCCGCATAAGGGGGCGCGATGCTCAAGCAATAATTGTTGCAGCTTTCACAGAGTATAGAGGGTCTCTTGTCTTTGTTGATCGGTGTGGATTGAGTAGTATTGATTTGCTGAGCCCCATTGTTGGAGGACGGTGCAGTAGGGGGAGCAGAAGGTTGGATTGTCAGACATAATTATTTGTAGATATTGTTTTCGGTTGGTCTTCTGCTTTGGTTCAAATTTTGACTTTGGCAGTTGGAGCTCCAAGGTGATCTGGGCCAATCTAGTATTGATAAGGCGCATTATAATCAGGGTAAGAGGTATAAAGGCAAATGCCACAATATAGCCTCCTTTAATAATATCAAAGTTCTTTGTTCATAAGGCAATGAAGAATACAATATTGGGAAAGTGTTAGGTCAATACTATATATTGGGAAATTAGGAAAGTGTTACAGTGAGGTGAGGCAGACTAGGGGGACATAATCTGCAAGTCAGGGGGACATAATCTGCAAGTCATAATTCACAAGTCGCTGGTTATATCCTCCTCTTGGCCACCTAGGCTGCTGAGCAGACCAGTGGAAATACTAGTGTCGAAGTAACCAAAAAGGGGAAGTGGAAGGGTCATAAAAACTGTTCTTTCGTCTTATAATTTTTAGTCAGAGACACATCGAAGTTACGGTTGAACATAGTGACATCAACGTCTTCTAGTACTGGAAGTACATTCAGTCGAAGCCCAATGCTCGGCTCTTCCCTCAGCGAAGAGTCACGATTATATGTCAATAAAGCAGAGGTAGAAACCACATCGTGCGAGGCATGTGGCGTGAAAGGCGCAGCGCGTGGAAGGGTAAGATAATAGCCAAGGATGCTCATTTGTATTGGAGGTGAGTTCTCTAATGCGAAACGGTCAAGTGGGACTGGAAGGGCGTAGGATGTAGCCTCATAAAATGACTTAAGGGGAATTTTATAAGGATGCCAATTTATAACCTTGTTATCCAGAAGTTGGCAACGCAGGGCGTAGCACCAGGAATGGACACGGCGTGTGTGGCAAGATAAAGGATCAAAATATGGGCAACAAAAGTCACAAAGCGGGCATGAGGCCATAAGGGCAGAGGGAATACACAAGTGTCTCACTGCAAGCAGGTTGCTTGTAGTCTGGAGGTCTGGATGTGAGAGGCCTAGTGAGAACCAAAATGACGGCCTGACTCAGAAATAAAGAGCGCCTGGAACGGAACCATTGGAACTCATATATCGTGGATACATATCACCTGTGACGCCGTCAGTATTTCGTGAAAGCTTGACAAGAGCTTCTTCATATAATTCCGTTAATGACTGGGAAAAGAAGTAGGATTGGAAAGTGAATTCTTGAATTATGTCCTCGTCTCACTTTTGGCATTGATTCATAACTGTCAATTATCTATTGGGGCGAAGGAAATGTATCAGTACTATGCCTGCAACCCCAATTGAACCATATTTTAGGTATTTTCCCATTCCTAACATATCGCCAAACCAGTTAAGCATTCTGGAGGCCGTGTTGACGGCGATGTCAATGATAGAGGAGAATACATGTGGTAGTTTCGGGAAGGCGTTTTTCATGGTCTCGCCTAATACAGTAAAGAATTCTCTCATGGCTCCCGTATAGGAAGTGTCTATTGACTCCAAGTGGGCCTGGAGGTGTTTTATCTGTTTCTCGATGGCCCAATTAGTATATGTAAGGACTAATGGCTCCTGTATGATGACCATTGCGGCATCCAGTATTTGTGAGATAAGCAGCCTTAGGAATGGATCTACCGCTGGGGGGCAGTAGGTAGACTGCATATGTTGTGTGACTGCCGGTAATAAATAGCCACAACACCTGGTATGGTTAATCGTTGGGGTAATTAGCCAGGTGCCGACTGGAAGTGAGCAATCCTCGCAAAAGTTTGTTGTGGCTATAATGGTTGAGCCGTTCAGGAGCGGAATGCCTGTGTAATGGGCGTGGCTATTACAGGGCAACCATGTGCACTGGCATCGCAGAGGTTAACTGGTGTCCAGTCATCAACAATGTCGAAGGATCCCTGAGGGTGTAATTTAGCCGTGAGCCAGGTAATGTTAGTTGAGGCGTGTAATAAGGCCGTCTGGTTTTTAAGGGGCAGCTCACTTATACCAGCATTATAGTCGGGTTTTATCTGTATCAGGGTATAGTGTTTGGCCCTACAGTGGGGAATGCCGATATTGGCCAAAAAGTAGGTAAATAATGACACTCCATTTTCATAAAACATAGGTATTGAGAATACAAGCTGAATCTTATACCGACGTCTATGGTAATATCTAGTTACCATACCACCTAATATATCCCCAGCAGGATCTTCAGGATTAGAAGTAATGACGTTATAAAGTTTTACAGTAGTTCCTCCTCTTTGTAAACCAGCCAGGTGTTTGTCTGAAGACATATACTCATCGATTGGCTGTTCTAACTCTTCCCAAGTGACATGGCCCATCTGGATAGCTTTAATAATTCTAAGTGGTTGCATATAAGTTTTAGTGATCGATAGTTTGGCCCCTAAATGTAACATAGCTGCTGCTGAGAGGGCGAGTCCCTGGGCCGAGTGTTTTCCGAGGGAAATAATATGGTGAGCAATATTCGTCTGGTTGTTCGTCAGTTCCTTATTCCAGGATAAAAACCTGGAAAAAAGGTCTACTGAGATTTGTTGTCCCTTAACTACTTTAGCGGAAATAGATCTGCGTTCGCGGCTGGCCATGGGCTGAGGCGCGGTGAGATTGTATGCGATACGTGCAAGGCCTGAGGGAAGTTCAAGAAGATGAACGTCGCGTTTGAATTTTGAGATGAAAGAGGGGAGTTTATTCCTAAGGTGGCAATCAAGCTGTTGGAGCCAGGCACAGTCAATTGCTGCAGTGAAATTTCCTGCGCTGTCTGCCAGGGTAGTGTTCCAAAAGGGAATAGGACTTAACGCTTGGTGAAGCGAGTGTAGGAGGGCCTCGTTTTCTAATAGGATAAGACAGAGAGATCTGAAGGTGATATTCTGGTTACTGTTATCTGTCCAGGTAGAAGCTGTGAGGTTATTAGTACAACGCCAATAGGGTTTGGTGTTGGTGCTGTTTTCTAGTGGACAAGCTCCCATACCTTTTCTGTTCAATCTCATGCCAGTTGTATGGTTTGATAAGGATTGATTGAAGAGGGCGACCCAGAGGGAGTGCCTGCACATGTCACGAAAAGTGATAGGTTGAAAGAAATCTTGGCATGAACCTGAGTGATTGGTGCCTTGGAGGATATGTAGGGACGTATCGGGAAGGTTGTTGTTGGACGAATCTCGTGATAGTGACTTGAGGAAATTAATAGAATCTTTAACGGGGTCTTCTTTGTACCAGGGTCCGTAGAAGGAAGTGGAACAAATAATATGTTCATCAGCCATGAGTTGAGGCATATGGTAGTCAGGGGTTGAGTAATTGATGAAATTTTGAATGTGGGCCCTGTTAGAGCCTGGAGAGGAACAGTAGGAATTAATTCCAAAATTGCGTAAATATGCCATTTGGCACCGCACCCTCTCTGTGTGGAGAGAGAAGATATTTATGACTGATCGTCGTCCATTGTCCGAAAATGCATATTCATCTAAGGGTAGTAGCGGAGTACATTGGTCCGCTTTTAGAGTGACCGGTGGCCGGGCTTCGGGCAGCGTGACGATATAAGGGCATTGAAATGGTCATTGGATAGACATATGGACGATAAGGGAATAGTGTAGATGGGCTTTAGAGTGGTTTCACAGGTCGGCGCAACATCGAGGGCCGAAGGGCCTGTACTGCGCTGTAATGTTCTATGTTCTATAACAGTGTGCATACTGAAGGATGTCTTCTTCTGACTCAGTGAATTGAGCAAGCTTCAGCTGGGGAGAGGTCAATTTCAGCTGTCTGATAGCGGATGCCACTGTTTTTTGGAGGTCAAGTTTATGTCTATATTCTTTCAGTAGGTGTTGGGCTGAAATGACATCTGTGTCTAGGACTAAGGTGTGTGGAACCATGATAGTTCCTGCCGCCCTTACTGTGGGATGGAGGTCAGTATGGGCAATAATACCATCTTTGACCCATAATCGTTGAACCGGTGTCTCTGAAGGTACAGAGACTGTGGAGTTCGGTTCTTCCAGTGATAGAAGGTGTCGGTTTTGCCTGTTATTATTGTCATTATTATTCAGCTCTGTATAGTTAAGGTCCTGGCCTATATTAGAGTTTCGGTCAAAAGTTTGCGTTGCAGTGAGGGAGACCGTAATAGTGCCAAGTAGGAGGGTACAAAGGATAAGTGAAAAAGTAATGCCGAGTGCGGTAAGGCAGCAGCACTGGGGTTTCTGCTTATTGGACCATCTCTTTTGGCAACGTATGATCTTTTGTACTTTGGCCTTAAACTTTTGAAGTTGAGGGTGACCTTTGAGACAGGTCGTCTCAGGTGTAGTAATAACTTGAGTCCGAGGTATTTCCTCTGGAGATTCATCTAATTCTGGCTCGTTATGGGATCTAACCTCCTTTCGCGCATAACAACTTGTCATTTTGTTGTTACCTGTGGTCAAAGGCTTTGGTAATTGGTCGACAGTTATCAATGGATATTAGTTTGGTACCTTTCGTCCCGTGGTCAACTAGAAGCGTCCGACCTTGGACCTGTTTGACACAAACGGGGGGTTTCCATTTAGGTCTAAGTAAGGTATTTTTATGATTTTTCTTTTCTTGTACCCAGTCACCTTCTTGTGGTGACCACTCATTGGGTTCTGGCGGTTTAGGAGGCTGCATTTGAGACAATAAGCCAATCATTTCTTGGGCTGATTCTGGGTTGTACTGAGGAATTACTCCTTCAGGTGCCTGCTGGGCGGTATTCATTTGTACCTTAAACATTAAAAAATAAGGTGCAATGTGTTTTTCAGGTCCTACGCGACTCAGGGGTAGGTTGTTGACTGCCAGCTGTACCTCCGGCACCTATTTGGCCCAACTGCGTCCTTGTGTCATTAGCAGTTTAGTCATGCAAAGCTTCACATCTTGATTACGCCGCTCCACCGACCCACTTGATTGCGGGTGCAAAGGAGTGCTGTGTTCCAATTTAATACCTTTGTTGGTACACATTTTGTGGAGCGCCTTTCCAACAAAGGCAGATCCATGATCTGTGTGGAGACATATGGGGGAACCAGCGCTGGGAAAAATGATGTTTTTGAATGCATTAACAGTTGTGCTTTCTGTACAGTGGGTTGTGGGCACCAACCACGTGTAGGAGGTACAGGTGTCAACAACTACTTAAGATGTACTGGTTTTGGCCTGTATAAGGAGGGTGCCCAGTAGAGGGCGTAAAGGGTCCCACATAATCAGCCTGCCACACACGGTGGGGGGGTGTCTGGTTTTGCTCTTGAAATGAATTTAGATCTGGTGACTCCTCCTCCTTTCGAGGTCTGGAGGCACTGAGGACAATTTGCCACTAATGTTTTGCAATCAGTTAATATATAAGGCCACCAATAGGTGAGCAGTAGTTTAGCCATTATTGCCTTTGCTCCAGGATGGCCAGAACCATGGCTAACGTGGGCCTCCTGTATTAAACTTAGGCGTTTCTTTGCTGGTGGGATAACGTTAGCCTCCTTTCCTGGAATAGTAACCAAGACTCTTCCCATTTCGTCGCAATGATAGTTATAGTTGGATGGGTACCCACGTGGGGTTTTCCCGGAAATAAGCAGGCGTAACTCATCATCCTGATTGTCACTGTACATTTGTCTTGTAATTACCAGGACCTTTACATGCTCTATCCCTAGTTCTTCTAGGGTCACTGCTTGTTTTGCAGCATTGTCTGCCATTTGGTTACCGATGCTGTGGGGGCCTCCTTTTGTATGGCCTGGGACATGCATAATGGTAACATGACGCTTGTCTAATTGCTGGGCAATCTTTTGCCATAAAGATATATGAGCTATTGATTTTCCTTTATCTGTCTTAAAGGTTATCTTTCTCCATACTGGTAAGAAAGTATTAGCTGCCTTCTGGCAATAGGCGCTGTCAGTGCAGATTAATGTTTTAGTATCATTAGAAGGTATTTCTTGTAAGGCTAATAATAATGCCTGTGCTTCTGCATATTGGGCATTATGGGGACCCAGGGTCCTTGAAATTGATTTGGTGGGGTTAAAGGTTCCATTTGAATGTGAACCTAGTATTATCCCACTACCAGCTATCGTGCGCATGCTGCCTTGTCTATCAGGGATGGGTATTGCCGATCCATCGCAGTAAATGACAAGGTCAAAGTCCTCTAGGAGAGTTACGGTAAGTTTGAGACTCGGAATATCCGGGTCCTCTTCTTTGTCTAGTTTTTCAAAACCGGGAAAATGGAGTATATCCTGCGAGTATTTTTCATTGTATTCAAAGCTCAGGGAGGTATCATATAAAAAATGGTGCCACTTAGTGTATCTGGCCCGGGTTGCCTTGCATTCGTTCCCTGGCATTGCTTCCTGTGATCTTAGTTGGGGAAAACCCGTTTTGATTATAATGCGTGCATTGGCCTGAACCTTCCGCAAGGATCTTACGGCATGTAGGATGAGGACCATGCAGCGTTCTAAGGCGGTCAATCTCTGTTCACAGGGGGCCTAGTTAAGGGAGAGGTATTGGAATGGCGTTGTGGCCCCCTCATCGAAGCAGGCTGCCCAGGCTGCTCGGGAAGCGATCCAAGGGATAAGACAGATATCCCTGGATGGGTCTCTTGAGCGAAGGTCAGTGGCATTTTTTACTGCAAGAATTAGCTGTGTAAGAGCTTCCTTTGCAAGATCAGGGAAGCAGAAAGGTTTATTTGTCGGGGTACAGTACTCATAAAAGGGAGCTGAAAGTGGAGCGAATGCTGGTACAAACGTCCGTGCAAAATTAAGAAGTCCCAGTATAGATTGTAGCTGTTTAAGGGAAGTAGGATTCTTAATAGCCGAGAGTTTCTCGGAAAAGGAGTCATAGACTTTACAGTGCAGAAGGAGGCCATTCGGCCCATCGAGTCTGCACTAGCTCTTGGAAAGAGCACCCTACCCAAGGTCAACACCTCCACCCTATCCCCATAACCCAGTAACCCCACCCAACACTAAGGGCAATTTTGGACACTAAGGGCAATTTATCATGGCCAATCCACCTAACCTGCACATCTTTGGACTGTGGGAGGAAACCGGAGCACCCGGAGGAAACCCACGCACACACGGGGAGGATGTGCAGACTCCGCACAGACAGTGACCCAAGCCGGAATCGAACATGGAACCCTGGAGCTGTGAAGCAATTGTGCTATCCACAATGCTACCGTGCTGCCCCTCGGCAGTAAGGCCTCGGCCAGTGTCTGTGACATTGATACCGAGGTATTCAACTGATTTTTTAGGCAATTGCCATTTCTTAAGACCGACAATGTATCCATGGATTTTTAAGAGGGTAAAGATTTTGTCCAAGGCTTCTAAGTGTTGTTCACGGGTGTCGGTTGTCACGTACACACCGTCTACATAGATGTTGATATCGTACTTATGACTTATGACTGCTAATGCTGAAATAACGCCGACCGCGAAGAGCTGAGGCGAATTGCGGAAGCCCTGCGGGAGTCGGGTCCAGACGTACTGGTGGCCGTTAGGACCAGTGATCACTCTGTAATCATACTCCTCGGGGATGATCGGGTGTGACCAGAAGCCGTTAGATAAGTCTAAAGTGGATTTGTACTTTTTTCGGCTAATCTGTTGTGTAACTTGTTGTATGCTAGTGGATTGGGCTGCGTTTGGAATCGTAACGCGGTTTAGTTCTCGGTAGTCGACTAAAAGTCTGACTCCGCCTTTAGCTTTGGGAATCCCAAACATAGGGGAATTATACGGAGATGATCTTTTAATCAGAACGCCTTGTTGGCATAGGGAGACGATTGTTTTTTGGAGCGCGGCTCTGCACTCCGGGTCTCGGATGAACCATTGTTTCTGAACTGGGAAGTCGTTGACTCCGGTTGTGACTGGTTGAATTTTTAGCAGTCCGCAGTGATTCTGATGTTTTTGGAATATGTCCCAGTGTCTGAGAATTAAGTTCTTAATTTGTGCTTTTGTCTGTTTGTCTGGGCTATCCCTAAGAATTTTGTCTAACTGTTTTTTTCTATTATCCTGAGGGGCTGATTGAAGTAAGTCATACTTTTGAATTATGTCTTGGGATAGGATAATGTCGCAATCATGATCTTTGTCTAAATTTGGCCATAGTCCAGCTTGACATCTAATTACTTGATCATTAGCTAGAAGGGTGATCTGTACCAATGGTATTTGTCTTACTTCTGAAGTTATGCCTTTTACACTTCTGGTCCCTATTATGGGTCTGTTTAAGGAATGGTAGCGGGCAAATCCTTCATCTATGAGGGGCATTTCCGCCCCAGTATCTAGAAGTAAAATTACCCTTATTGTAGCGATTAGTAATTTTGGATTAAGATACAGGGTGGCATTTACGTATGGGAATTGAGCGGGAGCGATTTGGGAGAATTTGCGAGCGGACCTGCCTGTTAGTCAATAGTAATTTAAAGGCGGTGTACACTCGGATGTTGGCCGGAACACGGGCACCTTTAGAATTTCTACCTTGGCCTCTGTTTTGTCCAGTACTGCCATTAGTTCTAGGCTGATCCTGGTATTGTTGCTGTTGCCTCTGTGGATTCCTATCATCCTGGTATCTGCCAGGGGGGCGGATATTAGCTCTATTTCGATACTCATATCGTCCTTGTTGAGGAGGGTACAGGGGGTATCGCGGACCTCTGTCCTCGAATAGGCGTCGGGGTGCTGCCTGTTGTGGGTCCCTACGGGGTCCCGGTGGTGTCTGCCTGGGAGTTTGTCTAAAAGGCTGCTGTCTGGGACCGGAGGCTGGGGCTCGTGTAGGAGTTCCTGGGGACCTTCCGGCAGGGGTTTGTCTCCTGCCTGGGGTACGAGGGGCAGCTGGTGCTCCTGTTCCCCCCCTGGGTTGTGACCCAGAGGTGGAGGGGACATCCCTATGTCCTCCTAGTTCGGTAGCCGACAGCTGGCAAAGTTCCTCACGGTCTCCGCAAGCCTGAATAACCATGTGGTATTTAGCAGCTTGATTTTGTTGACCGTGTGCAGCATCCTGTAGGTGCAGGCGGTGGGCTGAGTCAGTGACTGATTTTAATAGCAATCGGCTGACTTGAGCAAAGTCAAATTGTAATTGTAAGGCAAGCTGGAAAGTTTCTCTAATGCTCCCTACTTTAAGGGCGTTTAAAAGAATGTTTCGGAAACCCCCCTGCATTCCATGGCCATAAATTTTCTTATGGGAAGCAGCTAGAATTTGAAACCAGGTTCCACATTCCACTTCTGGGAGGTGAAATCCTGCTGGAGCAGTAACTCGCAGCAGCTGCTGTTTATCTCTTGGAGTTAATGGTCCGAAGAATATTTCTAACATGGACATTTTCTCAAAACAACATTTAAGTGCTTGTTTATCGTCGGGGGGAATTGGTCCTAAGATATCTTTAAAGACGGACACGGTGTGTTCCCCAATTACTGATCTCATTCTGACAGGGATCGCTGGTCAGCGCTGGTTTAGGTGCTGTCAGGAGTGTGTGATTCATCCCTGCAGTGGCTCTTTTCGCGATCTCTGTCTGAGCCAGTGTCAAAAGTGTGGGGATATTAAGGTCACTAAGAATAATTATAGCATCTCCCCAGGGATTCCCTGGATCGAAGGCAGGAGTTTGTGGGACCGGAAAGGGATAAGCATGTACTGTTAACCCCAAGACCCTGCTGGCATTGAGCGGGCCTATATCTTCTGAGTGACAGACCACAAATGGTACTAAATCATTTGTCTGGACACTACAGGGATCTGATTAGGCGAGTTGCTAATTCAAGCTGACAGTCTTGTCTGTGGTTTTTCCCCAGGAAAAATTCTGTTATTTGAAGCGTAAATCTCTGTCCATCTGCGAAGGGAGGTTGCAATGCAAGTAAATGATCCACCAGTAATGTTCCCTTGGGAACATTAAATGTTTGATTCGCAAGGGGATCAGGGTTTGCTCGCGGATCACGCCAGAGATGTGCCTGAACTGCCATAGCCAAAGTATTTTAAAAAATACATACTTGGTCTTTCCTACTAGTAAACACAGTTTAACAATAGTAGTCGAATTCGATTTAATTTTGCTGGTAACAGCGCTTCATTTTATATTGTTCTGACCTCACTTAACGGTCATGGTGCACTGTTTTAGTTTAGCTTATAAATTAAATATATTCTAGCGACAGAGTTATTGTGTCTATTTGTTAAGACCCAAGAATAAATCTCAGGCCCCACGTTGGGCACCAGATGTGACAGTCGAGGAGTATTCTATCTAAGATCTTCCCAATTAGTCAAGGTTGTAAGCTACCAGACAATGTCTTGTCAATATCTAAAGTAAGACTCACTGTTTGGGATGTCTAATTATAGTATCAACAATGTTCCTTGCTTTCACTATCTTCAGTGTACAGGATAGACTGTGACTTAGATTGCTATCTTTTCCTTAACTTCAACTAAATATTTCTAATTCTTGAGAACCAGGCATGGGCAAGTGACTCTTCAGGTAGCCTCAAAGGGTGAGAATATGATGAGTCTTAGTTAAATGTCACTCTTATTTATTAAAATAGACACGGATCTGTATGGTAAATTATATACGCAATTTATTTAAAGAAAAAAGGTAATACAAGTATTTTTGATAAATGATACAGTTTGACAAATACAGGATATGTGATGAGTTAGCCTGTGACCTCCCTAACTACGTAATTGCTTAAGCTATAAACATCTCATACTTACATCGACTAGTAGCCTCGGAATTCGATAATCAATGAGCAGAACTCTACGAATCGAGATAGCAACTTGGTCAAAAAAACACCAGCAATCTCCTAAACAGCTCTCCAAGCGAAACTCTAACTTTCGCAGCCTATTCTTAAACATTTATATCTTTTTTATAGTTAGGGAGTTCTAGGGAGTTTTTGCAGAGCATTTGCTTCTGAAAAATAGATTGATTCCCCAGTTATTTCAAGACAAAGAACAGTCTCTCTCTTGGTCGGCAAGACCTTGGTTTCTAGGGAGGTCCAGCAGGGCATTTGTTCCTAAAGATACGAGGTTGATACCTCCGGTAGCTATCTCCAGAAAAACACCAGCCTCCCTTCTTGGCATGGCCTCTTGCCAAGCAGTAGCCTCCTTTTAGTGGCAAGGTCACTAGACAAGTGATATCCTCCCTTAGTTGGCGAAGCTTATTCCCAGACAAGGCCATAAGACTTAATGAGTTCACTGAATCTGGACTCTTACAAAGATAATGTCTGTAATATTTGTTGAAAAACATTATTGCGATAAGTAATGGTTTACAAGAGATAATTGACTTCATCAGTTATCAGCTTTTATAATAGGGTTAATTACATAATTTAATATAACATCAGCCCTGATCAGTTTTTAATATAAAGTGAATATATGATTTAATATAAATCAGTTTTGATCAGCTTTTAATATAGAGTGGATACCGCCACATTGGCACATTCTCCCCTCCCTATGTTTGTGTGGGTCTCACCCCCACAACCCACAGATGTGCAGGGTAGGTGGATTGGTCATGCTAAATTGGCCCATAATTGTAATCTTTTAAAAAGTTTAATAAGCTTTTGTTGCAGTTTTGTTTGCACTTCAGCCCCACACTCCTGATCTTTCGGGCACCCGATGCAGAGAGGGGTGGGGAAGGAGGCCCTCCTCGTGAGCCAGGACCTGGCCAAACTTGCCATCAACAGGTCCGACCTAACTATCTGCCCCTCAGCTCCATTCATAACCAGAAGTCCCTGGAGAGGGAGCATGCTGTATCTACTGGCACCCTCGAGGTCTTCCGTGCCTGGTGGGCCTCTCAGTGACTGGGTTGCTTTATTGACCTTTTTGATCACATTTTAGTTTGATGTTTTAAGTTTTATTAGAACTTAATGAGCTTCCATATATCTCATGTCCTTTGGCTTCACTGCGCTGCCTGTGTGTGGGGGTTCATTCTTACTACATCTGCCCTCTCTCTTCGGTGAGGGTCTTCAAGCCTCATGAGGCCCTTCTCAGATTCGACCCACTCTGTCCATGCAGCTTGGCATCTCATGGGACTCCACCCATGAACCTCACAGGTCGCGTCAGTCCCTTTAATTTGTCCCTCAGTTTATTTGATTTGGTTTACTTGGTTATTTGTGTTCATCAAAATAGTTGGAAGCGTTGCCCCCAAGCATCGAACCCCAAGGTTAATATTCACATTTACATAACGGAAAGGTGACACAGATGCGGCCTCCAACATAAGGCATTATGATAAAGATGCTCATCAGTAGCACCATTCAAGGGTGAGGTTAAAATGCAGGTCCATTGAATGACTCTACCACCGGGTGGGTGTTGGGAGATCTGGACTGCTAAGGTTGTCAAGGTTCATTCAGGTGGAGTTGAGAGGGGAAACTGTGGGCAAGTGGCTATTGTGTGACGGGAGAGACTGTGGAAAGATGTTCACATGGGGGAAGTTCATGAGTGGATATCCCAGATCCTGAGAGAGCTGTGGGCCAGGGCATTGTCAACTCTTCATTGCTCACTTTTAACTTCTCTCCTTTTCAGTTTTTGATTCTGGAGAATCATAGAATCGGTTGAGCTGGCTCCACGATTGCAGTTGGTTGCAATCGAGCACCCTGCAGATGACGCCAGTGCGGAGGCCACAACACCCGCTGAGACTTGAGAAGCTCTTGTGTCAATGTGTGCACTGATTGAGCAGGCCTTTGGACGACTCAAGGTGCAGTTCTAGTGCCTGGACTGGTGGAGGGGAGGCCTCCAATACAACCTCCAGAGGATGTCTCGTATCATAGTGGCCTGCTGCACTCTGCAAAACCTGGCACTACAACGGGGTGACCAGCTGGACCAGGAGGAGCGCCACATCTTCATGAGGAAGATGGTGACGGGCAACCCACAGAGGAGAAGGAGAAAGGACCTTGGGTGATGGCCAGGACCCACATGGGGTGCAAGGCTAGGGACGCCCTCATTGACTCTCGATTTTGTGACAACCAGGACAAGAATGTGAAGACCTCTCCCAACATGAGGTCTCACTTCTCACTACTGTGGGCCCTGTGGGAGGTCATCGACATGATCGCTCCATTCATGGGCATTGAAGCCACAGGAAAATGATGTGAAGCCAGAGCAATGCTCATCTTAACCTCCGCCAAAATGTCTGATTCCTGCCTGACAGAACTGAATGCAACCTGCTAGTGAATGGGATGATGAGGAGGGAGGGGGGGGAGGGGGTGAGGAGGGGGGGGGGGGGGGGGGGGGCGAGGCGCGAGGGGGAGGGGGCGCGGCTGGGGCCGAGAGGCCTGCGCCAGGAGCGACGCTGCATTACTGCATTGTCAGGGTGGAAAGTGGGATAGGCATTGCATTGCAATTCTCACACTGCGCAGGAAGGAAATGCAGGGTTGTGAAGCATGGCGCACGGTAGTACAGTGGTTAGCACAGCTCCAGGATCCCAGGTTCGATTCCAGGCTTGGGTCACTGACTGTGTGGAGTCTGCACGTTCTCCGGTTTCCTTCCACAGTCCAAAGATGTGCAGGTTAGGTGGATTGGCCATGATAAATTGCCCTTAGTGTCCGAAAAGGTTAGGTGGGGTTACAGGGATAGGGTGGAGGTGTGGGCTTGAGTAGGGTGCTCTTTCCAAGGCTGGTGCAGACTCGATGGGCCGAATGGCCTCCTTCTACACTGTAAATTCTATGATCTGTGGCGCCATGGTATGACAGCGTGGAGGCTATTTATGGGTGATTAAAGTGATTTTTAATGCTAACTAGTTATTACAATGGTGTATTTTCTCTCATAGTGCTTAGATTCAGCCTTGCCCACTAGGTGCCTATTGTTTCCTAGTCTTCTTCAGCCTCCCACCATATGTAGGTGTAGTCCCAGGATCCACAGCTGAGGTTGAGGCTGCCTCCTGACTTCCATGCTGTTGCCTGAGATGATCTTGGAAGGCATCCTTTGGGGTGTCCCGTCCTGCTTTTGGGCAGCACGGGGTGTTGCAGTGTTGCCCTCGTTGGTGTGTGGGGGCTGAAGATGTTACGCTCACAGGGAGAGAGGGTGTCAGATGTGCTGGACATCCCCAGGGTCTCCTGGGTGGAAGGTCCCGGGCTCCACTCCTGTCGATCCTCTTCCATTCGGTTCCTGGGGGAACCCTGAGCTCCTCCATGGGATCGAGGGACAGTTGGAGTGAGCTCCAGAAGCCCCACCATTCTATGGCCTAGACACACATTCCGCTCACACTTGTGCTCGAGTTTGTCCTGCAATGAGACAGATGGGAAGAGTGTAGGCACTAGTCGTGCCACATCAAGGGAATGAAATGTGGCATGCGAGGGAGGTGAGTGGGCATTTGAGGGGCACTAGAACAACTGGGGGAATTATGGGGGGGTGCACAACAAGTGCTGCGACCTCGTGAGGTGGGTGAGGGTGTGAGATCACTGGAGGTGTGAGGGCTGTGTTAAGGGCTGCTGAGGGAGACATGAAGTGGAAAACTTACCCTGGCTGCACAAAGCTGTTCATTCATCTTCTTATGACACTGCAGCTCTGTCCTCTTTTGGAGTGAGCTGGCCCTGATAATCGTCGCTGCAGCCTCTCGGGTGGGGTTGGTCACTTTGTTGGATTGGGGGTGGGTAGAGGGTTTCCTGCCTCTGATTGACGCCTTCGTGAAGTTTGCTGAGGGACCCTCTGTAAAACATGGTGCAGTCTTTCTGGCAGCCAGTACGTGGGAATGTTGGGAAGGCTTTAAATGGTGAGCCCCAATGATTGCAGTGATTACGTTTTCCTGGGGGCAAGGATATCAGAAGTAAGCTGCCATGAGCATGGCGTGATTCTTGTGGAGAAAAAAATGTTGTTAAATAAGCTGAATATATGGTGAATTTTCCCCTCGTCTGGATGTGTCTGTTTTCTCACCTGAACTGACACTTGGAAAAAACATTGCAAGATTCTGCCAAATAGACAGAACTTTCCGACAGTTTACGCCGGCAGAATCTTCAGAACCCGCCGACATCACACCCCTGCCACACAGACACAGGGATAACGTGCAAACTCCACACAGTCACTCGAGGTTGGAATTGAACTTGGGTCCCAGGCTTTGTGAGGCAGCAGTGCTAACCACTGTTCCACCCGTGCCGCCACAAATGTTGTGCAATAAATCCTGCCTGATATCTCTGTATGAAATTAAGACATTTCATTGAGGGGAAGTGCAGTTATTGATCCTGTCTGGGGTTCGCTGGTGAATAATCTTCAAAGGTTAATAAGCAGGAGGAAGAATTGGTAAATTAAGTGCAATCTGCTGGGGCACTCAGTTGTTTGCTTCTTTGTGCATCTATATCTATTATCGTTGTGCTGGATAATGGTAAAGGAATATATATATTTCCCTTTTATTCCTTGATTACTAAATATATCAGACATACCTGATGAATATGATCAGTGGATAACAGTCATGAACAGTTTCCAATGCCTCAATGTGCTTAAACCTTAACCTCAAACATCTTACAATTGCTCTTGTGTAAAAAAGTTATTATTCCACATAATCTTTATTCCTATGAGAAATAATTTGGTGCTAGATTAATAGTATACTTGTATTGACTTGCAGCTATTGAGAGAGGAATTGAAACAGGTCAAACCGCTTTCACTGCAGTTCGTTTGAATAAGAAATTTGCAAAACATATTATGTAAATTTACTCTCTTGCTGGCAGTAGCCTGACTTAAAAATGGAAAAAGGAAATCACTTCCTCGTTGGTCAGATTCACCAATATCAATCAGCTCAAGCCACTGTTCGATCCAGCTGTAGTTTCAGATCATTTGGGCAAAACCTCCATTCAGTTTAAACTCTATCAAATAACCTTCAGATGAATTGAGGCAAATTATTTGCCTTGGAGCTCTGAATTTTCTGGGATAATTTATATTTTATCCAATGCAGGAAAATGGTCAGGGACGTAGAAGTAAAATATGGAGCAAGCTAAATGCATGATCCTCTTTGATTAATAATCACATCTGGAAAGTCCACTTTTTCTTACTCTATTGTTTTTGTTCAAGAGTTGTAGAGTCTAGCACAACTGGGTTCATTTCACTATCTGTGAATTGGCAACGTGGTGGATGGATTGGTCAGATCACATAATTCATGGAATCCCAATTAGGACAAGTGGTCAGAAGCTTGGTTTTCTGGAGAACAGTCATGCAGATTGATTGCTCAGGTCCAAGAAAATCAGTGGTCATGGTAGTTTGGTACACAGTCCTTGAGAATGAGCTGTGTAGGGTTTAGGTGAAGGACACTTCATTTGGGGATTTTTGTTTTTTCCCTTCTTAACAGAAATAATTTGTGAATGGGTTCTGTTTAAGCGTTATATTTTAATACAAGCGAAATGTGCACAAAGAAGCTGCATGCATTGAAAGGTTCAAAGAGAAGCTGCATGCATGACCCGGAGGGAGAGGAACATTCTGGCACTGTCAACCTGTCAGTGCCGACCTGTGCCATGGGGCAGTGCTGGGACAGACCCTCTGGGGAGCCCATTGGGACACAAGGTTTGCATTATGTTTGTTTGGAGGGAAGTGCTCCTGATGCTGATTGTTGTGGGGGGGGGGGGGGGGGGGGAGAGAGAGAGGAGGAGCCCCTGAGGCTGATTGTTGTGGGGGGGGGGGGAGGGAGAGGAGGAGCCCCTGATGCTGATTCTTGTTGGGGGGGGGGG
Source organism: Scyliorhinus torazame (assembly GCF_047496885.1). Lineage (NCBI taxonomy): Eukaryota > Metazoa > Chordata > Chondrichthyes > Carcharhiniformes > Scyliorhinidae > Scyliorhinus > Scyliorhinus torazame. Next base: position 150,628,512 of record NC_092712.1, read on the forward strand.
GCTGGGGAAGAGGAGGAGCTAATGGTGCTGCTTGTTGTGGGGGGGGGGGGGGGGGGCAGCAAAGGAGAGGAGGAGCCCCTGATGCTGATTGTTGTGGGGTGTAGCCACCTGAGTTGGCCACTTCCTGACTTAAAATGGAGAACCGCAAAGGCTGAAGGGAAATTCAGCCAACACAGGCAAAAACTAGCAGGTGCAAGTTTACTGTGTATTAGACTCTGCAGAAACTCAGACAGCATCGATACAAGCAGCCATCTGCATAGTAATTTAGCAGCCATCTACATAGTAATGAGCGATCCCCGGGAACAATCGCAACATTTTGAGGTGAACAAGGCCAAGCCAGACTCCTCGGCGCCAGCAGGAGCCAACACAAAAGAGGTTAACGGACACTTAAAGACCGCCCAACGATCAGGGAACCGTTCCAGTATTGGAGAAATCGAACCAAGCGATTGGAACGAAGTCCAATCACTTGAAACCAGGTACGGGGTCCTCCCCGAAGGGCGGGAAGCCCCTGGGGACTATAAAGTAAAGCCCCCAAGTTCAAATTGTCCTTCTTGACAGGGTCACTCAGCAACGCGAAGCAACCCCTGAGAGTGAACTGTCCAGCGGCCTCCAAGGAAGTAAGTCTCAAGTCAACGCTCGCTCCGAGATAGGCGCTCCTAGCTACCAGTCCGTACCAGCTTTTGAATCCTGCAGACTCAGAACCCGAACGAAAGGCCATTTGTTCCCCTGACCTGGTGGGCCAGTCCGAAGCCAAGTATAGGCCTGTTAGTTATAGAAATAGCCTAGAAAGTAGAGTTTATGCATGAGTAGCGATTTACTGTGTATAATAAATGTGTATTGATTTGAAACTTACTAATTGGTGTGTTGAGTTATTTATCATTACTTGAACTTGAACCTCTTGGCGGTATCATAAAGATATCTGGCGACTCGAGAGCAAAGGTTATAAAACAGAGCCAATTGAACCAACCAAAAGTTAGCAACAGGGTGTGGGGGGGGGGGGGTGGAGAGTAGGAGCTCCTGGTGCTGATTGTTGTTGGGGGGGTGGGGGGAGAAGAGGAGCTCCTGGTGCTGATTCTTGTTGGGGGGGGGGGGAGGAGGAGCTCCTGGTGCTGATTCTTGTGGGGGGGGGGAGAGAGGAGGAGCCCCTGATGCTGATTGTTGTGGGGGGGGGGGGGGAGGGAGAGGAGGAGGAGCCCCTGATGCTGATTCTTGTTGGGGGGGGGGGGGGCTGGGGAAGAGGAGGAGCTAATGGTGCTGCTTGCTGTGGGGGGGGGGGGCAAAGGAGAGGAGGAGCCCCTGATGCTGATTGTTGTGGGGTGTAGCCACCAGAGTTGGCTACTTCCTGACTTAAAATGGAGAACCGCAAAGGCTGAAGGGAAATTCAGCCAACACAGGCAAAAACTAGCAGGTGCAAGTTTACTGTGTATTAGACTCTGCAGAAACTCAGACAGCATCGATACAAGCAGCCATCTGCATAGTAATTTAGCTGCCATCTATATAGTAATGAGCGATCCCCGGGAACAATCGAAACATTTTGAGGTGAACAAGGCCAAGCCAGACTCCTCGGCGCCAGCAGGAGCCAACACAAAAGAGGTTAACGGACACTTAAAGACCGCCCAACGATCAGGGAACCGTTCCAGCATTGGAGAAATCGAACCAAGCGATTGGAACAAAGTCCAATCACTTGAAACCAGGTACGGGGTCCTCCCCGAAGGGCGGGAAGCCCCTGGGGACTATAAAGACAGGGTCACTCAGCAACGCGAAGCAACCCCTGAGAGTGAACTGTCCAGCGGCCTCCAAGGAAGTGAGTCTCAAGTCAACGCTCGCTCCGAGATAGGCGCTCCTAGCTACCAGTCCGTACCAGCTTTTGAATCCTGCAGACTCAGAACCCGAACGAAAGGCCATTTGTTCCCCTGACCTGGTGGTCCAGTCCGAAGCTAAGTATAGGCCTGTTAGTTATAGAAATAGCCTAGAAAGTAGAGTTTATGCATGAGTAGCGATTTACTGTGTATAATAAATGTGTATTGATTTGAAACTTACTAATTGGTGTGTTGAGTTATTTATCATTACTTGAACTTGAACCTCGTGGCGATATCATAAAGATACCTGGCGACTCTAGAGCAAGGGTTATAAAACAGAGCCAATTGAACCAACCAAAAGTTAGCAACAGGGTGGGGGGGGGGGGGGGTGGAGAGTAGGAGCTCCTGATGCTGATTGTTGTTCGGGTGGGGGGGGGGGGGGAGAGGAGGAGCTCCTGGTGCTGATTCTTGTTGGGTGGGGGGGGAGAGGAGGAGCTCCTGATGCTGATTCTTGTGGGGGGTGGGGGGGGGGGGGGGGAGAGGAGGAGCTCCTGGTGCTGATTCTTGGGTGATATTTTTTATGCTGATCAGTGTGCCTCGGCAGCTCTATCGGGCCCTGCCCGACATAGTAACAATGTAAATGTATGTTTCAGAGTAGCTCACAATCTGGGTAAAAACTCAGCTGCGCAGCTGGAGAGCTACACACAGGGGGCGCGATTCTCCACTCCCACGCCGGTTGGGAGAATCGCCTGGGCGGCCAAAGTTTCCCGCGACGCCGGTCCGACGCCCTCCCGCGATTCTCCCAAGCGGCGGGAATGGCCCGGTTGAGTTTCGCAGGCCGGAGAATCGCCCGAGACACACAAAACGGCGATTCTCCGGCACCCCTGCTATTCTCAGGCCCGGATGGGCCGAAGTCCCGACGGCGTGACCCCAGTCCACGCCGTCGCCTGCTATTTAAAGTCGCCAGACAGTCGTGCTGGCTGACGCTGAGCAGTGAGTGGACTGTAGCGCAGCGCCCGGAGACTGGGTCGGCTTCCCTGAGAAGGCTGCGGCCAAAGGGGGGGGGGGGGAGTGTGTGCAGGTGGGGAGGGGGAGGGAGAGTGTGCAGGTGGGGGAGAGGGAGAGTGTGCAGGTGGGGGGGGGAAGAGAGTGTGCAGGTGGGGGGGGGGGGGGGGGGGAGTGTGCAGGTGGGAGGGGGGGGAGAGTGTGGATGGTATCGTCCATCCGCGGATGCCACATGTCAGCCGCCCTGATATGGCAGGACGGTGACGAGGACACGGCCGCAGGGTGCGTGTGGCTGATGGGCACAGGCGAGTGGCACACTGGTGAGCAGTACGGTGTGAACTGACCGCTGGGCGCAGACAGTGACCAGGTGTTAGGCTGGCTGCGTATCTGCAGCGCGACCAGGCCACCGGGGCACACAGGGATCCCAGGCAACCCGGCTGGCGAGGTGTGGAAGAACCTCCGTGTAACATGTCGTTTCTCTGCCCCCCACCACCCTCCTGCAGGTCACCATGTATGCCAACCAGACAGCGATGTTCACTGCCGTGGTTGGAGCCGCAGTTCTGGAGCTTGCCATCCGGCAGCATAGAGTCGGACGGCCCACAGTGGCTGCAGATGCAGCGGTCGCCGGTGCAGCAGAGGGGATGGCCGCGGAGTGGCCCGTCGTCGACGTGCAGGGTGCAGGCGCTCAGGACCCGAATGTACAGGGGGATGCCGAGGGGAACATTGATCGCCAGACGGTGAGGAATGCAGAGGAACTGCTTGGGGGGGAGCAGGAGGAGGAGGAGGAGGAGCAGGTGGAGCACGAGGATCCACTGATGGTGGTGCCAGGGTGCCACAGGCGTCCAGCAAGGCCGAGGGTGTACCGTGATAGAATGTCGTTCGAGGCCCTACCGGACATCACATGCAGGAGGAGACTATGGTTCAGCAGGGAGACGGTCGCACATATATGCCAGCTCGTGGCGCACCTCGCACCACATGGAATGGGAGGAGGACACGCGATATCAGTCTCCGTCAAGGTGACGGTGGCCCTAAACTTTTACGCTACCGGTTCCTTCCAGGCGCCGAGCGGGGACCTATCCGAGATCTCACAGGCATCGGTCCACAGGTGCATCAGGGCCGTCACCGATGCCCTGTACGCCATCGCGGACAGGTACATTCAATTCCCCGAGGACCGAGCACAGCAGGAAACACGGGCACGTGGATTCACCAAGGTGGCCGGGATACCGATGGTCCAGGGTGTCATCGATGGTGTGCACATCCCCGTGCGCCCACCTGCAGACAACAGGGACATGTTCATGAACAGGAAGGGCGCGTACTCCATGAACATTCAGGTGGTGTGCGACCCCCACATGAAGATCATGCACGTGTGTGCAAAGTACCCCGGCAGTGTGCATGACGCCTACATTCCAGCACAGTCGTTCATCCCCGCAATGTTCGATGGATGCCCCCCCGGCTGAGGGGCTGGTTGCTGGGCGACAAGGGCTATCCATTGAGGTTATGGCTGCTGACGCCAATACGGAGGCCTCACACCAACGCGGAGGGCCTATACAATGAGGCACATGCAGCAACCAGGGGTGTGGTGGAGCGGTGCTTCGGGCTGCTGAAGATGCGCTTCAGATGCCTGGACCGATCAGGAGGGGCCCTGCTGTACCGGCCCGACAGGGTCGGTCGCATGGTTGTGGTCTGCTGTGCGCTGCACAACATTGCCATGCAGAGGGGAGATGACCTGGTGGAGGAGCCGGAGGGAGGACCCGACGGCACCGGAGCCAACGCAAACGAGGGGGATGGGGAAGAGGAGGATGCGGAGGATGAGGATGATGGGGCGCATCAGGGTGGGGGGAGGGGTGCAGGACGCAGACACTGCCCGGCTGCTCGTTACGCACAGGAGGCTGCGCGACGGCACCGCCGGGGACAGCGGGCACGCGATGCGTTGGTGGCCGCTCCCCACCAGATGCGCCAGGGACGGAACGAGGGGAGGCCGGGTGTACCGGGACGTCCCTTGGTGGAGCTACCGGGATGGGCCCCAGAATCTCCTCCTCCCTCGGGGAGCCCGGTGGCCCCCGGGCTTCACTGTGGGACGGAGATGCGCTCGGAGACATGCCCCGTCGCACCCCCGACACCTGGCGCTGCCAGTCCTGGAGGCCTGCAGCGGTATTGACCATGGTCCGAATGTTCGCCGAGACGGGGCCCAGGGAGTGCCACATTCCTGCCAAGGTCCGTGCTAACTCAACCTGTGAGTGCGCTACGCCATCCATCACGTGTGCCAGGCGGTCTATGCTCTCCGCGACTGACTGCTGGGTCTGAGCCATCGCTTGCTGGGGCCGGGCCATGGTGTGGTGAGACTCAGCCAGGGCCCGGAGAGCGGCGGCAATGTCGTGTTGGCTCTGGCGCATGGCTACCTGTGAGAGGGCAGCCCGCTCCTGGGCCATGGATGACGCGTGCACGTGAAGCCCAACGCCTTGCAGAACCTGACCCATGGCCAAAACCCCTTCGCCCATTGCCTCCACCGCGGACGCCACCCGTGCGGTGTCGGCCTGGGTGGCTGCGATGAGCGGCACCACTCCCTGCTCCTGGACACGAATAGACTCCTCCAGCTGCGTGTGCAGGTCCTGGAAGATGGCCCTCATCCCGTTACTCAGTCCCTGGGTGTCCATACGCATCAGTTGTCCGGGTGGGTCAATTACATCCAGGAACCCGGGAACCGTCTGGGTGGCAGCTGGTTGCTGGGCCTGGGCTGCCCTCCGACCGTCCAGCCCCTCGGCTGCTCCAAACTCCACCTGCTGTACCGGCTCGGCTGCGGGGTGCGCACCAGACCGTGACCCGGGAGCCTCATCACTTATCTGCCCAACCGAGGTGAGTGCCTCTGTGATGGTGAACAGTGTGGGAGACAGCAGTGTCACAAGCTCGAGGTCATCATCCGTCAAGAAGTCTGGTGTGTATTGTTCCCCCTCATGGCCCGGCGCAAGCTCCATGCGGGCCATGTCGTCTTGACCTCCAGTTCGATCCAGCGGGTGTGTGGCCGTGATGTGCGCTTCGGCATTACTGTCCACCCTGTGCCCCTGACTAATGTCTGTCCCGGAGGTCTCGCGTCCTGGTCCTGTGTCCCAGACTGTGAGGTCTGCCCTCCTGTCCGACCAACTGTCAACCTCTGGCGTGCGTCCCTGGGTGCCGTTGCGGTGGGTGGCGTTGCGCTGCTTCCTGGGCGAGACGTCCCTGAAGGTTCGGCGGATGGCCCTGGGGAATATAAAAGATTCGGGGTTTGTTAGACACGGTGGCCCGGGTGTATGGTGGTGGTGGGTGCACAGTGTGAGGGAGGATGGGATCTGGGGTGCAGTGGCCAGAGTGTGAGGGGGGATGGGATCTGGGGTGCAGTGGCCAGAGTGTGAGGGGGGATGGGATCTGGGGTGCAGTGGCCAGAGTGTGAGGGGGGATGGGATCTGTGGTGCAGTGGCCAGAGTGTGAGGGGGGATGGGATCTGGGGTGCAGTGGCCAGAGTGTGAGGGGGCGATGACGGGTTGGGGGTGGGGAGGACATGCAGGGTTCTCTCACTTGCTTGTGCGCCTCCGACCTGGCATGGCGCGATCTCCCGGGTGGCGGATCCCCCAGCGAGGTCCAGGACCCTCTGCTCGTGAATGGTTAGGGGTTGCAGGACAGGAGAACCCCCTCCGGTTCTCATGCGCTCCCGCTGGTTGTGTGCTGTCTTGTCCTGGGGGGGGGGGGGGGGGTTGGATAAAGCATTACCATTAGGCGGGTATCATTCAGGGCATGCAGATATTGACAACATTGTTGCTGGTTCAGGAGACAGCACGCCATGGGTTCGCTCCAGGGGGGTCCCGGGGCTCATGTGGGTCGAGTAGATAGTTGGGCACCGTGACACCCCCCAAACATCGCCCCTGATGCCCCAGTCCCAACCAACACTCCCAACGCCCCCCGCCCCGCCCCCCCCCCCCAACCCCAACCCCACTTCCCTGGGGACACCCTCATGGCACTTACCCTGGCAGCCCGGGTGAGGTCGTGCAGCTTCTTGCGGCACTGCTCCCCCGTCCGGGGGGGGTCTGCCCCACAGCACTGACTGCAGTGCCCACCTCCCACCAGCCGCGCCTCACCGCGCTGGATGGCTGGCGATGCCCAGGTCTTGGGCAGAGGGTGTCCCTTCTCCGCTCCACCTCATCCACCAGGGCGTCCAGGTCCGTATCCCGGAACCTCGGTGCGGCTCTTCGGGGCTCAGCCACCTCCTCAATTCTCCTCCGGGTCTTCTGTGCGCGGTTCGCGCAATTTATGACGCAGCGGTGCGTCATTCAGGCGTCGCACGGTGACGACGCGGCCTTCGCACAAGGCCCGCCCGAGGTTCTCGCGGCCCCGATCCTCGCCCTTTTTCGGGCCCTGAATCAGTGCCGGTCCGCGCTGTTGTGAACCTCGACGGCGTTCCCGACGGCGCGGCCACTTCGGCGTGGGAGCGGAGAATCGCGCCCAGGATTTCAGCCAAAGTCCGACGCTGAACAAATCTGGGAAAAGTCCGCCCAAAGTCTGCCCCTGCCACCCTTTTCCTGTTTGAAGCCGGTTTCTCTCTTTTTAACTGAACTGGGATCTCCTTCTGTCTCCTCTCTGGGATTCTTCTTTCGGGACCTCCCCCTGTCCTTGTCCCCGGTCTGCGGCATTATGCTTCCATGGCACTCCGCTACTGGTCACCTGGGGTGGGATTCTCCGATCCCCCACCGGGTCAGAGAATCGCCGGGGGGCCGGCGTGAATCCCGCCCCCGCCGGCCGCCGAATTCTCTGGCACCGAAAATTCAGCGGGGGCGGGAAGCGCACCGCACCGGTCGGTGGCCCCCCCCCCCCCGGCGATTCTCCGGTCCGCGATGGGCCGAAGTCCCGCCAGCGTGAAGCAAACCACCTGCCTTACCAGCGGGACTGGCGGCGCGGGTGGGCTCCGGGGTCCTGGGGGGGGGGCACGGGGCGATCTGGCCCCGGGGGTACCCCCACGGTCGCCTGGCCCGCAATCGGGGCCTCCGATCCACGGGCGGGCCTGTGCCATGGGGGCACTCTTTTCCTTCCGCATCAGCCATAGCCTCTGCGATGGCCGACGCGGAAGTGACACCTCCCCTGCGCATGCGCGGGGATGACGTCAGCAGCCGATGACGCTCCCGCGCATGCATGGACTTCAGCCGGCCGGCGAAATCCCTTTGGCTCTGGCTGGTGTGGCGCCAAAGGCCTTTCCCGCCGGCGCGCCAACCACTCCGGCGCAGGACCTATTAACACCTATTATATCATACTTCCTTTTAGAAAAGCTGCATAAGGATTTATTTTAAGATGTTAACTTTAAGTTATAATTCAGCTTGGCATAGTCAAATTAGTTTCCCATTTTGAATCTTGAGTGATGCAATTCTCTGGTAATGGCAAGTATATATATTGGCTCCTGAATGATCTTATGAACCCAGCAAAAGATGGTTTTAAAAATATCGCATGACAAAATTCTCTCAAAATTGTAGGAGTGTACTTAGTATGAATCATGTTTGAGCTCCTTGTTCTTTCACATACAGTTTGAGTTGGCATTAAGCCAACAATATTATCAGTCCAGTTCAATTATTATTTGAACCACTACCAACAAATGAATAACCTGTTGCAAAAGGCTAGGGTTAAATCCCAGACTAATATTCCTTTGCAAGATGCTGTTGAGGAGCCACGGTGAGTTGCATCTTGTATATGGCACACGTTGCTGCCACTGGGAATATATGCTTAACATGGTGAATGAGATGCCAGTGAAGTGGGCTGCTTTGTCCTGGCTTGTGTTGAGCTTCTGGAGTGTTGTAGGAGCCACATCTATCCAAACAAGTGGAGAGCATTCTATCACACTTCTGACTTGTACCTTGTAGATGGTGGACAAGCTTTGGTGAATCAGACGTGTTACTCATCACAGATGTATCTCACTGCAGTATTTACAGCCTATGACTTGCACTTGTAGTCACAGTGGCCGGAATTTTCACACGGCGGGGCGGGGGGTCCCGGCAGGATGGAGTGGCGGGAACCACACCAGCGTCGGGCCGCCCCAAAGGTGCGGATTTCTCCGCACCTTTAGGGGCTAAGCCCTCACCTTGAGGGGCTAGGCCTGCGCCGGAGTGGTTGGCGCGCCGCCGGCCGGCGGGAAAGGCCTTTGGCGCCACGCCAGCGAGGGCTGAAGGGACTTTGCCAGCCTGCGGAAGTCCGCGCATGCGCGGCTGCTGACGTCATCCCCGCGCATGCACAGGGGTGGAAGGAAAAGAGTGCCCCCACGGCACAGGCACGCCATTGGATCGGTGGGCCCCGATCGCGGGTCAGGCCACCGTGGCGGCACCCCTCTGGGCCAGATCGCCCCGCGCCTCCCACCGGAGCCCGCCCATGCTGCCGGTAAGGTAGGTGGTTTGATTCACGCCGGCGGGACTGGCATTACAGCAGCGGGACTTCGGCCCATCGCGGGCTGGAGAATCACCGGGGGTGGCCCGCCGACCGGTACGGCGCGATTCCTGCCCCCGCCGAATTGTCGGTGCCGGAGTATTCGGCGGCCGGCGTGTGTGGGATTCACGCCGCCCCCCGGCGATTCTCCGACCCGGCGGGGGGTTGGAGAATCCTGCCCAGTATTTATATATTTCCAGTTCAGCTTCTGGTCAATGGTGACCCCCAGGATGTGAATGTTGGGATTCAGTGATGGGAAATGGGGTTGAAAGTCAAGAGGAGATGATTAGGTTGTCTCTTGTTAAATATGGTCATTGCATCTAAATTAAAAATGTTTACACCATTGGTAAAAGCCCAAGAAATATGAAAGTAAGTACAAGTGAAACATCATTGTCGACTGTCACTCAATGCTGCTGAGCACTCATCCAAACACACTGCCTGCTCAATGTCAGCTAATCAATTCTGTCAAAAGGCCATCTTCCACCATTTTTTAAGCTGAAAGTACTACAAAAAGTGAACAAGTCACTGAAAACATATGATCACGCTTTCTGTGTAAGATGTCTGTGAGTGATTCATACAGAAAGTAATTTCTTTCTGTATTAGTTTAAACTTTTTTTTTTAATAAATATTTTATTGAAAATTTTTGGTCAACCAACACAGTACATTGTGCATCCTTTACACAATATTATAACAACACAAATAACAATGACCTATTTTATAAACAAAAAATGAATAAATAATAAATAACAAAAATGAAAACTAACCCTAATTGGCAACTGCCTTATCACAAGTAACTCTCCAAAAATATAATTTAACAGTCCAATATATAATTATCTGTCGCAACGACCTATACATATTATACAGTATATATTAACAACCCTGAGAGTCCTTCTGGTTCCTCCCCCCCCCGCCCCCTCATTCCCCCCCCCCCCCCCCCCCGATCCTGGGCTGCTGCTGCTGCCTTCTTTTTTCCATTCCATCTATCTTTCTGCGAGGTATTCGACGAACGGTTGCCACCGCCTGGTGAACCCTTGAGCCGACCCCCTTAGAACGAACTTAATCCGCTCTAGCTTTATAAACCCTGCCATGTCATTTATCCAGGTCTCCACCCCCGGGGGCTTGGCTTCTTTCCACATAAACAATATCCTGCGCCGGGCTACTAGGGACGCAAAGGCCAAAACATCGGCCTCTCTCGCCTCCTGCACTCCCGGCTCTTGTGCAACCCCAAATATAGCCAACCCCCAGCTTGGTTCGACCCGGACCCCCACTACTTTTGAAAGCACCTTTGTCACCCCCATCCAAAACCCCTGTAGTGCCGGGCATGACCAAAACATATGGGTATGATTCGCTGGGCTTCTCGAGCACCTCGCACACCTATCCTCCACCCCAAAAAATTTACTGAGCCGTGCTCCAGTCATATGCGCCCTGTGTAATACCTTAAACTGAATCAGGCTTAGCCTGGCACACGAGGACGACGAGTTTACCCTGCTTAGGGCATCTGCCCACAGCCCCTCCTCGATCTCCTCCCCCAGCTCTTCTTCCCATTTCCCTTTTAGTTCATCTACCATAGTCTCTCCTTCGTCCCTCATTTCCCTATATATATCTGACACCTTACCATCCCCCACCCATGTCTTTGAGATCACTGTCCTACACCTCTTGTGTCGGGAGCTGCGGGAATTCCCTCACCTGTTGCCTCGCAAAAGCCCTCAGTTGCATATACCTGAATGCATTCCTTTGGGGCAACCCATATTTCTCGGTCAGCGCTCCCAGACTCGCGAACTTCCCATCCACAAACAGATCTTTCAGTTGCGTTATTCCTGCTCTTTGCCACATTCCATATCCCCCATCCATTCCCCCCGGGGCAAACCTATGGTTGTTTCTTATCGGGGACCCCCCCAAGGCTCCAGTCTTTCCCCTATGCCGTCTCCACTGTCCCCAAATCTTCAGTGTAGCCACCACCACCGGGCTTGTGGTGTAGTTCCTCGGTGAGAACAGCAATGGGGCTGTCACCATAGCCTGTAGGCTAGTCCCCCTACAGGACGCCCTCTCTAATCTCTTCCACGCCGCTCCCTCCTCCTCTCCCATCCACTTACTCACCATTGAAATATTAGTGGCCCAATAATACTCACTTAGGCTCGGTAGTGCCAGCCCCCCCCTATCCCTGCTACGCTGTAAGAATCCCTTCCTCACTCTCGGGGTCTTCCCGGCCCACACAAAACCCATGATGCTCTTTTCAATCCTTTTAAAAAAAGCCTTCGTGATCACCACCGGGAGGCACTGAAACACAAAGAGGAATCTCGGGAGGACCACCATCTTAACCGCCTGCACCCTCCCTGCCAGTGACAGGGATACCATATCCCATCTCTTGAAATCATCCTCCATTTGTTCCACCAACCGCGTTAAATTTAACCTATGCAATGTGCCCCAATTCTTGGCTATCTGGATCCCCAGGTAACGAAAGTCCCTTGTTACCTTCCTCAACGGTAGGTCCTCTATTTCTCTACTCTGCTCCCCTGGATGCACCACAAACAACTCACTTTTCCCCATGTTCAATTTATACCCTGAAAAATCCCCAAACTCCCCAAGTATCCGCATTATTTCTGGCATCCCCTCCGCCGGGTCTGCCACGTATAGTAGCAAATCGTCTGCATACAAAGATACCCGGTGCTCTTCTCCTCCTCTAAGTACTCCCCTCCACTTCTTGGAACCCCTCAACGCTATCGCCAGGGGCTCAATCGCCAGTGCAAACAATAATGGGGACAGAGGGCATCCCTGCCTTGTCCCTCTATGGAGCCGAAAATATGCAGATCCCCGTCCATTCGTGACCACGCTCGCCATCGGGGCCCTATACAACAGCTGCACCCATCTAACATACCCCTCTCCAAAACCAAATCTCCTCAACACCTCCCACAAATAATCCCACTCCACTCTATCAAATGCTTTCTCGGCATCCATCGCCACTACTATCTCCGTTTCCCCCTCTGGTGGGGCCATCATCATTACCCCTAACAGCCTCCGTATATTCGTGTTCAGCTGTCTCCCCTTCACAAACTCAGTTTGGTCCTCGTGGACTACCCCCGGGACACATTCCTCTATTCTCATTGCCATTACCTTGGCCAGGATCTTGGCATCTACATTTAGGAGGGAAATAGGTCTATAGGACCCGCATTGTAGCGGGTCCTTTTCCTTCTTTAAGAGAAGCGATATCGTTGCTTCAGACATAGTCGGGGGCAGTTGTACCCTTTCCTTTGCCTCATTAAAGGTCCTCGTCAATACCGGGGCGAGCAAGTCCACATATTTTCTATAGAATTCGACTGGGAATCCATCCGGTCCCGGGGCCTTTCCCGCCTGCATGCTCCTAATTCCTTTCATCACTTCTTCTACCTCGATCTGTGCTCCCAGTCCCACCCTTTCCTGCTCTTCCACCTTGGGAAATTCCAGCCGATCCAGCCGATTCTCTCCCTCCCATCCGGGGGTTGAGCTTCATATAATTTTTTATAAAATGTCTTGAACACTCCATTCACTCTCTCCGCTCCCCGCTCCATCTCTCCTTCCTCATCCCTCACTCCCCCTATTTCCCTTGCTGCTCCCCTTTTCCTCAATTGGTGTGCCAGCAACCTGCTCGCCTTCTCCCCATATTCGTACTGTACACCCTGTGCCTTCCTCCATTGTGCCTCTGCAGTGCCCGTAGTCAGCAAGTCAAATTCTACATGTAGCCTTTGCCTTTCCCTGTACAGTCCCTCCTCCGGTGCTTCCGCATATTGTCTGTCCACCCTCAAAAGTTCTTGCAGCAACCGCTCCCGTTCCTTACTCTCCTGCTTCCCTTTATGTGCCCTTATTGATATCAGCTCCCCTCTAACCACCGCCTTCAACGCCTCCCAGACCACTCCCACCTGGACCTCCCCATTATCATTGAGTTCCAAGTACTTTTCAATGCACCCCCTCACCCTTAGACACACCCCCTCATCTGCCATTAGTCCCATGTCCATTCTCCAGGGTGGGCGCCCTCCTGTTTCCTCCCCTATCTCCAAGTCTACCCAGTGTGGAGCGTGATCCGAAATGGCTATAGCCGTATACTCCGTTCCCCTCACCTTCGGGATCAACGCCCTTCCCAGCACAAAAATGTCTATTCGCGAGTAGACTTTATGGACATAGGAGAAAAATGAGAACTCCTTACTCCTAGGTCTGCTAAATCTCCACGGGTCTACACCTCCCATCTGCTCCATAAAATCTTTAAGTACCTTGGCTGCTGCCGGCCTCCTTCCAGTCCTGGACTTCGACCTATCCAGCCCTGGTTCCAACACCGTATTAAAATCTCCCCCCATTATCAGCTTTCCCATCTCTAGGTCCGGAATGCGTCCTAGCATCCGCCTCATAAAATTGGCATCATCCCAGTTCGGGGCATATACGTTTACCAAAACCACCGTCTCCCCCTGTAGTTTGCCACTCACCATCACGTATCTGCCCCCGTTATCCGCCACTATAGTCTTTGCCTCGAACATTACCCGCTTCCCCACTAATATAGCCACCCCCCTGTTTTTCGCATCTAGCCCCGAATGGAACACCTGCCCCACCCATCCTTTGCGTAGCCTAACCTGGTCTATCAGTTTCAGGTGCGTTTCCTGTAACATAACCACATCTGCCTTAAGTTTCCTAAGGTGTGCGAGTACCCGTGCCCTCTTTATCGGCCCGTTCAGCCCTCTCACGTTCCACGTGATCAGCCGGGTTGGGGGGCTTCCTACCCCCCCCCCTTGTCGATTAGCCATCCCCTTTTTCCAGCTCCTCATCCGGTTCCCACGCAGCTGTATCTCCCCCAGGCGGTGCCCCCCCCGCCCATCCCCTCCCATACCAGCTCCCCCCTCTCCCCAGCAGCAGCAACCCAGTAATTCCCCCCTCCCACCCCCCCCGCTAGATCCCCCGCTAGCGTAATTACTCCCCCCATGTTGCTCCCAGAAGTCAGCAAACTCTGGCCAACCTCGGCTTCCCCCCGTGACCTCGGCTCGCACCGTGCGACGCCCCCTCCTTCCTGCTTCTCTATTCCCGCCATGATTATCATAGCGCGGGAACCAAGCCCGCGTTTCTCCCTTGGCCCCGCCCCCAATGGCCAACGCCCCATCTCCTCCACCTCTCCTCCTCCCCCCATCACCACCTGTGGAAGAGAGAAAAGTTACATCGCAGGATTAATACATAAAACTCCTCTTTCCCCCCTTTTTAACCCCCCTCTTCGCCCCCCACATTCGCCCCACCACTTTGTTCAAACGTTCTTTTTAATAACCCGCTCATTCCAGTTTTTCTTCCACAATAAAAGTCCACGCTTCATCCGCCGTCTCAAAGTAGTGGTGCCTCCCTCGATATGTGACCCACAGTCTTGCCGGTTGCAGCATTCCAAATTTTATCTTCTTTTTATGAAGCACCGCCTTGGCCCGATTAAAGCTCGCCCTCCTTCTCGCCACCTCAGCACTCCAGTCTTGATAAACGCGGATCACCGCGTTCTCCCATTTACTGCTCTGAGTTTTCTTTGCCCATCTAAGGACCATTTCTCTATCCTTAAAACGGAGGAATCTCACCACTATGGCTCTGGGAATTTCTCCTGCTCTCGGTCCTCGCGCCATCACTCGGTATGCTCCCTCCACGTCCAATGGACCCGCCGGGGCCTCCGCTCCCATTAATGAGTGCAGCATCGTGCTCACATATGCCCCGACGTCCGCTCCCTCCGCACCTTCAGGAAGACCAAGAATCCTCAGGTTGTTCCACCTTGCGTTGTTCTCCAGTGCCTCCAACCTTTCCACACATCATTTCTGATGTGCCTCATGCGTCTCTGTCTTCACCACCAGGCCCTGTATGTCGTCCTCATTCTCGGCTGCCTTTGCCTTCACGACCCGAAGCTCCCGCTCCTGGGTCTTTTGTTCCTCCTTTAGCCCTTCGATCGCCTGTAGTATCGGGGCCAACAGCTCTTTCTTCATTTCCTTTTTGAGCTCTTCCACACAGCATTTCAAGAACTCTTGTTGTTCAGGGCCCCATGTTAAACTGCCACCTTCCGACGCCATCTTGGTTTTTGCTTGCCTTCCTTGCCGCTGTTCTAAAGGATCCACTGCAATCCGGCCACTTTCTCCTCCTTTTTTCATCCGTATCCAGGGGGGATTCCCTTCTGGTTTACCGCACAGTGTTTTTAGCCGTCAAAATTGCCGTTGGGGCTCCTATCAAGAGCCCAAAAGTCCGTTTCACCGGGAGCTGCCGAAACGTGCGACTCAGCTGGTCATCGCCGCACCCGGAAGTCTCTTAGTTTAAACTTCTAACAACACTTTGCGAAAGTATGTTCTTCAAAATTTGCCATTTTTCAAAATGAAATCTTTTTAACAATAAATTTAGAGTACCCAATAATTGTTTCTAATTAAGGGGCAATTTAGCGTGGCCAATCCACCTAACCTGCACATCTTTGGGTTGTGGGGGTGAAACCCACGCAGACATGGGGAGAACGTGCAAACTCCACATGGACAGTGACCCAGGACCAGGATTCCATCCCTTGTCCTCAGCGCCGTAGGCAGCAATGCGAAATGAAATAAATCTTTAAGGTTATCTGCGGAACAAGTTGTTACAAAGTTATGAATAAACTAACAGGAAATTGGCTATCTGTTAAAGGCCAGGAGGATAAATGAGAGTTGAATATAATTTTGTTTCCTGAACGGACTATTCATGCTCATGTATAGAAATAATTTCTTCTTTTGTAGGAGAGGAAATCAGAAAGGCATATTGTTGCGAGTTTCTTTTACTCTGTCTTTTCTGTGGCTCTGTTCAAATTATGGCAATCAGTGAGTTTGCCCTTCTTTTTATGTCATCTCTGTCTGAATGCTTAGAGTCGCCAGGTACCGAATGATACCACCACAAGTTTCAACCGGCTATCGAACAAAGAGCCAAACACCAGTTAGTTAGTTCAAGGTCAAGGGTACATTATTTACACACAATTAGTCGTACAACATAAACACTCCTGGAAAACAGTGGCCGTTGTTCAATTCTGGATCTCTCGGGTTCGAAGGAGTAACTGCTGCTCAGCTGGGCTCATCCGGCTGGTAGTGAGCGTTGACCTTGGATTTGCTTCTGGTGTTGCTGCAATTGGCGATGGCCGTGACCGGGGTACCAAGGCCAAGAGAGCGCCAAGAGAGAACGAACATATGGCGAACTCTTCTTCTTATACTCGGGGGTTTTCGCGCTCTATTGGGCGGTCCTTCGATTTGGGCCTTACTAATCGGGTGATCCCTGATCACTCCGTTTAATTCTTTAGCCAATAAGTGGGCGGGGATCTGGATGGCTGGGCGTGTCCCAAGCGGTCACTGATCCCGTTGTTTGCGTTTCCCTTGAACAGGGAGTGGCGCCGAAATGTCTGGGACTGTCCTGGTTGCTTGAGTACCAGTCCTTTGTTTTGGTGAGGATGGGCCATCAAATGTTAATCGGCCCCATTAAAATGCTAATTGGACGGAGTTTCAATACCGTCTGGATTTCTTGCTTACAAATATGCATTTCAGGCTCTGAGTCTGCCTGAGTCTTGGCTTGTCCATTTTACCCGCCAGGCTTTGCGAGTTTCTCTGTACCTAGTTGGAAGTGGCCATCCCAGATGGCTACACTATTACCTTGTGTGGAAAAATAAATGTATCTAGTTATGAATATTAAAACATTGAAAATTGTGCGGCATGGTGGCGCATTGGTTAACACTCCTGGAAAACAGTGGCCGTTGTTCAATTCTGGATCTCTCGGGTTCGAAGGAGTAACTGCTGCTCAGCTGGGCTCATCCGGCTGGTAGTGAGCGTTGACCTTGGATTTGCTTCTGGTGTTGCTGCAATTGGCGATGGCCGTGACCGGGGTACCAAGGCCAAGAGAGCGCCAAGAGAGAACGAACATATGGCGAACTCTTCTTCTTATACTCGGGGGTTTTCGCGCTCTATTGGGCGGTCCTTCGATTTGGGCCTTACTAATTGGGTGATCCCTGATCACTCCGTTTAATTCTTTAGCCAATAAGTGGGCGGGGATCTGGATGGCTGGGCGTGTCCCAAGCGGTCACTGATCCCGTTGTTTGCGTTTCCCTTGAACAGGGAGTGGCGCCGAAATGTCTGGGACTGTCCTGGTTGCTTGAGTACCAGTCCTTTGTTTTGGTGAGGATGGGCCATCAAATGTTAATCGGCCCCATTAAAATGCTAATTGGACGGAGTTTCAATACCGTCTGGATTTCTTGCTTACAAATATGCATTTCAGGCTCTGAGTCTGCCTGAGTCTTGGCTTGTCCATTTTACCCGCCAGGCTTTGCGAGTTTCTCTGTACCTAGTTGGAAGTGGCCATCCCAGATGGCTACACTATTACCTTGTGTGGAAAAATAAATGTATCTAGTTATGAATATTAAAACATTGAAAATTGTGCGGCATGGTGGCGCATTGGTTAGCACTGCTGCCACACGGCACCGAGGACCCGGGTTCGATCCCAGCCCCGGGTTACTGTCTTTGTGGAGTTTGCACATTCTCACCGTGTCTGCTTGGGTCTCACCCCCACAACTCATAGATGTGAGGGTAGGTGGATTGGCCACGCTAAATTGTCCAATATCAAAAATATATTACTTTCTGTTGATATGATTCATATTATTGAATATAAATAATGACCAACAACTTGGTATCTGGGATATAGATTTAACTTTGTATGGCAGAAAATATGCACAATATCAGGCTCTTTGAAGAAATGCTATTATTTTGAAATAACCGATGAGTAATGTTTATCACCAGAATAACCTTGTACTGCAGCAGATATTACATTGTGTACTCATATATTTGAATAAATGTTTGAACAGTTCTTTGGTTGAATGAGTAGATTTAATGAATGTCTCCACACATCTGTTTCACTGTTTTCAACAATGTTTTATGTTGACTATATTTTGTTATGTTTACTGAAACACTTTCCCAGGTCCAACCCGAAAATTCTTTGTGAAGAACTATCTATCCTGGCTAAATTCTGCTTTAATTTGTCTTTGGTTAAGACCTGGCATCCTGAAGTAATACCTTGGTTTCTTCTTACAGCAGACTACCAAATGTCTGAATAGACTAGATTTTACAGCTGCAAATCACCGACAGGCAAATATAAAATAGGGCATGATGATGTTGGGCCAGCAATACAATATCAACACTCCAGGCTCAGAAATTATGGAAGGTGAGCGGGCATTGAAATCGGAAGCCTGCCTGCCATTTTGAAATTACTAAGCAGGAAATTGAATTTGTTAAAGGGTTCACTTCTATGCATTTTTTGTTGCTTGCTGCATTTTTCGGGTGTCCGATGGGAAAATGTTTGTGAGTATTTTAAAGCACATATCAAAAGGATGCCACAGGGACCATGACTGCATATAGCAGCATATTCTACTGACGAAGGTGGCAATGTCTGTATGATTTCTATTTAATTTCTTGACTTTTTTGAGCCTGCCGTATGAAATAATGAGAGATTGTGGGAGCATGGGAGCTTTCACTTTGTAGCTATGGGCACTTCTTGTGTAGCATTATCTCTCTGCCGCATGACACCCCGGCCTAGACTCCCAATTGGGGACGGAGCGCCCTTTGCACTGCTAATTGGCCACCTTCCAGGCCATCCGATGCTTTATTTGCTGTGCTGAGACGGTAGAGACAGGAGCAAGCGAATCACTCACTTTCTGTGATATACAGGTGAGAACACTTTACTGATCTTGAATGAGACAAACAGATGCATGAAGAAGCTGATCTCCACAGCTGGAACTGAGTCTTATCTGTTGCTCTTTCTAGCTTTAGTCTATTTGCTCTGTTTAGGTCACCTTTGCTCATGAGTCACCAGGTATCTTTATGATACCGCCACGTGGTTCAAGTTCAGGTTATGATTAATAACACAGCACACCGCTTAGTAAGGATTAAAACAACGGTCATTTATTATATACAACAAGCAATATTAATACCCTAATACTACTTTCTATATAACAAACCTATCACTACTGGCCAATACTTAACTTAGGAAGAGCCCACCAGGTCAGCGAAACAAATGGCTTGTCCAATCAAATCTGGCCCGCGGGATTCAAAAGGCTGCTACAGGTCGGTGGCTAGGTGTCTCTACCGGATAGCGATCGTTGGGTTCAAACTTACGATACACGGTGGCTGGTCTTGCGAAGGTCTCGAGCAGGCGAAGATGAGAGAGAGAGAGAGAGATCTGAACTTGGACCTTTACTTTTATAGGGCCCAGGGGCTTCCCGCCTCCCGGGGCGGCCCTTGACTCCGAGTCCCAAGTGATTGGATTCTGTCCCCAGTCTCTGGGGTCGATGTGTCCAATGGTGAGGCGATTCCTTGATCGGGGGGTGGTCGCTCACCTGTCTTTGTTTCGGCCACTGCAGGCGCCGACAGGTCTGGCCCGGTATTCAATTGCTAATATGTTGCAATTGTTCCCCGGGATAGCCGATTTAACTGTGGATGTCTGAGTAGATTAGGTGTAAACAGTCCTGAATGAAACTGCGGATACCTGGGTTGATGGGCTGTTGATAGCCCTGAGTATCGATCTGGGCTACGTTCCCAGAGCTGAAGCTGCAAACCTGTCTGCAGCTGCCTGCTTGTGTCTTCTTGGCTGCTTTTCCCAGCAGTCTTTCGGTTTAGCCATTTTAAACTGGGTTTTGGCCAGATTAATTGGAACACAGCCATTTTACATGGCTACATATCTATTTGCTAACACCAGTCCTCTCTTTGTTCTTTCTTCACAGATCGGTCGAGATCTCAGGAAGCTCTTCATCTTCTAGGCAAGGGCTGGAAATGGCAGTTTCTTCTGTTTTCTTCAATCTTCTTGAGCTAACCAAGTTGTTAGGCTGGTCCATATTGAGAAGCTTTCTTCTGTTTGAAGTGGGTTTTTTCCCTTTCGAGAATCTGTTTATGTACCTTATTTCTGGAAGGCTTATGCCAACCATTTATTCAACTGTCCATTGGCAATGGGCAAGTATTCAAGGTAATCTTTCCTATTTCCATCAGAAGTCCATTAAGTCATCATATCATAGAATTTACAGTGCAGAAGGAGGCCATTCGGCCCATCGAGTCTGCACCGGCTCTTGGAACGAGCACCCTACCCAAGGTCAACACTTCCACCCTATCCCCATACCCAGTAACCCCACCCAACACTAAGGGCAATTTTGGACACTAAGGGCAATTTATCATGGCCAATCCACCTAACCTGCACATCTTTGGACTGTGGGAGGAAACCGGAGCACCCGGAGGAAATCCACGCACACACGGGGAGGATGTGCAGACTCCGCACAGACAGTGACCCAAGCCGGAATGGAATCTGGGACCCTGGAGCTGTGAAGCAATTGTGCTATCCACAATGCTACCGTCATCTTATGGCTTGTGCTCATTAGGATATTCTGTTTAACTTAGTCGATTTATGTATGGGTCCTTTCAGTGCTTGTGCAAGAGACATGTCCTTGACCAAGAAAATAGCTTTTGCGACATTCTCGCTTCTGGAAAGTCACCCAGAGGCAGGCTGGGTACAGCACTCCAAATTTCACCCCTTCTTCAGGCTTGATTAAACCCAGCACTCCTCTTCGCCAATCCTGAGCCCAGGTCTTGATACACCCGCAGTTCATTCTCTCGTCTGCCTAGCCCATTGAAGAATCTTTTCTTTAGCCAAAAAGCACATTGTAACCGGTCTTCGAGGCCTCGAGTCGGTCGGAGACGAGGACCAATTGTCTTATGTTGTCCTTTCGTCGATGCTTGTCGCGTGGGCATGGATGCGGCTGGACGGGTCAACTCATTCCCCCCCCCTTAGGCTCCTTGCTGCCTGGGCATCAGGTTGACAGAGGTGAAGACGCTTCATTCAATGGAACTCAGGAATCCTGAGGGTTGCTTGACGATCCTGTCATGGCTTTGGCCTTTCCAAATGCCATGGATGGTGTCATTATCCTGCAGTTCATCAATAATTCTGGACTTTATTCCCTTGTGAATATGCTGTTGATTTTGTTATTGTCATTTTTCCTGACAAGGGTGTGCGATATTTGAGCACGAGGGTGAGGTGTGGTCGGTTCATTTGTTGGGAATGAGTCTGTATGCTGTGGATCTGCTTTGTTGGAGCCCTTCAATTTGAGGGTAGGCTTGATGGGGGAGATGGACGGCCTCCTCCAAGTGGTCTTGAATGGTGGCTTCCTGAGTGCTCTCTTCGTTGTAGTCATGCGTTCCATATTTTTGTCTCTGTTGAGGCAGTGCTGCTTTGTCCCCTTGTATCCTCTTTGCAATGGCGTACAATGCTGGGCTGTGTCTTGCATGCTTTGGTTAACTCAAGTGTTCTTCCCTTATAGGGGGTTTCTTCTCATCTGGATAGACAGCGTGCGGTTGCAGGTCTCAATTTGGTCTATTGAGTTATGAGGGGGTTCCCCTTATATGGGGGTAAGAATTGGGAAGATGCCTAATTGATAGTTGGTTTTTCTCGATGGTGGGTCTCCTCGGTTGAGGATGACGTGGGGGGCTGGATTCTCCGCCGGCGGGATGCTCCGTTTTGCCGGCAGCCTGGGGGTTTCCCGATGGCGTGGGGCTGCCCCACAATGGGAAACCCCATTGACCGGCCGACATAACGGAGCAACCTGCCCGTAGAAATGTGGTGGGGCAGAGAATCCAGCCCATGATTTTTCTTGTGTCGGTGGGGCTTGTGCGCTGCCTTGGGTGCAGTTAGTGAGGAGTGAGGCCGAATGGATGGCGAGTCTTGGCATATGCTGGGTACCCTAGGGGTACTGATTCCTTTGTGCCAGACTAGGCCAGTCCTGGTATGGTGGCTGGTATCCTGTTGCCTCCTTTTGCTTGGTATGCCCCTACTTGAAGGCACTTAGTAGAGGCATCCTGCGAGGCTGTGTCTTAATATGTTCTGAGTATTCGTGGTTTACTGACTCCTACGTGTGCAAGGGTGTAGGACTGGGCCAGGTCCTGTACTGTGGTAGGTATCCTATTGTCTCCCTTACGTTTGGGATGTTCCTTCTTACCTGGGATGTTATGAGAGGCTGAGTGAGGTTTGAATGAGCAGCTTTTTCTTTTCTTTGTCTTCTGGTGAGGGACTGGAGGATCATGGGCTTATTGTTCCTGTTCCTTTTTATCCTGAGACCCGCCACCCCTGGTAGTTTTCCTTTTCTATCCTGTCCCGGTTAGTTTCTTGGGAAGCGCTGACCGCATTATCTATAATATGAACCTATTGCATGATCCCATTTGGAGTATTGTGAGCAGTTTTGGGCCCCGTATCTAAGGATTTGCTGGCCTTGGAAGGGGTCCAGAGGGGGTTCACAAGAATGATCCCTGGAATGAAGAACTTGTCGTATGAGGAACAGTTGAGGACTCTGGGTCTGTACTCTTTGGAGTTTAGAAGGCTCTTATGGAAACTCACAGGATACTGTACGGCCTGGTTAGAGAGACGTGGAGGATGTTTCCACTTGTAGGAAAAACTAGAAACAGAGGACGCAATCTCAGACTAAAGGGACGATGTTTTAAAACAGAAATGGGGAGGAATTTCTTCAGCCAGGGGTGGTGAATCTGTGGAACTCTTTGCCGCAGAAGGCTAGGGAGGCCAGATCACAGTGTCTAGAAGACAAGGATAGAAAGGTCTTGATTAATAAGGGGATCAGGGATTATGGGGAGAATGGGGATGAGAAAAATATCAGCCATGATTGAATGGCGGAGCAGACTCGATGGGCCATGGCCTAATTCTGCTCCTATGGCTTATGAATATGTGGAGTGGTGATCGTTCTGTACTATGCCTGAGTTTAGAGTTTTGTTGCATCTTGTGGTATATGTAAAATATTCTTTTAGAACTGTTCTCGTGAATGTTCTTTGTAATTTTTTATTTCTGTTATTGTGGGGTTAAAGATCCGCGCTTGACTCCTGCAAGGGTACAAACAGGTCTGATATCCGAGAGGTGGACGTGACAGCATGTTATTGGTGCCTCTGGCATTGCTGGAGTTGAGGGAGATATGTTCTGGTGCGCACCTGAACATTAAAAAGAAAAAATCTTTATTGTCACAAGTAGGCTTCCATTAACACGGCAATGAAGTTACTGTGAAAAGCCCCTAGTCACCACATTCCTGCGCCTGTACGGGTACACAGAGGGAGAATTCAGAATGTCCAATTCACCTAACAGCATGTCTTATGGGAGGAAAACGAAACACGCGGAGGAACCCACGCAAGCACAAGGAGAATGTGCAGACTCCGCACAGAGTGACCCAAACCGGGAATTGAACCTGGGACCCTGGAGCTGTGAAGCATCAGTGCTAACTACCGTGCTGCCCACATGGCGCGAAGATCTTATCCTAAATTCTCGTGGTCGTTGCGAGCAATCACGGCTTGGGAAGGTGTGCACCATTTTACCATGTTTTCATTGCCTCATTGACCTCTCCCTTTTTCTCTGGTAATGCGTATAGTGCCGGTAGTTTGAGTCTAATGATTGTACTTGGCCAATTGTATTGCTTGTCTTCTGTCCTCCGTATCTATAAAAGTTGAGACATTTTTGCTATGCTACGCCATTTCTGTGGTTTTGATGTGTTATTTGTCAAATTGGAAAAATGTCAATAAAAATACTTAAGATACCCTGCCTCATTAAAAAAGGTAGTACACCCTGCCTCATTAAAAGAGGTAGTACAATGAAACATACTGAAATGCTGAATTGAACAGAAAAAGTTTATTCTTGATCGCCCGTTTCTGGGGTTTAGTTATACTGAGTCACCTGAAGTGTAGCAGATGTAGCAATGACTCTCTTTATGCTGATTTGTGAAACTCATGCTTCACCTTGTGGGACCCAATTGGATTATTTATTTTTGGATTGTCGGCGTCACTGGCTAGGCTGCCATTTATTTCCTATCCATATTTGCCCTTGATAAGGTGTTGGTGAGCTGCCTTCTTGAACCATTGCAGCCATGGTGCTTTTTAGGGAGGGAGTTCAGGATTTTGACAGTGACAGTGAAGGAACAGCGATGTGTTCCCATGTCAGGATGGTTGGTGGCTTAGAGGGGAACTTCCAGGTGGCGGTGTTCCCAGATAGCTCTTATCCTTTTGGATGGTAGGGTTGTGGGTTTAGATGGTGCTGTCTGAGGAGGCTTTGTGAGTTCCTACAGTGCATCTTGTAGATTATATACAACTGCAACTGTGTCGGTGGTGGCTGGAAAGGATGCTTGTGGATTGGGTGCCAATTAACTGGGACTGCTTTGTCCCAGATAGTGCCAAGCTCCTTGATTATTGTTGGAGCTGCACTCATGCAAGGATCATACTCCAGCCACAGACTTTAGTGAGTCAGGAGAAAAGGTGCTCGCTACAGGATTCCTAGTCTCTGACAGTCCAGTTCAGTTTCTTGTCAATAGTAACCCATGGATGTTGCTAGGGAGTTTCTGCGATGGTAATGCCATTGAATGTCAAGAAGTGATGGCTAGATTCTCTCTTGTGGGAAGTGGTCATTGCCTGCCACTTGTATGACACAAATGTTACTTGCCATTTGTCAGCCCAAGCCTGGATATTATCCAGGTCTTTCTGCATTTGGACACTGACAAATTACAAGTTACTTGGGAAAAGTTCATTTTTGACCAATAAGCCAAAGCTGCACAATGTTGAGAAATATTTTTGTTTCTCAACATAATATTTATTAGTGTCACATAGGCTTACATTAACACAATGAAGCTACTATGAACATCCCCTAGTCGCCACACTATGGCGCCTGTTCGGGTACACAGAGAGAGAATTCAGAATGTCCAATTCACCTAACAAGCACGTCTTTCAGGACTTGCGGGAGGAATGCGGAGCACCTGGAGGAAACCCACGCAGACATGGGGAGAACTTGCAGACAGTGACCCAAGCCGGGAATCAAACACGTGTCCCTGGACCTGTGAAGCAATCGTGTTAACCACCGTGTTACTGTGCCCCCATCGAAGAATGGAAGAAAAATTATGATAGGTAGCTGCCAAATATTGCTTACGGAGAAGAGATTGAAAATAGTGCATTTCCTTAAAGCATGCGCTCCTTGAAAGGAGAGGATTGTCATTCAAGTTACAATGCCTCCTCGGTCACAGTATATTAATAGATGTGGATACGGAACTTCCTTTCATGATTTTTAAATTAAAGACTGTTATTCTGTGATATATCTATTCTGTACACCATAAGACATAGGAGCAGAATTAGGCCACTCGGCCCATCAAGTCTGCTCCGCCATTCAATCATGGCTGATAATCTTTTCATCCCAGTTGTCCTGCCTTCTCCCCATAACCCCTGATCCCCTTATTAATCAAGAACCTATCTATCTCTGTCTTAAAGACACTCAGTGGTTTTGCCTCCACAGTCTTCTGTAGCAAAGAGTTCCACAGATTCACCACCCTCTGGCTGAAGAAATTCCTCCTCATCTCTGTTTTAAAGGATCGTCCTTTAGTCGGAGATTGTGCCCTCTTGTTCTAGATTTTCCTACTAGTGGAAACATTCTCTTCATGTCCACTCTATCCAGGCCTTGCAGTATCCTGGGGGGGAGATTTGTTAGTGCTCTTTGGGGGGGTTTAAACTAATGCAGCAGGGGCATGGGAACCTGGATTGTAGTTTTAGGGTAAGGGAGAATGAGAGTATAGAGGTCAGGAGCACAGATTTGACGTCGCAGGAGGGGGCCAGCGTTCAGGTAGGTGGTTTGAAGTGTGTCTACTTCAATGCCAGGAGTATACGAAACAAGGTAGGGGAACTGGCAGCGTGGGTTGGTACCTGGGACTTCGATGTTGTGGCCATTTCGGAGACATGGATAGAGCAGGGACAGGAATGGATGTTGCAGGTTCCGGGGTTTAGGTGTTTTAGTAAGCTCAGAGAAGGAGGCAAAAGAGGGGGAGGTGTGGCGCTGCTAGTCAAGAGCAGTATTACGGTGGCGGAGAGGATGCTAGATGGGGACTCTTCTTCCGAGGTAGTATTGGCTGAAGTTAGAAATAGGAAAGGAGAGGTCACCCTGTTGGGAGTTTTTTATAGGCCTCCTAATAGTTCTAGGGATGTAGAGGAAAGGATGGCGAAGATGATTCTGGATATGAGCGAAAGTAACAGGGTAGTTATTATGGGAGACTTTAACTTTCCAAATATTGATTGGAAAAGATATAGTTCGAGTACAATAGATGGGTCGTTTTTTGTACAGTGTGTGCAGGAGGGTTTCCTGAAACAATATGTTGACAGGCCAACAAGAGGCGAGGCCAAGTTGGATTTGGTTTTGGGTAATGAACCAGGCCAGGTGTTGGATTTGGAGGTAGGAGAGCACTTTGGGGACAGTGACCACAATTCGGTGACGTTTACGTTAATGATGGAAAGGGATAAGTATACACCGCAGGGCAAGAGTTATAGCTGGGGGAAGGGCAATTATGATGCCATTAGACGTGACTTGGGGGGGATAAGGTGGAGAAGTAGGCTGCAAGTGTTGGGCACACTGGATAAGTGGGGCTTGTTCAAGGATCAGCTACTGCGTGTTCTTGATAAGTATGTACCGGTCAGACAGGGAGGAAGGCGTCGAGTGAGGGAACCGTGGTTTACCAGGGAAGTGGAATCTCTTGTTAAGAGGAAGAAGGAGGCCTATGTGAAGATGAAGTGTGAAGTTTCGGTTGGGGCGATGGATAGTTACAAGGTAGCGAGGAAGGATCTAAAGAGAGAGCTAAGACGAGCAAGGAGGGGACATGAGAAGTATTTGGCAGGAAGGATCAAGGAAAACCCAAAAGCTTTCTATAGGTATGTCAGGAATAAGCGAATGACTAGGGAAAGAGTAGGACCAGTCAAGGACAGGGATGGGAAATTGTGTGTGGAGTCTGAAGAGATAGGCGAGATACTAAATGAATATTTTTCGTCAGTATTCACTCAGGAAAAAGATAATGTTGTGGAGGAGAATGCTGAGCCCCAGGCTAATAGAATAGATGGCATTGAGGTACGTAGGGAAGAGGTGTTGGCAATTCTGGACAGGCTGAAAATAGATAAGTCCCCGGGACCTGATGGGATTTATCCTAGGATTCTATGGGAGGCCAGGGAAGAGATTGCTGGACCTTTGGCTTTGATTTTTATGTCATCATTGGCTACAGGAATAGTGCCAGAGGACTGGAGGACAGCAAATGTGGTCCCTTTGTTCAAAAAGGGGAGCAGAGACAACCCCGGCAACTATAGACCGGTGAGCCTCACGTCTGTAGTGGGTAAAGTCTTGGAGGGGATTATAAGGGACAAGATTTATAATCATCTAGATCGGAATGATATGATCAGGGATAGTCAGCATGGCTTTGTGAAGGGTAGGTCATGCCTCACAAACCTTATTGAGTTCTTTGAGAAGGTGACTGAACAGGTAGACGAGGGTAGAGCAGTTGATGTGGTGTATATGGATTTCAGCAAAGCGTTTGATAAGGTTCCCCACGGTAGGCTATTGCAAAAAATACGGAGGCTGGGGATTAAGGGTGATTTAGAGATGTGGATCAGAAATTGGCTAGCTGAAAGAAGACAGAGGGTGGTGGTTGATGGGAAATGTTCAGAATGGAGTACAGTCACAAGTGGAGTACCACAAGGATCTGTTCTGGGGCCGTTGCTGTTTGTCATTTTTATCAATGACCTAGAGGAAGGCACAGAAGGGTGGGTGAGTAAATTTGCAGATGATACTAAAGTCGGTGGTGTTGTCGATAGTGTGGAAGGATGTAGCAGGTTACAGAGGGATATAGATAAGCTGCAGAGCTGGGCTGAGAGGTGGCAAATGGAGTTTAATGTAGAGAAGTGTGAGGTGATTCACTTTGGAAGGAATAACAGGAATGCGGAATATTTGGCTAATGGTAAAGTTCTTGAAAGTGTGGCTGAGCAGAGGGATCTAGGTGTCCATGTACATAGATCCCTGAAAGTTGCCACCCAGGTTGATAGGGTTGTGAAGAAGGCCTATGGAGTGTTGGCCTTTATTGGTAGAGGGATTGAGTTCCGGAGTCGGGAGGTCATGTTGCAGCTGTACAGAACTCTGGTCCGGCCGCATTTGGAGTATTGCGTACAGTTCTGGTCACCGCATTATAGGAAGGACGTGGAGGCTTTGGAGCGGGTGCAGAGGAGATTTACCAGGATGTTGCCTGGTATGGAGGGAAAATCTTATGAGGAAAGGCTGACGGACTTGAGGTTGTTTTCGTTGGAGAGAAGAAGGTTAAGAGGAGACTTAATAGAGGCATACAAAATGATCAGGGGGTTGGATAGGGTGGACAGTGAGAGCCTTCTCCCGCGGATGGATATGGCTGGCACGAGGGGACATAACTTTAAACTGAGGGGTAATAGATATAGGACAGAGGTCAGAGGTAGGTTCTTTACGCAAAGAGTAGTGAGGCCGTGGAATGCCCTACCTGCTACAGTAGTGAACTCGCCAACATTGAGGGCATTTAAAAGTTTATTGGATAAACATATGGATGATAATGGCATAGTGTAGGTTAGATGGCTTTTGTTTCGGTGCAACATCGTGGGCCGAAGGGCCTGTACTGCGCTGTATTGTTCTATGTTCTATGTTCTAAATAAGATCCCCCCTCATCCTTCTAAATTCCAAAGAGTACAGACCCAAAGTCCTCAACCATTCATCATACGACAAGCTGTTCATTCCAGGGATCATTCTTGTGACCCTTCTCTGGACCCTTTCCAAGGCCAGCACATCCTTCCTTAGATACGGGGCCCAAAACCGCTCACAATACTCCAAATGGGGTCTGACCAGAGCCTTATACAGACACAGAAGTACATTCCTGCTCTTGTATTGTAGCCTTCTCGACATGAATGCTAACATTGCATTTGCCTTCCTAACTGCCGACTGAACCAGTACGTTAACCTTAACCGTCCCTTTGTGCTTCTGATTTCCTAAGCATTTACCCATTTAGAAAATACTCCAAGCATCCATTCCTTCTTCCAAAGAACACAACCCCTCGCTTTTCCACATTGCATTCCATCTGCCACTTCTTTGCCCACTCTCCTAGCCTGTCCAAGTCCTTCTGCAGACCCTTGCTTCCTCAATACTACCTGTCCCGCTACAGATCTTTGTACAACATTTCCTAATTGGGTTTTCTAGAGGCAAAATATTCCTGCAATTTTCAGGGGGAATTTAATCTTAGACAAAGGCTGGAATTGTCCAGCCATTAAGATTCTCTTTTCCCACTGGCAGCACACCCCCACCTGTAGGTTTCCTGGTGGCTTGAGGTGGCTTCAATGGGAAATCCCATGATAAGCGGTGGGATGAGAGAATCTATGCCATGCCACGGCAAAAAGTGCGGCTGGGGGGGACCAGAAAATTCCACCAAAAGTCTTTCAAGGTTTTACTAATAAAATCCTGTAGTATTTTAGCAAGGATATCAGGCACTAGATGCAGCGCAGAAAAGGTAGTGATTGACAAACCAGAGAATTTTTTGTTAAATATTATTCAACATCTTTAAGGAAATAGATAAATTGAAGCCAATATTTTTAGATTGCTTTTGTGAGGGCCACGAAGAATCCAGCACGAGTTTCAAGGATACAAAGAAATAAAATGCATTTACAATTATATATACACACACACACAACAGCAGCAACCTCGCTTGCTGCTTACTCCTTCCTGCTGGTTCCAAACTGGCCAGCTTTATTTATACAGGGAGTCTGTTCATGATTTCTCTGCCCCCCTCATTGGGGAAGCTCATACTCCCACAGGATTGTGGGATTGTCATTAGTCCCCAGCCAATGGTAAGCAGGCAGGTTATAACAATTGCCATAAACTGTGGAACCAGAAACAGGAAATCAAACTTGAGGTGCAGTCCATTTAAAATGTAAAGTACATGACAAAATGGAACAGACTTGCAGCCAGATAATATGGACACATTGACTGGAGAATTGGTTGGATATGTGAAGGGTATTAATTTTTGGGACAAGCCACATCAGCTAGACAGTTTTTCTGGCACTGTACTTTCCTATGGACCCCAATATGAAGGCTCTTATAAACACTGTTTTCAAATTCAAGTTATTAAACCAGATCTGTATGACATCTTGTGACAATATTTAACGCATCTTCTATTAACCCGAAAGGAACAGCCAAATGTTGATAATTCTAAACATTTTACAATCATTAATATAAAAGCAGTAAATCAATAGGTCAATACATTGGAATGCATAATATCCTAATGCTTCATTGAGTATGGCATCAGGATTTTCTTAAAAAGAACATTTATGGTTGTTAACTGTTTTTTAAAAAGCAATGCAATAAATAAATAAAACAAATTGCACCATGAGGTATACAACTCTTGTTAGAAACATTTCAGACTCTGGCTGATTATCTTCAAATAGCTACTTCAACTGGGTTGTTTCAAGTCTCTTCCTTGTCTTCAGACAAGATTACACGGCTTTAAAATAATATTTTTTTAAACTATCCTACTTGGAAAAAATTATGGACTCGAGTCAGGCAGATCAGAACTCAGCTCCTCTTTCTCAGTCAAAGCTTCTCCAAATTCACTCACTCTCAGCTCTGACATCATCTTCCCAAGCTAAAGAAATAAATTAACTTTCCCAAGGACTGCAAGCACATTAAATCCCAAGGGACCTCCCCAGGCAAACACTATGCATTCCTTGGTCAATTTCACATGCTGGCTGCTAAAACTGCCCAAGCCCTGAACAGAACTCTCCTTTTTAACAAAAAAAACATGACCATGGCAATAAAACACACTCCAATCTTAGCCTTTTAACCCTTAAATTGTCTCAATATTTAGAAGTCAATATTCCTAAAATGTTCCAATGGTCACAATTCCACCCTTCACTTTTAGTCCATTCTCCCAACTCATGAAGCTCTCTTTTCTTATTTTGATATAATTGATATCACTGCCTCTAATCCTAGGCAAAATAATATCGATGCTGGAAATCCTCAGCAAGTCAGGCAACATCTGTGGAGAGCAGAGTTAACATTTCAGATCAATAACTCCCATCATCCAGCTGAAACATTAACTCTGTTTCTCTCCAAATAGGGCCCGAGTTTCTGAGTATTTCAGCATTTTCTCCGTTTATTCCACTGATGCACAATGAACAAAAGTGCGAGCAGAACTGGTGGAACACCACGATACACAAACACTTTAGACTAACTAGTTTCAACTCCTAATTTAAAAGTAAAATATTGCAGATGGCGGAATCTGAAACAAAAATCAGAAAATGTTGGAAAAACCCAGCTGGTTTGGCAGCATCTGTAGAAAGAAAAAATAGAATTAATGTTTTACCAGCATTTTCTGTTTTTTCTTTCAACTCCCATGGTTTTCTGCCTTCAAACCAATTTGACATCCTTCCACTCATTACATCTGACTCAACCTGCTCTAGTAACATACACATTTGCCTTGATTTTCCACATCTGCTAAATCTGTTACCTAGTCAATCTATTTAAGCTTCAAAAAAGCTTAAATTCACCTGAATAGACAGTCTATTCAAAAAAAATAAAGTAACATTGTGTGAATAAAAATTCACATAACATATAAAAAGCTATTTTTAAAAGCCAAGAGCATTATTTATGCCAATGATCGCCATTCAATTTCATGGTGCAAAAATTACAAGAATAAAGCTGGTGTGATAAAAATATACGTACCGGTCTAATTTAGTCAACATTTAGCGAAGTAATTGCAGATTAAAGAAAAATGCAACGAACATTGTGGAAGCAACAATTAACATTTCAGAAAACATTACACCAATACATTAATCACAGTTGAACTGACATATTACCCAAGGTTCACTCCCAAAATTAGTTAATTAATAAAAGCTGACTAATATCGGGAAAGTGTTTTTAAAATGCAACTTTTCTCCATTGTTTCCCTTGCTTGGATTGACTCCAAGTACTGTAAACTATCTTTTAATTACCAACAAGAAATGGGGAACAGATGCCAACTGGAACTTTAATTTTACGCTCAAGCTGAGGGGAGATTACATATTTAAATTAGAAACTCTTGGGAACAGCCTTAAGATTTAAGGCTCTTCTAATCCAGTGCTTGATCTCTGACAGCACACATGAAACTGAGGGAACATACATGTTTGTATCTAGTGTACAGCGGTCGTAAGGGAAATGGTAATGAGATTGCCTGGTGGAGATTAAAGATGTAAATGTTCAGAGTGTTGCCAAATTAGGGAAGGAAACACTCAGCTAAAAAGACTTTTCAGAAATAGGCCTTTTAATGAGAATGTTCATTCTGCTATTCCAGTTATTTAACTGACAATTTAGAAATCTCAAAAGCATTTGTATTTTTATTACATTACCCACTTCAGGTTTGATTTAACTTTAGTCCAGAGAGTCTGTAATACGGGCAGACAAACCTCTGGGCTTTTCTCCAACTTGGAAACTCGAGGGCAACACTCAATAATGGGACTTTTACCATTATAAATGCCAATCAAAACTTTGGTGACGGTGATGTGCTGAGCGGACACACATCAGGTAGCTCTCCTTTTAAATCGCATTTTGCTGAAAATTCGAAGACAAAACTACCTCAACACGAGAGTATGCTGGCAAACGGGAGCTCGGGGGGCTGAAAAGACCGAAGAAGTGGGGAGAAAAGCCACAAGCAGCAGGTGGGAGAGGCGGCAGACCCACGAGGCTAAGGAGACCAACGACCCAAGCATCAGTCTCCCCCGCCCCCTTGAGAGAACGACTCTGATCTTGAGGGGGTGACTGTGTACAGGACCGGTCGAACCCCAGATCGGGGAAAAGGAAGGGAGCTGGGAAAATTTGTGGAGCATATGGGAGCGATAACCCTTGGCGGTTCCTACACCCTCGACTAGAGCTTCTGACAGGAGGAAAAAACTACAAATGAACTTTAACCTGCTATCCACCTCGAAAGCAGTGCACCAACTCTGCCAGACACAGGGGACCTTCTATGAACACGGGAAAAAGGCTTGCCACCTATTGGTTCACCAGCTGAGAAAGCAGGCAGCCATGCGAGAGATCGCTCAGGTGAGGAACAGCAGAGGCTGGTAACAGCAAAAAGTCAACCTCGAACGTTCAAGTCCTTTTATCAAGGGCTGTACACCTTCAAACCCCCCCCCGGACGCAGGGATGAAACTGTTCCTTGATGGCCTGGATATGGCAGTCGTGGGAGAACGGTCGATGGGGGAAGCTGGAAGCAGCAGTAGGACTGGGAGAGATCATGGAGAGTTTCAGCTCCATGCAGGCGGGGAAGGTACCGGGACCTGACAGGTTCCGGACAAACTTCTGTAAGAGATTCGCACCAGTCCTGGCCCCACACTGATGGACATGTTCGGAGACTCGCTAGCGAAGGGCAATCTGGCTCCTATGCTAACACAGGCCACGATATCGCTGATACCCAAAAAAAGACAAGGACCCGATGGAATGCGGATCATACAGACCCATTTCACTACTCAATGTAGATGCGAAGATACTCGCAAAGTCCCTGGCCAAGAGATTGGAGAACTGCGTACCAGAGGTGGTCACAGAGGACCAGACAGGCTTTGTCAAGGGTAGGCAGCTAACTGCCAACATCAGGCGGCTGGATGCTCAATGTAATAATGATCCATTCCAGGGAGGGAACACCAGAGGTGATCATCTCAATGGATGCAGAAAAGGCCTTCGACAGAGTCGGAAGGAAGTACCGCAAAGGTACTGGAGAGGTTTGGGCTGGGGACGGGGGTTCATTACTTGAGTGAAATGTTCGCTATCCCCGCTTCTGTTCGCCCTGGCAATTGAATCCCTGACAATCGCCCTATGAGATGCGAAGAGTTGGAAGGGCATCTGAAGAGGGGGCAGAGAGCATGGAGTATTGCTCAATGCAGACGACCTGCTCCTCTATATCTCTGACCCACACAACTGCCTGAAAACAATCATGGAACTGCTGAAAGAGTTTGGAGCCTTTTCGGGCTACAAACTCAGCCTGGGCAAGAGCGAAGAATTCCCCGCAAATCCGAACGGGGGTGGGATAGAACTGGAGGGACTACCATTCAAACAACCCCAAAACAAATTCCGCTACCTGGGGATCCAGATAGCCCATGACTGGACACAGATTCATAAGTGGAATCTGGCTAGCCTGGCAGAGGAAGTTAAAAAAGACCTACAGATATGGGATGCGCTTCTGCTTTCCCTGGCAGAGACGTTGAACATACTTCCGAGGATCCCCTTCCTGTTTAGATCCATACCGATCTTCATCCCCTAGCCCTATTTCCAAAGAGGGCAAAATTATCATGCCGTCTGTGTGGGGGGGGGGGGGGGGGGGGGGGCAGGAACCCAAGAATCGCCAAGACAACACTGCAAAGGAGGAAAAATATGGGCGGTCTGGCCTTCCCAAACCTACAGTATTACCACTGTGCAGCCACAACCGAGAGGGTGAGAGGATGGATGTGAGCCAAATATGTGAATGTGTAAGGCTGGAGGACTCCTCCTGCAAAGGAACAACCCTCCGAGCCCTCGCCATGGCAGCGCTCCCATCCCTCACAACAAAGTACACATCCTGCCCAGTGATGGCAGCCACTCTGAAAACATAGCACCAAATGAGACAGCATTTCAAATTAACCGGGATGTGCCCCATCTGTGGCAACCACAGATTCCCACCAGCCATGCTTGATGCCACATTTAAAAAATGGAGACAGGATGGGGGAGCGCTAGCGGTCAGGGACTTTCACATAGGAGACAGACTCATGACCTTGGATGAACTGACGGAGGGCCTGCCGACAGGACAGGAGCTCAAATTAAAACTTTCTCCGCAAGGAGACGCCACGATGCCCCAGGGCCCCAGAGAGAGACTACTCAAGAAACTAAAACATGGACAGCAAGAAGGGGAAAACTGCGGGACCGTATGCGGATGGTTACTGGATAGGGCAAGACTACCACTTGTCAAGGCCAGATGGAAATAGGAGGACGAATTGGGGGCAGAAGTGAATTGGAGATTCTGGAGCGAAGCACTGAGTAGGGCCTACTCCACCTGCTCCTGTGCTAATTCCTGCCAATCCTCATGCAGTTTAAAGTGGTGCACAGAGTTCACATAACCAGAACCCAAAATTCTTCCAGGAGGTTGAGGACAAAAGGGAGGCCCGGCCAACCACGGCCACATGATCTAGGCATGCCCCAGACTTGTCGGGTTCTGGACAGCCTTCTTCGAAGTGAGGTCTAAGGAAGTGGGGGCGAACGTGGAGCCATGCCCGAGAGTGGCAGTCATTGGGGTGTCAGACCAGCCAGAACTGCATATGGAGAGGAGGGCGGTCTTTCTAGCTTTTGCTTCCCTAATCACACGCTGGAAAATCCTGTTCGGCTGCGGTCAGCAGCACCAGACTGGTTGGTAGACCTCTTAGAACTCCTCCACCTGGAGAAGATCAAGTATACCATCCGAGGGTCGGACGAGGGCTTCCACAAAGCATGGGGGTCATTCATCACTCTGTTCCAAGACCAGTTCAAGGCTAACAGTGACTAGGCAAGGGAGTAAGATCAGGGAAGATACACACAAGAGAAAGAGGTGTAGGGGAAGGGGAGAAGGGAACCCAAGGGGTCAAAGGAGGAGGAAGAGGAGAGGGGCCACGAGCCCCCCCCCCCCCCCCCCAAACAAGACCCCCAACAGAAAGAAATGGAACGTAGCGTGTGGCACCAAAGGCAGAAGGCATCAAGAGGGATACTAAGCCACCAAATAAAGTAAGGAGAGGGCGGGGGGGGGGGGGGGGGGGGGGGGGGGGAGAGGGGGGGAAAGAGAGAGACAGAGGGGGGAAACCACATGTAAAAAGCTGTGTAAATAAGAAATGACTTTATTTGTAAGCATCAGGTACACTTGAGCCGTTACTCTGTTAAAAAGTGGAAAATACCAATCAGAAATACACCTGTAGGTCTTCCTGCAGGAAAAGTTTGTGGTAAGAGTTTGAGATACAGCATACTTTGGAAAAATACAAGAGCTGTATAACAATATATTAGCTATGCATGCAACATGTTCTGTACACCCTGAAGTTTCAATTTTTACATTGCAGTGTTTTTCCATTTTCCATTAACGATTTACTTAATTTTGTTGCCAAAGCTGTAGTCGCTGGAAGTTTCTGTGAGATGCCCAGGAACTCCTAAATGGCGTAAGTCACCATGTATTGCTTTGCATAGCAGAAAATGTATCTTCAGGCACTTTGTAGGCAATTGTGTCCTGCTTCATGGGACAATGCTTGTTGCTTTCCTTAAAGCCAAATAACCAGTCACAATGTCTGAAGGAAGCATGCGGATGTATGAGAATTCTTCTGTGCTGCTATATCGTAGCTTGCTTTGTGGGTCTGTATAATTGGCCTGTAAGAAAAAGCAGTACTCCTGAACAAGTGAGTCATCTAACGAGAATGCACTTTAGGACTTGCAGCGTGACCAGCAAGCCCAGCTGTCTAGCAATTAATTTTAATAGACCGAAATTTGTGTGATCACAAATTGAATATGTTGACTTTCACAGCTTCACACCTAAATCACATTCTCATAGTATAGAGTGTGCGTTGGGAGTACCAAACTGCAAATTTTATTATAGCAGCCAAATTATAGTAATAGTAATAATAATAAAAAATAAAACACCAAATTTGAACTAGTTATGTGAGCTAAGACACCAAAACAGGCCATGTTTCATTTGTAAAATCTTCCTGTCTGTTGAAACATAACATTGAACAACCTTTAATCAGAACTGGAGGTAATAGATTTTTCCTTTAAAAAAATTCTGAATGTAATGCCATATGATTATTACAAATTGGGATGATTAATCAACCAAAGTAATTCTATTTTAATACAATCTGACCATGGTGGGATGATAGAGTACTAGTCTCATAACTCAGCACAGCCACACGAGAGTTGTATGGATCAATTTCAAGTCTGATAAATAGGATATTAAATCCACTCCTTAATTCCTGTTAAGTATTTTATTTATACCGCATGTCAAAAATCTGTGGCGTTTTTGCCATCCACCTTATTTATAATTGGGAACTAAACTGCACCATATAAATGGAGCCTATTTAGAATAGAGAAAATCCAGCTTTTTGCAAATAAGTTTACATCATCCATGATCTCATCCTGCAGCTTGCTGAAGCTAGGCTCTCAGATGGTGATTCTGCTTTCCCTGCAGAGATCAACTATTGCACCACATTCCCCTTAGTGGTGTTTTAGCCTTTACTGTTGAGCTTCTTTATTCATCAGGCACTTCCTCCTCCAGCCCTCTTATTCTAAGTTGAAATATATCCTCTCCGTCACTGCTCATACTCAAGTTCCTATTTAAGGAATTATAAAACCACATGTCTTTCAATGATCTGAACAAAAAACAAGATGTGACCAATGAGATCAAGTTCAATTACTTAGCATGCATCATAACTAATTAGTTGTAGCTGGACTCTCCTTTATTATGAAGGTTATTTTCACCAGTGGCTCTACCAGGAGACTAATGGAGTTCTTCAGGGATCAACTCCGTTTTCCCATGTTCACTCCATATGCCTCTTAGCCTTATTTAACAAAAATAGTCTTAAAAAGCATCCACAACTTTTTGGAGAAAAGAGTTTAAAATTTGTTCTACCCTTCATGTGAAAAAGTATTTTTTGATTTCACTCCTAAATGATCAAGTTCTAACTGCAAGATTATCTTTCCAGTTCCTGATTTCTCACCAGTTACTATTTTGTCTGCTTATCTACCCTATCAAATCCTGACATTTTTAAAGGCGTTGATCAGATCACTCAATATTCTATATCCAAGGGAATATAAAGACAAATGTATCCAACTTGTTCGCAATTTAACCCCTTAGCCTTAGCACCGGAGGTGTGGTTCCAAAATCTTAATGCAGTATTGCAGACTGGGCCTGACCAACGTTTTATACAACTGGGCACAACATCTGCCCCTATATATTCCAGACTTCGAAATAAAAGTCAACATTCCATTAGGCAATTCTTCTTGCCTGTCTACTAGCTTCTAATGGTTTGTCTACATCTAAACCTCCATCCAGTCATTGCCA
Source organism: Scyliorhinus torazame (assembly GCF_047496885.1). NCBI lineage: Eukaryota > Metazoa > Chordata > Chondrichthyes > Carcharhiniformes > Scyliorhinidae > Scyliorhinus > Scyliorhinus torazame. The sequence goes on from NC_092712.1 coordinate 150,666,651, forward strand.
GAAAGTCACCCGCAATGACTTCCCTTTTCGATTCTGCTCTGGAATCCCCAAGGACTCTCTTTGGCTGCTTCCTAATTCTTATCAACCTCATGCTGCATATCTGAAACAAAATTAGAAAATGCTGGAAATACTCAGCAGATTAGACAACATCTCTTTAGAGAGAAACAGAGCCAACCTTTCAGGTCAATGTCCTTTCAGCAGATTTGGAAAAAGTTGGAGATGTAACAGGTTTTAAACAAGAACAAAGGCAGTAAAAGGGGTGGGGCAGAACACAGAGAAAGATCTGTGATAAAGGTAGTGTTGACTTCTTTATTTCTATGTGAACCACAAGCTGTTTCTTATACTGACTGAATGACCACACAACCAGTATATTAGTTCAAAAGACAGTTTATTAATAAACACAAGACTTATTTCTATATGCAATGATACACGTGGCTACACACTAAACTAGACCTAATAACAAAGATGACCTTTACTTATCTTCGGGGTGACCGGCTTTGTGCGGGAGATAAGGCCTTTATCCACGTGGGTCGGTTGGAAGTTGTCAGGTTAGTCTCGGCTGGGCTCGTCCTTCAGGTAGCAATCGCGGGTCCTTGAACTTGGCTGGTTGATATGCTGCAATTGGTCGCACACAGGCCGATCCAAAAGAGGCCAATCCTTAGTTGCGCAGGGCTTCTTTTCCTGCTCCCCCTTCGCGCCCTTTTGGACGGTGCTATCTCAGGATCCAATGAATCAATAGTATCTTGATCGCCCTAATCGATTCTGGCCAATTAGGGGCAGGTACCTCGATGGCTGGGCAGGTCCTAGCTATCATTGCCCCAGCCACGTATGCCTTTCCAAATAAGGGGAAGTGGCGCCAGTTAGTCTGCTGCTGTTGCCGTTCCTTGATTTGAGTTCTATTGTCCTGGGGAAAATGGTGACTGACCTTTAATAGGTCCAAGTTTCTGTCAGGTCTGGCTTCTTTGCACAATACACTGAGGCTGTGTACTTGCCTGTGCCCAAAGTTGACCACAATTCCCTTGGTCCTTTGTAGGTGGCCATTTTAGATGGCTACAGGAGAAAACAGGAAATATTAAATTGCAAAAGAGATGACGGTGCAGCAGAGCAAAAGGAGATGGTAATGGCAGAATCAAAGAAACAAAAAGTGCGTCTAGATGCAGCATAATTGGGAATAGCAGAATCATCACGGGCAGATGTCCTCTGTCAAAAATGTTTACCTCAATGGTAAGCATTTAATTGAAAGATGATTTGTTATTCCTTGAACCTAAATTCAGCCTCATTGGAACTGTGTAGGAATCCTAGGACCAGTCTCCTTCCAACCTCAGCTCATCTTCCATTGAAATCTTCACCCATGCTTTTACTATTGAGGCTCAACATTTTTACAATCCTTTACTGTTTGGCCTCACCTTTTACCCTCCCAAAACTCATCCAAAATTCAGCTGCCTTTTTCAACCAAGTCCGATTCACACATCACCCTTGTGATTGATGGCCCACATTTGGTCCGGCAACTCCGATTTTAAAATGCTGATCCTGGTTTAGAAATCCTTCCATGTCATCGCCTCATTCTATCACTATACCCTCCTGAGGCCTACAGCCCCAAGGTTCTTGTGCTCTTCCAATACTTGCCCCATCCAATTCTGATCTCGACGCATCCCTGATTTTCTTCGTTCTAATATTTAGGTTGTCACAAATGTGTAATTACGATATAATAAGTTTTAAAGGCACATTTTAAAAGTACATTTGTTCTCAAACCTTTACATTTTCAAGATGGAGGTATGGACATACAATATGGCACCCTTTCCTGTTTACTCAAACCTTGATGTGGAGATGCCGGTGTTGGACTGGGGTGAGCACAGTAAGAAGTCTTACAACACCAGGTTAAAGTCCAACAGGTTTGTTTTGAATCGAGAGCACTGCTCATTCCTCAGGTGAATGAAGAGGTAGGTTCCAGAAACATATATAGAGAGAGAGACAAAGTCAAAGATGCAAGACGATACTTAGATTGCGAGCATTTGCAGGTAATTAAGTCTTTACCGGTCCAGGCGGAGCAACTGGAGACAGGGATAACCACAGGTTAAAGAGGTGTGAATTGTCTCAAGCCAGGACAGTTGGGCCCTCTATTAGTGAGGACTTTCAATGAGGCGAGGGGGGGGGGGGGGGGGTGTCCCTACCCCCGACGATGTCCAGGGCGATGATCTCACTGATCTTGAAGCGGGACAAGGACCCATTACAGTGTGGGTCGTATAGGCCAATCTCTCTCCTCAACGTGGACGCGAAGCTGTTAGCGAAGGTGTTGGCTACCAGAATTGAGGACTGTGTCCTGGGGGTGATTCAAGAGGACCAGGTGGGTTTTATTAAGGGAAGACAGCTGAATACCAATGTGCGGTGGCTCCTTAATGTAATCATGATGCCTACAGTGGAGGGGGAGGTGGAGATAGTGGCAGCGATGGACGCGGAGAAGGCCTTCGATAGGATGGAGTGGGGGTACCTCTGGGAAGTGTTGAGGAGGTTTGGGTTCGGGGAGGGGTTCATTAGTTGGGTTAGGCTACTTTACGGAGCCCCGGTGGCGAGTGTGGCCACGAATCGGAGGAGGTCGGAATACTTTTGGCTGTACCGGGGGATGAGGCAGGGGTGCCCCCTATCCCCCTTGCTATTTTCATTGGCAATTGAGCCTTTGGCTATGGCTCTAAGGGAGTCCAGGAACACCGGGTTTAGTTTTATGCCGATGACCTGTTACTGTATGTGGCAGACCCAGTGGGGGGGATGACGGAGGTGATGCGGATCCTCAGGGAGTTTGGAGACTTTTCCGGGTATAAGCTCAACGTGAGGAACAGTGAGCTCTTCGTGGTACACCCAGGGGACCAGGGAAGGGGGATAGATGAGCTTCCACTGAAGAGGGCGGAAAGGAGTTTTCAGTATCTGGGGATCCAGGTGGCCAGGAGCTGGGGGGCCCTACACAAGCTCAACTTGACGAGGCTGGTGGAGCAGATGGAGGAGGAGTTTAAAAGGTGGGATATGCTGCCACTCTCCTTGTCAGGTAGGGTACAGTCGGCGAAGATGACGGTGCTCCCGAGGTTCCTTTTTATATTCCAGTGCCTCCCCATCCTGATCCTTTTTTAAGAGGGTCAGTAGGAGCATCATGGAATTTGTGTGGGCGAAAAAGACCCCAAGGGTGAGAACGGTGATTCTGGAGCGGAGTAGGGACAGAGAAGGGTTAGCGTTACCTAATCTGTGTGGGTATTACTGGGCTGCCAATGTGGCGATGATACGCAAGCGGGTAATGGAGGGGGAGGGGGTGGCGTGGAAGAGGCTGGAGATGGCATCCTGTGTGGGCACGAGTCTGGGAACACTGGTGACAGCACTGCTGCCGCTCCCGCCGAGTAGGTACACCACGAGTCTGGTGGTGGCGGCGACTTTGAAAATTTGGAGGCAGTGGAGGCGCCACAGGGGTGGAGGTAGAGGCTTCGGTTTGGTTCCCGATCCGGGAGAACCATCGGTTCGTCCTGGGGAGAATGGATGGAGGGTTCCTGAGCTGGCACAGGGCAGGAATTAGAAGGATGGGGGACCTGTTTTTAGACGGGCCGTTTGCAAGCCTTGGGGCGCTGGAGGAAAGATTTGGGCTGCCCCTCGGAAATGCCTTCAGGTACATGCAGGTAAGGGCCTTTGTAAGACGGCAGGTGAGGGAGTTCCCGCTGCTTCCTGCACTCAGGATCCAGGATAGGGTGCTCTCGGGGGTGTGGGTTGGAGAGGGCAGGGTCTCAGCGATCTACCAGGAGATGCAGGGGGAGGAGGAGACCTCGGTGGAGGAGCTAAAGGGTAAATGGGAGGAGCTTGGGGAGGAGATAGACGAGGGTACGTGGACGGACGCCCCGGGTAGGGTTAATTCTTCCTCCTCTTGCGCCAGGCTTAGCCTGATACAATTTAAGGTTCTTCACAGAGCGCATATGACAGGGGCGAGGCTGAGCAGGTTCTTTGGGGTGGAAGACAGGTGTGGGAGGTGCTCGGGGAGCCCAGCAAATCTTACCCATATGTTCTGGGCGTGCCCGGCGCTGGATGGGTTCTGGAGGGGTATCGCGAGGACGATGTCTAAGGTGGTGAACACCCAGGTTAAGCCGAGCTGGGGGTTAGCACTATTTGGGGTATCGGACGAGCCGGGAGTGCAGGAGGCGAAAGAGGCCGGTATTCTGGCCTTTGCGTCCCTGGTAGCCCGGCGGAGGATTCTGCTACAGTGGAAGGATGCTAGGTCCCCGAGCATGGAAGCCTGGATCAGTGACATGGCAGGGTTCATTAAATTGGAGAGGGTAAAATTAGCCTTGAGAGGGTCTGTGCAAGGGTTCTTCAAGCGGTGGCAACCATTCCTAGACTTTCTAGCGGGGCGTTAGGAGGTGGTCAGCAGCAGCAGCAACCCGGGGGGGGGGGGGGTGTACTTTGTGTTTTCTAATGTGTTTATTATTGCTTAATGGGGGGTTTGTATATTGGGGGAATTCGTGATGTAGTTGTAAGATGTTTATTTATGTGTTCTTTGTTTTTCTTTTTTCTGTATTTGTTGAAAATATGTAAAAATTTGAATAAAAATATTTCTTAAAAAAAAGCACGATGGCAGTGGGCTTCCCAGTGCTCCAATTTAAAAAGCAGAGGCTGGAAACCTCGGAAGATCTGGTCAGAATTACAGACCCGATCTAGGCGGCTGTGGAAAGAATGGAGCAGAAACTTGAAGCCCAGGGTGCGTCACTGCTGAAAATGGAGGGGTCCGTATCCTACCACGAAGACCGGCTGGCTCGTTAGAAGTGGAAGTTACCTTGGTGGCTGACAGCCATAAGAAGTTGCGTGACAAGGTGAATAAACTTGAAAACTGCGAGTGACACCAAAACCTTCTGACTAATGGGGTCAGCTCAAAGTAGTTTGCCTTTGCAGCGAGGGACGAGGCAGGAGTGCCCACTCTGTCCATTGCTCTTTGCCCTTTCAATTGAGCCATTGGTGATGGCTCTCAGGACTTCTAGGGAATGGAGTGGTATTGACTGGGGGGACACACCGGGTTTGATGAGTATCTATTTGGCAAGAACGGCAGAGATGCCGAAACCAGTGCCCTCAAGGTGGTCCACCTATATGTGGCTGTTCTCCTGCTGTATATTTCAAACCCTGCTGCGTGTCTTGCTAGAATAATGGAGATTCTGAAAGAGTTTGGCACGTTCTCTGGTTATAAGCTCAACATGACAAAGAATGAGGTGTCCCGTTTAACACCGGAGGGCAAGAGGGTAGTTTGAATGAGCTTCCGTTCCGTTTGGCACAATCGAGTTTCCGGTATCTGGGCATACATGTGGCGTGTGATTGGGCCCCAATTCCATAGCTAAATTTGTCAAGAATTGTGGAGAATATGTGGGTGGATTTCAAGAGATGGGATGTGTTGCCACTGTCCTTGAGTGGGCGAGTGAAGACAGTAAAAATGGTGATTCTGCCAAAATTCTTGTTTATATTCCAGAGTCTCTAAGTCTTCTGCCCAAATCATGCTTTAAGAAGATTAAGAGCTGATCCTGAGCTTTGTGTGGGTGGGGAAGATTCCTCGAACCAAGAGAGCTTTCCTGGTGAGAGACAGAGGACGGATGGCCTGGTGCTCCTGAACTTACAGAATTATTACTGGGATGCAAACATCGCCATGGTAAGGAAGTGGATGGAAGTCCAAAGGTCGGTATGGGGCAGGGTAGAGGAAGACACATGTAAGGGGACCACCTCGAGGGCACTGGTTTCGGCATCTCTGCCGTTCTTGCCAAATAGATACTCATCAAACCCGGTAGTAATCTCTCACTGAAGGTGCGGAACCAGTGCCCGGCAGCACTTTGGGATGGAGGGCATGTATATGAGGGCTCCAATTTATGATAACTATAGATTTCTACTAGCAAGGCTAGATGCTAGGTTTAGGGAGTGGGACCAGCTGGGGATTAGATGCTTTGAGGACTTGTTCTTGGGAAGAAAGTTTGCGGACTTGTCTGAGCTGGCGGAGGTTTACCAGCTACCTAACTGAAAAGGGCCTTTCTGAAAAGGAGGTGGGTTCGTTCCCAATGTTGCCACCCTCGGGGCTACAGGATAGGCTCCTATCGGAGGACGAGATTGGGAAAGGCAAGGTCTCCGACATCTATGCAGAACTGACCAAAAAGGAGAAAGCATCAATGGAGGTTACTTAGCTAAAATGGGAAGAGGAACTTGGGGAGGGGGGGGGGGGAAGAAAGAGCGGGATTTGGAAAGAGGTGATGCGCAGGATAAATGCTTCCTTATCCAATTCAAAGAGGTAGGTGGGTTTGCATATATGGTGGGTTTGCCATGTTATTATTATAGAGCTATAAGGGCGGCGCAGTGGTTAACACAGCTGCCTCACGGCGCCGAGGTCCCAGGTTCAATATCAGCTCTGGATCACTGTCCGTGTGGAGTTGGCACATTCTCCCTGTGTTTGTGTGGGTTTCGCCCCCACAACCCAAAGATGTGCAAGGTAGGTGAATTGGCAACGCTAAATTGCCCCTTAATTTAAAAAAATGAATTGGGTACTCTAAATTTATTTTTAAAAAGTTATAGTGCTATATGATATGTTACTGCTTAATGGTTTGTTTGTTATGGTTCTTTAGTTGTTCTGGTCTCTGTACTTAGTTTATTGGAGGTATATCAAATATCTTTAAAAAGTGGTAACCGCAGACCCAGTGAGGAACAAGAAATCTTCTCCTTCTCCCAGAACCTGTTTGACCTGCTGAGTCCATCTAAAAAGGCAAACACTGACTAGTCAATTGTAGAAACCATAGCAGCTGCTAAACTGAACCTCGAGTTTCAACTCCTTCACTTTGGAAAGAAGGAATTCAAGCAATGATACCTCAGACTGATTTGAAGTTTCATCTTTACGTATCTTTTTAACGGTTTTTAATCTCATCTGTATTTTAGTTAATGAATTCATCACTTTTACCCAAGTAACTTCAGCAATAGTTTTTGTAATAAGACTAAAGTTGCTCTGCTGGATTATTTTCAAAGATGTGCAGGTTAGGTGGATTGGCAATGCTAAAATTTCTCATGTCCAAAGATGTGCAGGTTAGGTGGAGTTACAGGGTTAGGGAGGGGCTGTGGACCTAAGGTAGGGTGCTCTTTCAGAGAGTTGGTGTAGATTCAATGGCCGAATGGCATCCTTCTGCACTGTAGGGATTCTATTAAAAAGAAAAATTGAACTACTCAATTTCAAAGGAGGCTACATGCATACACAAATTCTTGGCTCAGTGACCACTTTTAAGTGGTTGTGACAAGGTTTTAAGCTCTAGAATTCCCTCCCTAAACCCCATCTCTCTTCTTTCTAAGATATTTCTTAAAACTTACCTTCATGACCAAGCTTTTGGCCACTGCCGGAATATTTCCTTATAGGGTTTGGTTAAACATGGGCAGGATTCTCCGTTTTGCCGGCGCCCCGGGGGTTTCCCGACGGCATGGGGCTGCCCCACAATGGGAAACCCCATTGACTGGACGGCGTAACGGAGAATCCCACCGGCGGGTCTGGGCAGAAAGGTAGCGTGGCGGGGCGGAGAATCCAGCCCCATGGCTGTGAAACTCACCGTGGGACACTAACTGGCCAACATACAGAAATAAATTTTTCTGTTGTTGCTGGTAGTCTATAATTCCCAGTTTCTCACCATTTAGAAAATACTCTGATTTTTCTTTCTTGGGTTCAGTAGGATAATTGCACTTGCTGACATTGAACTTAATCATACTTTTGCTCACTTACTTAATCTGCTATCTGCACCACTTGGTGTACCTTCTACTTCGTGTTATGGGCCAGGGTTTAGAGAACCCCAAAGTGTATCATGGAGTTCACCTGACCCACAACTTTTACTAGATTGTGGTATGGGGAGCACACGGCCCACTCTACAGGTGTGGTACAGCAGAAATGGAAAAGTATTTTTTAAAGCAAAACAATGTTTATTCTATGAACTCAAGTTAACCTTTTTTAAAACATACAGTGAACATCTTAGCAATAATTAATTCAAATACAACCCCCAAAGAATACAACACTAAGTAATCCTTTAAGCTTTCCTTTTGACATCCATAAGACTTAAAACACCTTTTACCAGAAGCACATCAGGTTAAAGTCACTACTGTTATTAGTTTTAAATCACCAGGATCGATTTACAGTCTTTAGGTTAGAGAGACTCTAATACACCTTCTGGCTGTGACTGCAGCTATCCAGCTCTGAAAACGAAACTAAAACACACCCTGCAGCAAACAGCCTAAAATGAAAGTAAAAAGCTGACAGACAGCCCAGCTCCACCCACTCTGACATCACTGCAGTAATAAACACCCATTTCTTAAAGGTACTCTCACTACACATATTTATATACACACCCATTTATAAACACCCGTTTCTTAAAAGGTACTCTCACATGACACTTAGTCATCTACAAATTCAGACATACAACTCTTTCTTTTATTCAAATCATTGATAAATAAACTAAATATCTGAGACCTCTGAACTGATTTCACCACTTGTCACCCCACCAGAATAGCTGCCCTTTATCTCCACTCTGCCTCCTACATAGAACATAGAACAATACAGCGCAGTACAGGCCCTTCGGCCCACGATGTTGCACCGAAACAAAAGCCATCTAACCTACACTATACCATTATCATCCATATGTTTATCCAATAAACTTTTAAATGCCCTCAATGTTGGCGAGTTCACTACTGTAGCAGGTAGGGCATTCCACGGCCTCACTACTCTTTGCGTAAAGAACCTACCTCTGACCTCTGTCCTATATCTATTACCCCTCAGTTTAAGGCTATGTCCCCTCGTGCTAGCCATTTCCATCCGCGGGAGAAGGCTCTCACTGTCCACCCTATCTAACCCTCTGATCATTTTGTATGCCTCTATTAAGTCTCCTCTTAACCTTCTTCTCTCTAACGAAAACAACCTCAAGTCCATCAGCCTTTCCTCATAAGATTTTCCCTCCATACCAGGCAACATCCTGGTAAATCTCCTCTGCACCCGTTCCAAAGCCTCCACGTCCTTCCTATAATGCGGTGACCAGAACTGTACGCAATACTCCAAATGCGGCCGTACCAGAGTTCTGTACAGCTGCAACATGACCTCCTGACTCCGGAACTCAATCCCTCTACCAATAAAGGCCAACACTCCATAGGCCTTCTTCACCACCCTATCAACCTGGGTGGCAACTTTCAGGGATCTATGTACATGGACACCTAGATCCCTCTGCTCATCCACACTTTCAAGAACTTTTCCATTAGCCAAATATTCCACATTCCTGTTATTCCTTCCAAAGTGAATCACCTCACACTTCTCTACATTAAACTCCATTTGCCACCTCTCAGCCCAGCACTGCAGCTTATCTATGTCCCTCTGTAACCTGCTACTTCCTTCCACACTATCGACAACACCACCGACTTTAGTATCGTCTGCAAATTTACTCACCCACCCTTCTGCGCCTTCCTCTAGGTCATTGATAAAAATTACAAACAGCAACGGCCCCAGAACAGATCCTTGTGGTACTCCACTTGTGACAGAACTCCATTCTGAACATTTCCCATCAACCACCACCCTCTGTCTTCTTTCAGCTAGCCAATTTCTGATCCACATCTCTAAATCACCCTCAATCCCCAGCCTCCGTATTTTCTGCAATAGCCTACCGTGGGGAACCTTATCAAACGCTTTGCTGAAATCCATATACACCACATCAACTGCTCTACCCTCGTCTACCTGTTCAGTCACCTTCTCAAAGAACTCGATAAGGTTTGTGAGGCATGACCTACCCTTCACAAAGCCATGCTGACTATCCCTGATCATATTATTCCTATCTAGATATCCATACTATTCCTATCTACCTCCCAAACAATTTCCAAACCAAGTCAAAAGGCACCTCTAATTCAGTGTGCTCTCATTCCTGCCATCACTCTTGTGCGGAACATCATTGAATGCGGTCTGGAAGTTCATATAGATAACACTCAAAACAGTTGCCTAGCCACCTTATCAGTGACCTTCAAAAAAGACGGCCTAGATTAAAGACATGACCATAAAACTATGCTGGCACTCTGATCAGCTCATAGAGTGCATCGGAGTCTCTAAATGTTCAGGACTCAAGGCTGTACCAATTTGAATCTGACAGGATACGGGGAAAAGGGGACCTGCATAAAAGTCAAATTAGCAAAACACTTAAAATGTTGGAAAATGTCTCTTTTCGCAGGGGGTCAATGACCTTTGGAAGAATACAAAAGTTCAAAATATTGGGTAATGCGACTCCTGTTTACTATGATCCCCTGGAACTCTTTTTAATTGTCTTTAAGGGATCAGTGAGGAACTTTCCAGAATTGTATTTTCCCTAAATTGGCCCAGACTTCATTTTTTTCCCTCTAAAAGAGACTACATGGTCATTGTTGGGTGGGAGCATTGAGACTTCCGATAACTCCAATAGAGCAGCTTGCCTTTTCCTGTCCAATGTTTGCAAAACAATTTGGACTTTAAAAAATAAACATTCTCCTCCATTTCAAAACCAAATGAATAAAGATGTTTCTCTTTTCCAACTTCTGATTTTACTTCTCCAGAACCAAGTACTGGTGACCAAGCTATTTGTAAGCAGATTTTACTTGATCACACTACTGATGCTTCCTTCTAGAACATTACTGACGATTGTGAGGAGGCTGATAGGGTCGTAATTGGCCAGGTCAAATTTATCATGTTTTGTGCAGAAAGGGCGTAATTAGATACATTTTCAAACTTGAGATAGAAGGCAGTGTACTGGAGTAGCTTGGCTAGGAAAGTAGTTAGCTCAGAGTTGCAACAGGCTGCTGATGGGGCCATAGCAGCTGCTTAATGTGTCACTGAATAGATCAAAATAGCTGGAAATTGTCACCCATAATGATTGGGGCCTCAGGAGGTGGCCTTGTTGGACCATTCACTCAGCATATTTCTACCTTGTCTCTTGCACATGTTCTACAATAGTCAATGTGGGATGTTCATGAAGCCCCCTCCTATTAGTTCCTTGGTTGCCCAATACCATTTTCAACTTGATGTAGTTGCTCTGATCCAGATGATGAAATTGCTCAGCTCAGCCTACAACCTGTGGATTTTAAACTCTGTTTACAGATCTCACTGTGATAGATTATGAACTTGATTCTAATCATAACTTTAATAACTTCATAACTTATCTTTATTCTCCACTTTTTAAGGGGCTATTGTGATATGATTGGTTTGGCGTGTTTGGGAAGGAGATGATGCAAGATGGAAAAAGATTGGCTGATGTTTGGGTATTCTACGTATTTCCTGCATTTATTTTTATTTTTTTGAACAAAAGGTTCATCTGTTTCAACTTGTAGTTAGCAGGCAGAGTGAACCTTAATTTAGATGAAGTTCGATTAAAGCTTTCGAGGATTTAATTTTCTGCTTCACTTTGAACCTAGTTAATCTTTGTAAAATAAGATGTACAGGTTTGAATAGCTTCTGAATTATGGTCCAGAATTATGACGATCCCAGTCTGAATTAATTTTCCTCTTGTACACATTGATGTCAAATCAGGGGCGGCACTGGGCAGCATGTGGCGCAGTGGTTAGCACTGGGACTGTGGCACTGAGGAACCGCATTCGAATCCCGGCCCTGAGTCACTGTCCGTGTGGAGTTTGCACATCCTCCCCATGTCTGCGTGGGTTTCACCCCCACAACCCAAAGATGTGCTGGTTAAGTGGATTGGCCACGCTAAATTGCTGTGCTCGAACCCTAACCCAGCAACTGGCCCCACAGCCCAGCCCCTGGCCACCCCCCACCAGCCCCAGCATAAGCCCGCCCCGCCAGTGGCACCGATCCCGGACGAGTGTGGCACGCCGAGTTCCCGAACACTGGGATCACACATGGCCCGCGCCATTGGGATCTCGGGCCATTGGAGGCGGAGCATCGCGGGTGTGCCGGCCGATGACTCACCAACGGTGTTGCAACGGCGGGCGGCCCAATGACGTTTAGAGGAGGCGGAGCATAGCGGACCGGCATCAAACTGGCGCTTGCCCAGTTTCCGGTGTCGGAATCCATTCTCCGCCCGATCGCCTATCACGATTTTGACGTCGGCTACCGAGTATCTAGTCCCATTTTATTAATTCATTAATGGGATAAGGGCATCGCTGGGTTGACCAGCATTTATTGCGCATTCCTAATTGCACTCGAGAAGGTAGTGGTGAGCTGCTGACTTGAACCACTGCAAACCATGTGGTGAAGGTACATCCTCAGATGATGTTAGGGAGGGAGTTATAGGATTTTAAACTCAGTGACAGTGAAGGAATATTTCCAAGTCAGGATCGTGGAGGGGAACTTCCAGGTGGTTGTATACCTGTGTGTCTGTTGCCCTATCCTTTTAGCTGTAGTGGTTGTGGATGTGGAAGGTGCTATCTAAGGAGCCCTGGCGAGTTCCTCAAGTGCATCTTACAGATGGTACACACTGATGCCAGTGTGTGTCGGTGGTAGAGGGCGTGAATATTTGTGGATGGGGCTAGTCCAATTCAGTTTCTGATCAATGGTAACCCCTAGTATGTTGATAATAGTAATAATCTTTATTAGTGTCACAAGTAGGCTTACATTAACATTGCAATGAAGTTACTGTGAAAATCCTCTAGTCACCACTACAGCGCCTGTTTGGGTACACTGAGGGAGAATTCAAAATGTCCAAATCACCTAACGGGACTTGTGGGAGGAAACTGGAGGAAAGTACAGACTCCGCACAGTCAGTGACCCAAGTGGGGAATTGAACCCGGGTCCCTGCCGCTGTGAAGCAATAGTGCTAACCACTGTGCTACCGTGCTGCCCATATGCTGGTGAGGGATCAACAAAGATAATGCCACTGAATGTCAAGGGACGATGGTTAGATCCTCTCTTGTTGGAGATGGTCATTGCCTAGCATTTCTGTGGTGCAAATGTTACTTGCCGCTTGTCAGCCCAAACCTGGACACTGTCCAGGTCTTGCTGCATTTGGACCTGGCCTGCTTCATTATCTGAGGATTCGTGAATAGTACTGAACATTGTTCAATAATCAGCAAATCATAGAATTTACAGTGCAGAAGGAGGCCATTCAGCCTATCGAGTCTGCACCGGCCCTTGGAAAGAGCACCCAACCCAAGCCCACACCATCACTCTATCCCAGTAACCCCACCCAACCTATTTTTGGACACGAAGGGAAATTTAGCATTGCCAATCCACCTACCTGCACATCTTTGGACTGTGGGAGGAAACTGGAGCACCCGGAGGAAACCCAGGCAGACACAAGGAGAACGTACAGACTCCGTACAGACAGCGACCCAAGCCGGGAATCGAACCTGGAGCTGTGAAGCAACTGTTCTAACCACTATGCTACCATGCTGCCCATATTCCCACTTCTGACATCATGGAAGGTCATTGATGAACAGCTGAAGATGATTAAGGCTAAGACACTATCCTGAGGAACTCCTGCAGTCGTGTCCTAGAACTAAGATGATTGACCTCCAACAAACACAACCATATTCCTTTGTGCTAGATATGACTCTAACCAGTGGAGTGATTCCCCGATTTCCATTGACTCCAGTTTTATTAGGACTGCTTGATGCCACACGGTCAAATGTTACCACTCATCTCAGAAATCCTTATGTCCTCATTGGCCACAGGTGAGATACCAGAGGATTGGACGATAGCCAATGTTGTACCGTTATTTAAGAAGGGTTGCAAGGATAATCCGGGTAATTATAGGCCAGTGAGCTTGACGTCAGTGACAGGGAAATTGTTGGAAAAGATTCTCAGAGATCACATTTGGAAGTGGATGGTCTTATTAGCGACAGACAGCATAGTTTTGTATGAGGGAGGTCATGTCTCACTAATTTGATTGAATTTTTTGAGGTGACAAAAATGATTGACAAGGGAAGGGCTGTGGATGTTGTCTACATGGACTTTAGTAAAGCATTCGATAAGGTCCCTCAAGGCAGGCTGGTGCAAAAGATTAGATCACATGGGGTCAGGGGTGAACAGCTGGATGGATCCAGAACTAGGGTAGCAGTGGAAGGGTGTTTTTCCAAATGGAGGTCTGTAACTAGTGGTGTTCCGCAGGGATCAGTTCTGGGACCTCTGCTCTTTGTAATATGCACAAATGACTTGGAAGAAAACGTAGTGGGTCTGATTAGCAAGTTTGCGGATGATACCAAGATTACAGGAGTTGCGGATAGTGATGAAGATTGTCAGAGAATGCAACAGGATATAGATAGACTGCAAACTTGGGCAGAGAAATGGCAGGTGGAATTTAACCCGGACAAATGCGAGGTGATGCATTTTTGCAGATCCAATTCAGGTGGGAGCTATAATGATGGCAGAACCATCAGGAGCATAGAGACACAGAGAGATCTGGGCGTGCAGGTCCACAGATCCTTAAAAGTGGCAGCACAGGTGGAAATGGTGGTAAAGAAAGAATATGGCATGAATGCCTTCATAGGATGGGATAGCAAGTATAAAAGCTCGAAAATTATGTTACAATTATATAGAAATTTGGTTCGCCACATTTGGAATACTGTATCCAATTCTGGTCACCGCACTACCAAAAGGATGTGGAGGCTCTGGAGAGAGTACAGCAAAGGTTTGCCAGGATGTTGTCTGGTATGGAGGGTATTAGCTATGAGGAGAGATTAAATAAACTGGCATTGTTCTCCCTAGAGGCTGAGGGGCAACCTGATATAAGTTTATAAAATTATTAAGGGTATAGATAGGGTGAACAGTTTGGACGCTTTTTCCCAGGGCAGAAATTACAATTACAAGGGGGTACAAGTTCAAGGTGAGTGAGGGAAAGGTTCAGTGGAGATGGGCTGGGGAAGTTTTTTTTTTTAAAAACAGAGGGTGGTGGTGGCCTGGAATGCACTGCCAAGTGGGGTGGTTGAGGCAGATACGTTAGCGACCTTTAAGACTTATCTGGATAGGCACATGAACAGACGGGGTATAGAAGAATACAGGCGATTGGTCTAGATAGGACAGGTGATCGGCGCAGGCTTGGAGGGCCGAAGGGACTGTTCCTGTGCTGTATTGTTCTTTGTTCTGGAGTTCAACTCTTTTGTCCATGTTTAAAACAAGGTTGTAATGAGGTCAGGAGCAGAGTGTCAGTGAGCAGGTTATTGAACAAAGAACAATACAACACTGGAATAGGTCTTTTGGCCCTCCAAGCCTGTGCCGGTCATGAAACCACCCTTGGCCAAAACACAAATTGATAGCACTATCGATAGCTCCTTCCATCACTTTACTGATGATCAAGAGTAGACTGATAAGGCGGTAATTGGCTGGGTCGGATTCATCCTGTTTCTTGTGTACAGGATATACCGGGGCAATTTTCCGTATTGTTGGGTTGACGCTAGTGTTGTAGTTCTACTGGAACAGCTTGGCTAGGGGTGCAGCGGGTTCTGGAGCACAAGTCTTCGGTACTATTGCTGGAATATTTTCAGAGCTCGTAGCTTTTGCAGTATCCAGTGCCTTCAGCCTTTTCTTAATATCACGTGGAGTGAATAGAATTGGCTGAAGACTGGCATCTATAATGCTGGGGACCACCAAAGGAGACCAAGATAGCCACTCGGCACCTCTGCTTGAAGATTGTTGCATATTCTTCAGCCTTAATTTTGGCACTGATGTGCTGGGCACCCCCATCCGGATGGGGATAAATGTGGAGCTTCCTCCTCCAGTGAGTTGTTTAATTGTCCACCACCATTCACAAATGGATGTGGTAGGACTGCAGAGCTTAGAACTGATCCGTCGGTTATAGGATCGCTTGACTCTGTACAATACTTGCTGTAATGATGTTTGGCGTGCAAATAGTCCTGTGTCGAGCTTCACCAGATTGACACCACGTTTTTAAGTATGCCTGCTGCGGTTCCTGACATGCCCTCTGCAGTCTTCAATGAACTAGGGTTGACCAGGCTTGGTGGTAATGGTAGAGTGGAGAATGTGTCAGGCTATGAGTTTACATGTTATGGTTGAGTACAATTCTGCTGCTGTTGGTGGCCCACATCACCTCATGGTAGTCCAGTATTTACTGGATCTGTTCAAAATCTATCCTATAATTATCCAGGTCCTTTTAAAATGCTAAGCAACACTGTTTCAGCTGTTTGATCAAAGTTTAGGTTCCATTAGTCAATTACTTTATTTTGTGCTGGGGTGGAAAAAGAGTTTTTTCTAATTTATGTACTTACAAGAATGATTTTATGGCTATGGCTGAGACAACGCTTAAAGTAGGCCAAGATTGGCAGTTCAACATGCCTTGTTACAGGATTCCAATTGGGAAATAGAGAGGGTTAAAAAATATTGGTTAAAGAATCAATCACAGCTTGAGGGGGGATGATATGCAAAATCATCAAATTAGCACATAAATATTTTTTTATTCATTCACAAGGTATTGGCATCACTGGCTAGGCCAGCATTTATTAATCATTCCTAGCGAGGTGACCTTAGGTGTGGTAGCAGCTGGAGAACCACAATTGTACTTATTGCTCCAGGGCAAGTGAGTGAAGAATCAGTCAGAGTCTCACTCGCTATACAATCCAGTTATTCCTGCTGGTGTATGACAGAATTAGATTTAGTTGTGATAGCGCAGTCACTCTACAAATACACAATGGTCACTTGATATTGAGGAGGAATGTCAACAGCAGTGAAACAGGAGCACAGATGGAACTATGCTTCAGGACAGGATGCAAACAAATTAGAATTTTAAAAGTCTTCAGATTAGGATAAAGAACGTAATCTGCTTCCACTACACAATGCACTACAGTATTAGGATGCAAGCAGAAGTCCTTCACAAAAGGTCACTCCATGGGATTTTTTTTTTGTAATCTCTTCACATTGCTACAAATTGCTGTCCTATGCAATAAATTATGTATTGCAAAGAAATCTGATGGAATACAATTTATGTTTTATGTTGAGTCACGCATGGATTAACTGGATTCATTTAAGCATGTTTCAATCCTTCCATGGCTTTGTTCCTCCCCAGCTCTGTAGCCGCCTCAAGTTCTACAACTCTCAAATTCTTCATTCCTTTGTTGCTGGACTCCTGCATCTTCCTTACTATTAAGTATTTCTCCCACCTTCTTTAAGAATATCCTTCAATCAAGTTTTTCATCATCACTAATATTTATTTATTTTGTTCAGAATTCATCTTTTCCTATACCTTTAAAGTACTTTCTGACTTTTTATTTTTAGGGCACTACAGAATTAAATATTGCTGCGGTATAATTCAGATCCAGCAAAAACCAGATTTCTAGATTAATATGGTAAATAGCAAACGAGGAGTATGAGAAGAATGTTCAAAAGGTAACTTTCTAGAATTTATTATTTGCACAAAATCAATTCAATGCAACGAAAACAATGTATTCTACTTACAGGAAGTCCTGAAATGTCAGAGTATTTTTTGGCCGGTTTAAAGGAAGGAAGAGCATCAATGCTGGAATCTGAAGATTTTAAAAAACAACAATTGATTGTTGCTGAGATCTTCATCTGACTAGGCAAATATGGATAATCTTTCAGCACATAGAAAAATCAAAATATGAATGTAATCTGTATGTTTACAATTTAAACCAAATTTATTAACGGTAGAATGCCAACAAAGTCAGCGGATTCCTTTCTGCCATAAAAAAGAAAACATAATTATCAAGATCACTTTTTCATTAACAAATACTATAATATTAAGTAACAAACCTCACAAACTTTAATTTGTTATTTCAAGAAAGCATAATTACGCTTCTTATACCTTTGCAGTAAAACAATGCAAGAAACTTATTCTCACAATTACAAAGTAGCAATACATTTTGTTCCAATCGATTTTTGTGTAGCGAATGTTAAATTCAAGTGACAAATTTTAGTGCTAGTGCAATTATGTTACAGTTGTAAATTAAACATTTAGTCCTCAGATTTTCAAAGCAAATTTATTACATTACATGGTAGCATTGGTCCAAACATTGAGAAAAGAACTGCATTGAAGATATGAGGTGAGAATGACTGCCCTTGATATCAGGGCAGCACTTGACTTGAGTGTGGAATCACGAAGCCCTAGCAAAACTGAGGTCTTTAGGAATTGGGGGGGGGGGGGGTAAGAGGAAAGAGAGGCACATCACTGTAGAATTTCCTCAGGGCAGTGTTCTAGGCCAAACCATCTTCAACTGCTTCGTCAATGACTTTCCCTTTTTCAGAAGGTCAGATGTGGGGATGTACGCTGCCAATTGGACAGTGTTCAGTACCATTTGTAACTCCTCAGATACTGAAGCAGTCTGTACCATATGGAGCAACACCTAAACAACGTTCAGGCTTGGACTGATAAGTGGCAAGTAAGATTCATTCCACATAAGTGCTAGGCAATGGCCAACTTCAACAAGAGAGAATCTTCGGCATTACCACTGCTGACCATTAACATTATGAGAGTTACCATTAATCAGAAACTTAATTGAGCCAGCCATATAATACTTGGCTGCGAAAGCAGGTCGGAAGCTGAAAATTCTGCAATGAATAAATTATCTCCTGACTCCCCAAAGACTGTCCATCATCTGCAAGGCAGAGGCTAGGAGTGTCATGGAGTGTTCTACATTTGCCTTGGTAGGCACTGGAGCAACTCGCCATGACCACTTCAACAGCACCTTGCAAAATAAACCTCTACCAAGAAGACGCAACCTGCCAGTTCCCCTCAAAGCCACATTCTCATTTGGAACTATATTGTGGTAGACTGTTGATGGGTCAAAATTATGGAACTCCCTCCTTAGCAGTGCAGTGTACCTACAACACATGAGCTGAGCTCACCACCTTAACAGCAATTAAGTTTGCACAATAAATGTAGGCCTCGCCAGTAATGCTCACATCCCAGGAACAGATCAAAAAAATAATTTTGCTCAAACATAAAACTGTTTTAAGTAGGGAAGAAAAGCAATTTTCTCCTTTAGATTTCTCATCAAGTTGCATGAAGAAATAATGCAAAGTTTACTTTGCCACAGAGGTTGAATTTTATGGCATGAACTATGCAAAGTTTGGATATATTTAAAAAACGTAAAAAGGTAGCAAGTATCACTGGAGCTCACAGTTAGGATCATTCAGTTTCCATGGTAACATCCTCTCTGTAGCAAGAATTTGTTTCAGATTTTTCCAAACACGGCTTTTCTTCCCAGCACCTGCGCCCCCGATGCCAGAATGCTGAAAATTAAGATTCCAAAGACATGCAATAGAAGTTAGATAGTTCATTACTACAGTACTACTCTCGACATACAGCTTTTCTAATCTGTTTGTGCAATCAATGAGCTATTACTTGGATTTTTAGATCCAACATAAATCACTTGGAATCTCCTCAGCTTTCTCACAAGGTATAAATGAAGAACGGATAGTGTTACAGTCAAACAATGCAGAATCAACTAAAATGTATGAATAAACATGCTGCAGTAATCTTTTAAAAAAAATGTATTTTATTACAAACATGTATCAAAACAGGTTACAGCGAATAAACACCCCGGGAAATATATTTCCCAACAATCAACTATACAGTTTGTACAGATTTTTCCCCTTTTTCACCTCCGCTTCCCCCACGAGGAACAGCCCCTCAAACACAGTCACAAACATCCCCCACCTTTTCTCAAACCCCCCTGAAGAGCCCCTTAACTCATACTTTATCTTCTCTAATCGCAGGAAGTCATATAGGTCACCCAACCAAGCCGCTACCCTGGTGGCGATGCCGACCGCCACTCCAGCAAAATTTGCCTTTGTGCAATCAGAGAGGCGAAGGCCAAGACATCGGCCTTCCTCCTCTCCATGAGCTCCGGCTTCTCGGAAACCCCAAATATCACCACCAAAGGGTCCCGGTCCACTTCCTCCTCCACTATCTGGGCTAAGACCGAACAATCCCGCCCAGAATCTTCCCAAGTTTTCACAACCCCAAAACATGTGCGCGTGATTCGCTGCCCCCCCCCCCCCCACACCTCTCACACTCATCTGCTACCCCCTGAAAGAACCCACTCAATCTCGCCCGAGTCATATGCACCACTTTAAACTGTATCAGGCTCATCCTTGCACAAGAGGTCTCGTTTAACCTACACAGTGCCTCACTCCATACTCCCCAATTGATCTCCCCTCTCAACTATTCACCACCCGCGCGCCTCCCTGCTCCCCCAGCCACTTGTATATATACACCCAAATTCTTCCGTCCCCTTCCACATCAGGAAGCAGCAGTCACTCCAGCAGGATGTATCTCGGCAACCTAAGGAACCACCCCCCCCCCTCCAGACCTTTCGCGCAAAATCCCTAACCTGCAGATTCCTGAACTCACTCCCCCTCGGCAGCTCTACCCTCTCCCTTAGCTCCTCCAGACTGGCAAACCCTTCCTCCAAATACAGATCCCTCATCTTGACCAGCCCCACGTCCCCCCACCTCCTGTATACACTATCCACCCCCCCACCGGCTGAAACCCATGATTCTTGCACAGCAGCGTTAGCACCGACATCCCTTCCACCCTAAAGTGCCTCCTCAACTGATTCCATATCTTCACTGTGGACTGCACCACCGGGCTCCTTGAATACCTATTTGGAGCCATTGGCAACGCTGCCATCACCACAATCCTCAAACTAGACCCCTTACAAGATTCCTCCTCCATCCTAACCCACTCTACCCCTTCTCCTTCCCACCACTGCCGCACCTTGTCCACATTCGCTGTCCAATAATAATGAAGCAAGTTCGACAACGCCAACCCCTCATGCTGCCTCTGCAGCAGGGTCCTCCCCACCCTCGGCACATTCCCTGCCCTCGGCACATTCCCCGCCCATACAAAGTCAGAAATGATCGTGTCCACCTTCCAAAAAAAGGCCTTTGGTACAAAGATCGGGATAGCTTGAAAGATAAACAAGAACCTTGGCAGAATATTCATTTTCACCACTTGGATCCTCCCCGCCAGCATTAAGTGCAGTGTAAGCCACCTCTTAAGATCCTCCCTAGCCTCCTCCGCCAGCTTTGTTAAGTTCCACTTATGGAGCCCTGTCCATTCCCTCGCTACCGGAATCGCCAAATACCTAAACCCAACCCTCGCTACCGTAAATGGCATCCCCGCTAAATTAGCGCATTGCGCCAGCTCATTCACCGTGAATACCTCGCTTTTCCCAACATTCAGCTTGTACGCCGAGAACCCTCCAAACCTCCCCAGCAGGCCCATAAAATCCTTCCCCTACTCTCCAACGGATCAGAAACATACAGTAAGAGGTCACTGGCATAGAGCGACACCCGATGCTCTCTCTGTCCCCTCATAATCTCTCGCCACTCTGCCAACCCCGAGAGCCATCGCCAATGGCTCTATGGCCAGCCCAAACAGCAGTGGTGACAGTGGGCACCCTTGCCGCGTACCCCTGTGTAAGTCAAAGCTTCGTGAGCTCATATCATTCGTCCTCACCCTCGCCCTTGGTGTCACATACAGCAACCGCACCCATGCCACAAATCGCAGCCTAAACCCAAACCTTCCCAAAACATGGAACAAGTACTGCCACTCCACCCGATCAAATGCCTTCTCCGGTACCAGGGCCCTCAACGGATTCATCACCATATTCAACAGCCGTCTTATATTACTCGCGAGCTGCCTGCCCTTCACGAAGCCGGTTTGATCTTCTGCAACCACCCCGAGTACACACTCCTCCATCCTCCCCACCAACAACTTCCATCCTCCCCACCAACAACTTAGCCAATACTTTCACATCCGTGTTCAATAGTGATATGGGTCTATACGACCCACACTCCACCGGGTCCTACCCCTTTTCAGGATTAGTGCGATTACTGCCTGCGTCAATGTCTCCAGCAAATCCCCCTTCTCAAGTGCTTCATTAAACGCCCTCAACAGACGTGGTGCCAGGTCCGTCGCAAATTCCTGATAAAATTCCGCCGGTAACCCATCCAGCCCAGCCTTTTCAACTTCATAACCCTGACACTATCAAGCACCTCCCTCAGCCCCAGGGGCTCCTCCAACGCCTGCCTCTTTGCTTCCTGCACCGAGAGAAATTCCAGCTTGTCCAGTAACCGCCCCATGTCCCCCTCCTCTCCTCCCGAATCTGCCTCATGAAGTCCCTGGTAATACTCCCTAAATGCCTGATTTATCTTCCCTGGCACCACATCCCTAGCCCAATCCGTTATCTTCAATATTTCCCTGGATGCAGCCTGCCTCCGCAGCTGGTGCGCCAGCATGCAGCTCGCCTTCTCCCCATACTCATATTGCAACCCGCTTGCCCTACACAGTTGTCCTACCGCCCTCCCGGTTGTCAGCCTGTCAAATTGCCCCTGCAGCTTTTTCCTCCTCGCCAATCTTTCCACGGTGGGCACTCTCGAATATTCCCTGTCCACCTCCACTATCTTGCTCACTAGACGGTCATGTTCCTCCTTCCTTTCCCTATTCGCACGAGTCTTAAACAAAATAATTTCCCCCCCCGGATCACTGCCTTCAGTGCTTCCCAATAAATGGCCGCCGACACCGCCCCATTCTGATTCAACTCCACATACTCCTTAATCGCCACACGCACTCTATCACAAAAACCTTCATCCGCCAACAAGCCCGAGTCAAACCTCCACCCCACCCTCTGCTCTCGACCCGATCTAAACCGAATCTCTAGCCAGTGGGGCGCATTGTCCGAGATAACTACCCCCGCATCCTCTGCCCCCTCCACCCCAACCAAAACCTCCCGACAAAGTAATCAATCTTCGAATAAACCTTATAGACGTGTGAAAAGAAGGAATACTCCCTTCCCCCAGGGTTCTGAAACTGCCATGGATCCACCACACCCAGCCTCTCCGTAAACCTGTAGCCACCTAAATTGGCCAACTCCCGATTTAAAATGGCGAATGGCAAAGGCTGATGGGAAAGTCAGCCAACATAGACAGAAACCAGCAGCTGCAGGTTTGCTGTGTATTTACCTCTGCAAAGGCCAGACAACATTGATACCAGCGACCATCAGCATAACAATGTAGCAGCCATCTGCATACTGATGAGCAATCCCCGGAACAATAACTAACATTTTGGACACACAAAGCAAAGCCAGACTCCTCGGCGCCAGCAGGAGCCAACACAAAGGAGGTGAACGAGCACCTCAAGACCGCCCATCGATCAGGGAAACGCTCCAGTATTGGAGAAAATCGAACCAAGCGATTGGGACAAAGTCCAATCACTTGGGACCAGGTACAGGGTCCGCCCCGAAAGGCAGGAAGCCCCTGGGGACTATAAGAGTTAAGCCCCAAGTTCAAATCAGGCTCTCTTCACCTCTGCATCCTGCCCGGGTCACCCAGCAACACAAACCAACATTGACCGTGACCAGTGCAGTGACCCCCAACAAAGTAAGTCTTAATTCAACGCTCGCTACGAGATGGGCGCTCCTAGCTACCAATCCGTACCAACTTCGAATCCCGCAGACTCAGAACCCGAACAAAAGGCCATTTGTTCCCCTGACCTGGTGGGCCAGTCCGAAGTTAAGTATAGGCCTGTTAGTTGTAGAAGTAGCTTAGACGTAGAATTTGTGCATGAGTAGCGATTACTGTGTATAATAAATGTGCTTTGATTTGAATCTTACTAATCGGTGTATTGGGTTATTGATCATTGCTCGGACTTGAACCTCGTGGCGGTATCATAAAGATACCTGGCGACTCGAGAGCAAAGGTAATAAAACAGAGCAATTGAACCAAGGAGAAAGTTAGCAACAAACCCCCCCCCCCCCAGCTCCCTTGCCATTCATACCCTACCCATTGACCTGGGGCTCGACATAATCCACCCTCGGCTCGAGGACACAGTTAAAATCTCCTCTCATGATCAACTGGTGCGTGGTCAAATCCAGGATTGCTGCCAGCAACCCCCTCATAAACCCCACATCATCCCAATTTGGGGCATACACATTTACCAACACCACCGGTGCCCCTTCCAATACCCCACTCACAATCATATATACCCCACCCGGATCCCTCACCTCCTTCGCACTCACAAATCCCATTTTTGTGTTCAATAAAATCGACACTCCCGTTGATTTCAAATCAAACCTCGAGTGAAAAACCTGCCCGACCCACCCCTTCCTTAACCTAACCTGGTCCTTCACATGGAGATGCATCTCCTGCAGAAAGACCACCCCCGCTTTCAAGCTCCTGAGGTGCGCGAACACCCGCGACCTTTTAAGCGGCCCATTCAGTCCCTGGACGTTCCACGTTACCAGCCATACCGGAGGATTATGCCTCCAATCCCCTCTACCGTCTGTCA
Organism: Scyliorhinus torazame; assembly: GCF_047496885.1. Taxonomy (NCBI): domain Eukaryota; kingdom Metazoa; phylum Chordata; class Chondrichthyes; order Carcharhiniformes; family Scyliorhinidae; genus Scyliorhinus; species Scyliorhinus torazame. The sequence goes on from NC_092712.1 coordinate 150,690,887, forward strand.
TCGTCCCCACTAAACTCTCGTCCCTTTAATTCCACCCTGTACCTAGCCCATCCCAGATGGCCCCTTTCACATGCTGTAGTTTTCAAACATGAGGCTTCTATACACATTTTTTGCCCATCTAAAATGAATGCAGTTCTTCTGGCACAGCACAAGAGGAATATATTTTCAACTCTCCCAAGGAAAATAAGTTCAAATGTCAGGGTGAAAATACCACAAACTAAGGTAACATAACATAACCACAGTTTAAAAGTGACAACAGGAATAAGTACTTTAAAAGTTTAATCTCATTGTTTTCAAACATGATATATATTTACTTATGGAACTTTTATTTTGGCCTTTATTTTGCAAATATAAATGAATTTTCAAAAACATTCGAGAAGGTGACAGGAAAGAGGCTATTACACAAAATTGGGAATTATTGGATTGGAGGCATCAAATTAGTATGGATTTAGGATTATTTTTGGACAGAAAATGAGTGTATTAATAAATGGGACAATGGGACAGCTTGGCAGGCTGTAAGTAGCAGGGTGTCATAAGAATCTTGGAAACAGAGTTTATAGTTTCAGAATAAGGGGCTCAGCCATTTAGAACGGAGATGTGGAGACGTTTCTTCAAAGGGTTGTGAATCTTTGGAATTCAATTCCCCAGAGAGCCACGGAAACTCAGCCATTGGGCATGTTCAAGACAGATTTTGGGGTAATAAGAGAATTAAAAGATAATGTGGGACTGTGGAGTTGAAGTAGAAGATCAATTGATCTCCTTGAATGGTAAAACAAGCTGGAAGGTCAAATGGCCTACTCCAGCACCTATTTCTTAAGTTATTTCCTTCTAGTGGGGTGTAACTACTCCATATTCTGGTGATTCATCAATTGGATGTGATTGACTGCGTGACTTTTCTTTAATTGAACATTTGTTGCGTCAGAGCAAATGCATGAGGGGGAGAGAGCAGAACATTGCTAAAAATCAACCATGAAACAAAATGGTTCTAGTGTCATTGAAATTTTGAAATATATCCTTGAATCGTTACCCATATAAGTTCTCATAGCCTCAAATTTTTCAACATTCGTTTTTAATTTGTTCTTGAGATGTGGGTGACAATTGCAAAGCTGAATTTATTGCTATCCCATATTCCCAGCGATGAACCCAGCATGCTGCTGTCACATCCATGTCTGTCCATGTTCCCCAAGGCTGTGATAATATTTGAAGCCGAGTGCTTCTGGAAGAATCTGAACTGAGAAATTAGCTGATTATTGTCAAGGAGCTGTTTCTTGACAAAACTGATAATTCCTATCATCACTTAACTGCTGATTAGGAAGTGGCTCACAGGCCCGTAACTGGCTGGATAGCTGGTTCATGATGCAGAGTGAGGCCACAGCACAGGTTCAATTCCCCTACCAGCTGAGGTTATTCATGAATGCCCGCCTGCTCATCTTTGCCCCTCACCTGAGATGTGCTGATTCTCAGGCTAAATCACCACCAGTCATCTTTCCCTCCTATGGTCAACTGGGACTGTGGCAACTTTATCTTGATATCATTGGATCCCCATGGATTAGATCTGTAAATTTATCTTTTCACATTACAGAATGGCTTGAGTTATAGGCCATAGCTATCAATAGCATTACTATTCAAGCAGTGGTAAGCCAGCGTTCACCAATAATGTCAAGTGACATTTTTGAAATCAAACATCATTTTAAATAGTTCATTTAAGACATTATTTGGGGGCAGCATGGTCAGTGGTTAGCACTGCTGCCTCACGGCGCCAGGACCTGGGTATCGATCCTGGGTCACTGTCTGTGTGGAGTTTGCACATCTCCCCGTGTCTGCGTGGGTCTCACCCCCGCAACCCAAAAAGATGTGCAGGGTAGGTGAATTGGCCATGCAAAATTGCCCCTAATTGAAAAGCAAAATAGGGTACTCTACATTTATGGGAAAAAAATACTTAATTTGAATTATTTTGCCTTCAGGAAGGTGATGGATTACATTGAAAAATTGAACTTTTTTTCCACTTCAATCAGTGTCAGCATCAAGCACTCATGAGGGAGTGTACAGCAAAATCAGATGCACTTTGACCAAAGGAATGCCTTCAACCTAGCATCAGGAGAAAATGTACATGCACATATCATTTGTTCTTTAGCCACATTAACAATTGTACAATTTACAAAACAACTCAGCTGCTAGCATCCTTTTCCAGCACCTGATCAACTTCCCTCACTGAAACAAATGAATCTATCAGACCCACCATTCCTGTCACGGAACGACGGCTAAGGGGTGGTAATACTGATTAATAAGAGGATGATGTTTAAGGCGATGAAGACGGTTACGGGCCCAGGGGGACGGTATGTCATGGTCAGCGGGGCCCTAGCCCGGGCACCGTAGTACTTGTTAATGTGTATGCTCCCAATTGGGACGACACAAAATTCATTAAAAAGACCATGGCGGAAATCCCCGACATAGTGACACACTGACTGATCATGGGGGTGGACTTTAACTGTGTACAGACTCACGGACAGACAGGTCAAACCCCAAAACAGTGCGAACGAACTCGATCGGTTTATGGAGCAGATGAGGACGGTAGACCCTTGAAGGTTCACCCACCCAGTGGAGAAAGAGTTCACCAGGATTAACTTCTTAGGGGTGGGGATATCGGTGCTTCCAGGCTGGTCAAAGCAGAATACTCTGCAATCGTAATCTCCAACCACGCTCCACATTATATGGAGGATGGAGACGGGCAGGGCCCAACGCCCCGCATGGAGGTTGGACACTGCCCTACTAGCCGACACGGCTTTCAGAGAAAGGCTATCACAGGCCATAGTGGAGTATACGGAAAACAACCAAAACGGGGAGGTCTCACCCTCCACGTTCTGGGAGGCACTAAAAGCCGTGATAAGAGCAGAAGTTATTGCCTTCAAAGCACGAAGAGGCAGGGAGGAAAGGACGGCTAGGCAGCAGTTGGTTGACTCCATACTGGAGGCAGACCGTAAACACTCCGAGGCCCCGACCGGAGAGGAAAAAGCTACAAATGGACTTTGACCTGCTCTCAACGAGGAAAGCAGTGCACCAACTCCGCCAGGCACGGGTGACCCTATACGAGCACGGAGACAATCACTAACTCTGGACGTGACTTCCACAACCAAGTCTAATACGTTTATCATGTCGGAAATTTCAAAAGGTTGTTTCTATGACCCTTTATTCAACTACTCGAAATAGTCACTTTTTATCTACCAACCTTTTAGAATTTTAAACACTTCAATTAGATCATAATTATAATTACTATAATCTGTTTTAATGAAATAGGCATAGTTCTAATGAAAAAGGGTTTTAAGTTTTTATTTCTTGTTGATTAATTCTGTCAGATTCTACAGGTGTTATTATTCCTTGGTGTCAACTTTTGACTTTCCCAAAACAGTAAATCAAACTGCTTCATTCTCCCAACCAATTCATTCTCTAGGAATGAACTTGCTCAATCTTTTTGTACTACCATCAACCATGTTTCAACCCCTCAGCTAATCTCCAACTCCCAACCATTTCTGCACCACCCTCTAGAATGTAATTTCCTTGAGAACAGGATTTTCTTCATCCTTGGCCTCAATGGATGTTGATTCACTGATGTGACCACTTTCCATTATCAAACCCTCCTCCAACTCCTACCTGACTACACGTTCTACCATAATTCCACTTAGCCTTCTCTTCCATTTCTCTGCCACCTACTCATTTGAACCTATTTTTTTATCCCCCAGATCTCTGTTTGACAGCCCTCATTGTCCATCACCCTCTCAAATCCAAAAGTAACTTCCTTGTTGAGATCTCCTCCTGTTCTGAGTGAAACCTCATTCTTAGTGAAATACTGTTCACAAATGACATGCATTTGGGTATGAAACAGGCTTAAAACTGGAATCCGTTGAACTCTGCTCCAGCAAAAGAAAACAACACAAACAAAAGAATAAAGTAAAAGGAAAAAAATAGAAATAAAGTATTTTTGTGTTTTTTTCTTCTAGTGCCACGGATGAGTTCACTCAGCTTGATACTATTCAGCTGACATCTGTCATCAAGCAAATAATATAACCATTATTAAATATGCTCAGGGTAAATGTTAACTATGGAAGTTACCACATCTAGTAAAACATAAAAGTACTTACAATAAAATTTGGATCCTTAAATACCAAAGGTTTTACAGCAGGTTCACCATGTCCTGGACTAGAATCTGTCGCCAAACTTTTATTCTCACCAATGGTATCCAGTACAATATTCTATAAAAAAATGAAACTGTAACTTTAAAACATTTTACGTTGACTATCCAATTGTAAAGAAAAAAATGAGTGCATCATTTAACTAAGCTGAAATGTCAACCTCCTTGCCCGGTTTGCACAGAGCTAGTTTGACAACTTCCCCCACTGGAGGCAGAGGAAAGGCTCCATGCAAATGGAATATTTTCCAGACATGGAGCACCTCTGATACACTATTCTCCCAAAGCGAAGGGGCGCCTTCAAAGATCTGTTAACCTTAATCCAACACCCTTTGGCAGCAAAAGTGAGATCTGGGCAACAAAATACATCCGAACTAGAATGCCATCACAGTCTTAAATAAGTATGCATGATTCATTCTGTTGAGCATCTGTGAATGGTGAACCAGATCAAAGACCAACTGAATGATCTGGCCTGGGACTAGTTAGGGTAGATCACGTGTGTAGCAGGGTGCCAATGGAAGCAGGCATGGCCCTGAATAACATCTTTTTAAAAAAAATTTAGAGTATCCAATTCATTTTTCCAAATAATGGGCAATTTACCGTGTCCAATCCACCTACCCTGCACATCTTTGGGTTGTGGGGGCGAAACCCACGCAAATACGGGGAGAACGTGCAAACTCCACACGGACAGTGACCGAGAGCCGGGATCAAACCTGGGACCTCGGCGCCGTGAGACAGCTGGGCTAACCCACGGAGCCACCATGCTGCCCTCTGGATACCATCTTGTTGCTTGCGCTGGGGAGGGCGGCCATGCACCATTTTTATGCAGGTGGAGATTGCTTGGGCAGCAGGAAAATGGCAATCCTACCAAATGAGGGGCATCTTCCCAGTTGCAAACTTCCACCCAGGGCCCATGCAGGTTACCCCCCCCCCACCCACCCTCCCAGGATGTCCCAGAGTTCCCAGGTCATGCAGGCCCAGAATGTGCCCCTCAGCAGCCAGTTGAGGGCACCTGTCAATTCTTCCAGACTGCACAGAGCCTCATACCGCTCAGCACACTTCAGGCCGATAATCCCCTAGAAAATAAAAGAGTGCATATGCCCGAGAGATGGAAAGGCAGTTGATTATGGAATATTCTCCACCAGGCCTCATGCAAGTGAAACTGCTAGGGTTGGGTAGAGAATTTACCAGAATTTTACCAAGTCATAGGATCCAACCAGGACCCTCATTTTCTCCATTGCAGCTCTGCCATGCTGGATACCAGCGCCATCCCTCGCTTTGAGGATACAGCTGAACGATGCTCCCGCTGGCGTCAACAGAGCCAAGATGAGTGGGCACTTCTTCAAAGAAGTGCATTTGCTGTTTGTTTGTCTTAGGTGCATACATGTTCACTAAATGAAGCGGCACATCACTCAGTGATGGTGAAATAAAGTAAGCGGCCTGATACAGATTCCTTGACCCTCAATATTTCTGGATCAAAATGTGGAGCCACGGTAGCCACCTTGTGCTCCTTGCCACTCTAGGTGCCATGTAACCTTCTCTCTGGGAATGGTGTGGGATTCACGCAGGAAGTACACCACATACTTACCTTCCTTAAGGAGCTAGGTGCTAAATCTACAACATGCCTCTTTGAAATTGAGACTGGTTATGATTGTCTTCATGGCTACACACACCCTATCATGGGGAGGGACTGGAGTTACATTTAGGGTGCCTTGGGCTAATGCAGCTTGAGTTGGTTCACATCCTTGTTCAACCCACAATCTTTACAGCAGAGCGGATGGAGCAATGTCAACTCCGACCATTGGTCAAGGGCCAGCTAGACCTCGACATGGCAATCCAAGCTATTGGCAGATGCCTGGCGAAGGGAAACTCAGTAAGAAGCATATGGGCACTCACTGCCTGTAGCGATGGGCCCCAAATCCTTGATACTCATCTTTACGCCATTCCCATCCTCGAGGGAGGCACAAAGCAATCAACCTGCCCACAACTCGGGTTGGTGCGAGAGGCTCATCTGCACCAACCGGCTCCATCTCTGGGACCCCAGAATCGACAGCATAAAATCAAATGGGTGCAGCAGCTTAGAGGCCTGCTCCATTTCAGGCACTGGCCACATGGTGACACAGGGCAAAGTTCCTCGATGCTAGTACCCCAGTGCAAAAGCCCCAAGTTTGTAGTTCCTTTTTATTTGAATCCTCAAGGTTGAGGAGGTCCGGGGGGTGTCAGCATCCAGTCGGACAGGCTCAGCTGCATCAATTTATGCCCATCCCTTGGGTATGGTTTCTCTCCCAACCCCAAGAGGCGCAGGACTGACCAAGAGATGGGTGAACCCCTCCAACAATGTATGGGAATGGAAAGAGGGCTGGGTGGAATTGAAGTGTACCGACTCCAGTTCCTGGGATTCCATGGAGGGTTGTTACTTGTCTGAACTTGGTTATTCAAGGTTAAAGGGAGTGGGTCCAGGTTTTCACACCTGTAAAAATGACCAGGGCAACTGTACTGACAGTGGATAAGCTGTTAGTCTCCAAGTCACAGGGAGGTGGTAGGAATGTCAGGATTTGTAAACAGTTATACTTTAAACTGTCTATTTTATTCCAAGATATAATGGAGTTGGAGGTCTATAGTTAATTAGCATTTCTACCGGGATATAAGGCCCATGTGATTCACATATCCATAGAGATGAAGCCATTGTAGTTTCGAATTACAGGGTGTTTAAGATAATACCTGAACCTCACAAATTAATCAGTCTGCGAGAATGTGTGTGTGAGTGAGAGGGAGAGAAATAGAGGCAGACAGCCTCTGTTGTTCATCACACAGAATGAAGGTTGGAGCTTGGATTGAAGGAACCAACTCACGAAGATTTAAATTAGGCTGTAAGAGTCACCTAAGCTTTGGATAAAGAGAAATCTGGAGGAATAACCAACAGCGGGAAAGTCATTCAGTAATTAGAAGTTCAAATGTATGCAGGTTAGTTGGTTTGGCAATGATAAAATTGCCCCTTAGTGTCCAGGAATGGGGTTACGATGTGACGGAGATAAGGCGGGGAAATGGGGTTGGGTGCTCATTCAGAGGGTTGGTGCAGACTCAATAGGCTGAATGGCTTCCTCCAGCACTTTAGGGGTTCTATGGATTTTATGAAGTTATCCAGCTGAAAAGGAAATGAGAAGCAAGCCATCGGAAGCTGAAAATAGCTTTGGACTGGTTCCTGGAGAAGGAACTGTCCGTTTAGGGATCAGCGTAAAGTATAAGCATGGAGGGGCATTTTCAGACATTTTACAAGTTAACTGGGGGATCTTTTCTGCACTGTAGAAAATAAGTTGCCTATGAATAATATTTGGAAAATATTGCTTTGAGTTTGTGGATCATAGTAAAAGTCTTATAATTTGAAAACATTTCAGTCGGTCACTGGAATTCAAGTAGCTTTTTAAAAGATGTTGGTTTCTATGGGGATTTTAACATCTGTCATGATTTACTTACTCTCAATGTTGCAGTCAGCTAGAACAAAAATAGGGAAAATATTTGACCTCAATGAAATTCCACCAGAGATAAAGGGGTAATAATATCAGAGGAAAATATATCACCCCTGACAGCTGAAAGCACAAGAGGCATTGTGTGGCATAATAGATGAGCACATGGTTCTGTTCATCTCAAGGATCGGAGTTTGAAACCAGCATAAATTCTAGATTTATGGAACTAAAGTATCAATTAGACCTGCCATGAGGGATAAAACACCTGTGTGAATTTCTTTGAGTGTTTGAGCTGGGGGTTTACTACAGGCCTCCCGCCAGCCAGTGGGAGATAGAGGAGCAGCTATGTAGACAGATTTTTGAAAGATCTAAAAACAGTGCTACAGTGGTGGTTGATTTTTTTAAATAATTTTTAAAAAAAATTCCAATTAAGGGGCAATTTAGTTTGGCCAATCCACCTACGCTGCACATCTTTGGGTTATAGGGGTGAGATCCACGCAGACACGGGGAGAATGTGCAAACTCCACACGGACAGTGACCTGGGGCTGCGATCGAACCCAGATCCTCAGCGCCCTTAGGCAGCAATGCTAAACACTGCGCCATCGTGACGCCCCGTGGTGGGTGAATGTAACTTCCCCTATGTTGACTGGGACTCACTTAGTGCTAGGGGCTTGGATGAGGCAGAATTTGTAAGGACCACCAAGGAGAGTTTCTTGAAACAAAATATAAATTGTCCAATTGGGGAAGGGGCCATACTGGACCTCATTGGGGAATGAGTCCAGCCAGGTGGTCAAAGTTTCATTGGGGAGCATCTCAGGAACAGAGACCATAATTCTGTAAGTTTTAAGGTACTGTGGATAAGGATAAGAGTAGTTCTCGGGTGAAGGTGCTAATTACAATAATATTAGGCAGGAACTGAAGAATTTAGATTCAGGGAAGGTGTTTGATGGTACATCAACATCTGACATGCGGGAGTTCTTTCAAACCTCCGTTGATTAGAATTTAGGACCGGTATGTTCCTTTGAAGATGAAGGATAAGTATGGTAAGTTTTGGCAACCTGGGGTAACGAGGGATATTGGGAGCCTGGTCAAAAAGAAAAAGGAAGCATTCGCAAGATCTAGAAGGCTGAGAACAGACAAAGCCCTTGAAGAATATGAGGAAAGCAGGAAGGAACTTAAGTAAAGAGCCAAGAGGGCTAAAAGGGGTCAAGAAAAGTCCTTGGCAAACAAGATTAAGGGGAATCCCAAGGCATTTTATATGTATATAAAGAGCAAAAGGGAGCCAGGGAAAGGGTTGGCCCACTCAAGGATAGAGCAGAGAACCTCTGCATGGAGCCAGAGGAAATGGGTGAGATACTAAATGAGTACTTAGCATCAGTATTCACCAAAGAGAAGGACTTGGTGGATGGTGAGTCTAAGTAAGGATGTGTAGATATTCTGGGTCATGTTGATATCAAAAAGGAGGTGGTATTGGGTGTCTTAAATAGCATTCAGGTAAATAGGTCCCCAGGGCCTGATGGGATCTACCCCAGAATACTGAAGGAGGCAAGGGAGATTACTGGGGCTTTGAAATAAATCTTTGTATCCTCATTGGCTAAAGGTGAGATCCCAGATGACTGGAGAATATCCAAAGCTATTCCTTTGTTGAAGAAGGGTAGCAGGGATAATCCAGGAAATTATAGGCTGGTGAGTCTTATGTCAGTGGTAGACAAATTATTGGCGAAGATTCTTAGGGGCAGGATTTAGTCACATTTGAAAACAAATGGACTTACTGGCAATAGGCAGCATGGTATTGTGAAGTGGAGGTCATGTTTCACTAACTAGATCTAGTTTTTCAAGAAAGTGACTAAGATGATTGATGAAGGAAGGGCAGTGGATCGTGTCTACGTGGACTTCTGTAAAGCCTTTGACAAGGTCCCTCATGGCAGACTTGTACAAAAGGCGAAGACTGTTACAAAAGGTGATGGGGCTGGTTTAGCACAGTGGGCTAAACAGCTGGCTTGTAATGCAGAACAAGGCCAGCAGCACGGGTTCAATTCCCGTACCGGCCTCCCCGAGCAGGCGCTGCAACTTCATTGAAGCCGACTTGTGACAATAAGGAATTATTATTAAATCATACGGGATCAGAGGCGAGCTGGTAAGATGGATTCAGAACTGGCTTGGTCATAGAAGAGGGTAGCGCTGGAAGGGTATTTTTCTTAGTGGAACACTGTGATAAGTGGTTTCAGCAGGGAGCAGGGATTATATATATATATATATATTGCCATGCGAGAGTGCCTTTAAGAACTGGATGTTTAAGCAATGTATCTTTAAGAAAACAGTGATGTCATAGAGTGGGTGGAGCTCAGCTCAGTTCAGCCATTTTGCAGGTTTTTTAGTTTCAGTTTGAAAAGTGCCTGGCTGTTTTTGCTGAGAGCAGTTTAAAAGTGCCTGGCTGTTTTGCTGGAGCTGAAGTCAACCAAGCTAATATATCTCTGCCATTCTACAGAAAATATATATATCCTTTAACCTGATGTGATACTGTTTAAAGGTGTTAAGTCTCCTGGAAGTTTGAAGGAACATTTTAAGGAGTTATTTACTGTTGTAATATTTTCTGAGTTATCTTTGAAGTAAGGGGTGTTAAGAGATCCAACATTTATTTAAGATGTTAAGTTGAGTTCATGGAATAAACAGTGCTTTGTGTTTAAAAGCCCACGTGTCCATAATTGTAATATCACACCGAGGGAAAAAGCTGTGTGCTCGGAAAAGGAACAAATCCATTCAAGGGAGAGGTTGGTTGAACTCCGTGATACATTTTGGGGTTCTGAAAACGCCTCGCCCATAACAATATATTTGGAGGAAAAAGTAGTTGGTGTGATTGGTAGGTTCGCAGGCGACAAAGATTGGTGGCGTTGCGGATAGCGAACAGGATTGTCAAAGGATACACATCAGTAGGAGACTTGGATGGAGAAATGGCAGATGGAGTTTAATCCGGAACAATGTGAAATAATGCATTTTGGAAGGTCTAATGCAGGTGGGAATTATACAATAAATGGCAGAACCCTTTGAAGTATTGACAGGCAAAGAGATCTGGGCGTACAAATCCACAAATCATTGAAAGTGGCAACGCAGGTGGATAAGGTAGTCAAGAAGGCATATGGCATGCTTGCCTTCATTGGTCGGGGCATTGAGTATAAAAATTGGCAAGTTATGCTGCAGTTGTAATTAGGCTACATTTGAAATATTGCAAACAATTCTGGTTGCCACACTACCAGATGGATGTGGATGCTTTGGAGAGGGTACAGGAGGTTTACCACGATGTTGCCTGGTATGGAGGGCATTAGCCATGAGGAACAGTTGGATAAACTTGGATTGTTTTCACTGGAACGATGGAGGTTGAGAGGTGACCTGACAAGAATTTTACAAAATTGAGTGGCATGGATAGAGTGGATAGTCAGAAGCTTTTTCCCAGGATGGAAAAGTCAATTACCGGTTGACATAGATTTGAGATGAGAGGGTAAAGTTTTGGGATGCGCAAGGCAAGTTTTGTTTTTACACTGAAGGTGGTGAGTGCCTGGAACGCACTGCCGGGGAAGGTGGTGGAATAGCAACACTTAAGAGCCATCTCAACGAATACATGAATAGGCTAGGAAAAGAGGGATACAGACCCCAGAAGTGCAGACGGTTTTAGTTTAGACAGGCATCAATATTGGCCCAGGCCTGGAGGACCTGTTCCTGTACTGTTTTTGTTCTTTAAATGACCAGCTAAACTAGCAAAGAGCAGACATACATTAAACCTAACCACCCAGTGCCTGTCACACCACAACAGTCACAATGCAGTGGCTGGGGAGGGGCAAGTCCATGGAGGGACTTAAAAATTAGGATAAGGATTTTTAAATTAAGGGATAGCTAACCCAGGATCTAATGTTTGTAAACAAGCTGGGGGGCGGGGGTGATAGGTTCAAGTTTAAATCACAGCAGCAGAGTTTTGGGTGATCCCAAGTTTATGGCGGATACACTGTGGGAGGTTCGCTTTGCGTCTCTCCACTGATGTAAACTGACTTGCTGAGTATTTCCAGCTTTTCCTGTTTTTAATTATGGTTAAAGATATCTAACTTGACAACCCCGACTCAACATATCTATCAACATCACGAATCGCTGACAGATGATGCAAATACAAAAAGGAAGGTTGATGGTATCGTCTTTCGACCCTTTCCATAACATAATTGTTACTTGACTTCTTGAAGCTTACATTCTTTGCTCATATTATGAAGGCATCCTTTTGCTGATAGGCTTACCATCGTCACGATACAGCAGGGTTGCTATTTGGTTTAACCTGTCTGCTCACATGTGCGGCCGCTCCCTTTAACACATTCGGTTCCGCGGTTAATGTTACCCGCACTCACTTGCTGTAATTACCTGCCCTATTTTCTTTTTCTTTGCAGCTGCACCGCCACTATTGGCCGGACTTGTCGGTCTTTTCTTATGACGGTGTTTGGTGGGAGTCGCTGTCACCGGTGTCACAGGCGAGGCCAAGGCCGCCATTCTTTCCACGTTTCCGGGAAACCAAGGCAACGGAACCGGTGCGCAATTACGTCAAACGTAAAATGATGTGGGCATGCGCACTACCTCGTTTCAAATGGTTCAGAGGAAGTTTATTCTTAAAGGTATAAAGTCGAATTGCGTGCCACATGGCATCAGCTACAAATAATGTAGAGCTGAAACACTTTCATGTTCAATTGATCATTAGATAACAGAAGTGACACCAGAATTGAGTTGGTAGAAACATTTGTTGGATTATTTCACAGTATCGTCGCGGGGCAGGCCATTCAGCCCATCGTTTCTGCACCTGCTCTCCCAATTAGCAATTCTCTTCCCTTTGTGCCATTTCCCCATAACCTTGCACACTCTTCCTTTTCAAATAACAGTCGAATTCCCCTTTGAATGCCTTGATTGAACCTGCCTCAATCACACTCTCAGGCAGCACATTCCAGACCATAGCGTGTTGCTACGTGAAAAAGTTCTTTCTCATTATCTTTTGCAAACTTCTTTAAATCTGTACCTCTCATTCTTGCCTCTCATTCTTGATTCCTTCACACATGGAACAGTTTCTCTCTTTCCAATAATCCAGTACCTGGTGATTCTGAATACCTCTATAAAACCTCCTCTCAGCCTATTTGAATATCCACATCTTCAGAACTTTTTGTAAGGGCCACAAAGAATCCAGCACGAGTTTTAAGGATACAAAGTAACAACATTTATTTACTATAACATATACACATAACAGTAGCAGTAACTTCCCTTGCTACATACTCCTTCCTCCTGGTTCCTGAACTGGCCAGCTTATTTATACTAGGAGTTTCTCCGCCCCCCTCATTGGGGAAGCTCATACTCCCACAGGATTGTGGGATAGTCATTAGTCCCCAGCCAATGGTAAGTAGGCAGGTTATAACATCCCTCCCCCCCCCAAAGTCCAAGGAATCCACCGAAGACCCTGGCGAAGGAAGGCGTCCGACTCGTTTGGCCGCAGGCCGGACGCCATTTGCACGCGGCGCTGGATCAGGCGGCGTGTAACGAGACGGAGACCGGCGCTTCTGTGATGAACGGCGCGGTTGTACATCCACGGCCCGTGGACCCGAGGATTCCCTCTGATGCATCCTGTGTCTCCATCTCGGAGTCAGAGTCTGCTGCTTCCGTCATGTCAGCGTCTCTATCTCCATTCGGACCAGTAACGACCTGCGCAGGCTTCGAGTGAGGCACCAGTGGAAGATTGTGAGGACTACCTTCCCTTGTCTCTGGTCTCTGTGGCTGTTGAAATAAGCTCCGGGGGCGGGGAATCGTTTGAGGGGATGATCTTCTGGACCGAACGTGGTCTACATGTTTTCGCTGGAGACGACCCTGGGCTTGCACTTGGTAAGATATAGGGCCCGTTTGGCGAAAGATTACACCAGGAACCCATTGGGCACCACCAGCAAAATTCCGAATGAATACTGGGTCACCGGCGCAAACTGCCGAATCGGACGATGCCGAGAAAATCCCTGTCCCTGCCATTCTTGTGTGTGGCGTACTTTTGCGCCAATGTCCGGGAAAACCATACTAAGGCGGGTGCGAAGTCTCCGGCCCATTAGGAGTTCTGCGGGAGCTACCCCAGTCACTGCATGGGGGGTGGTCCTGTACGTAAACAAAAAGCGAGCCAGTCTCGCGTCCATTGATCCGGAAGACTGCTTCTTTAGGCCTCTTTTGAATGTCTGCACTGCGCGCTCTGCCAACCCATTTGAAGCCGGATGGTAAGGGGCAGTGCAGATATGGCGGATGCCGTTCATCTTTGTGAACCTAGCAAACTCCTCACTCGTGAATGGAGTGCCATTATCCGTGACCAGCAGCTCGGGGAGGCCATGCGTACTAAACGATAAACGCATCTTTTCAATTGTTCTCCCGCTTCCCATTCGCCATCCCCTGTTCTGACATGACCGCGGCCACAGTCATTAAAGCCCTGAACACCATGCGAGATCTGGATTGTGGGATAGTCATTAGTCCCCAGCCAATGGTAAATAGGCAGGTTATAACAGAACTATTCTCATGAATCTTTTCTGCAGTTTTTCCAATGCATTCATACTCTTCCTAAATTGGAAGTGGTTTCTAAAACTGAATGCATTGCTATTTTTATTTTGGGTAGCATAGTGGTTAGCACTGCTGCTTCATAGGGCCAGGGCCCCAGGTTTGATTCCTAGCTTGGGTCACTGTCTGTGAGGCGTATACACGTTCCCTCCCACAAGACCCAAAAGATGTGCTTATTGTCATGATATGCAAACAGGCAGCTAATGAACACATAGAATAGGACACGACCAATGAGCAGTCAGGACACTCAGGGGTGGTATCTCACTATAAAAGGGATAAGGCACTCACACCCCGCCTCGTTTCACAGACCAACATGTACAGAGTGGGACAGGGTGTATCCTCAGCATCACACCCCAACACGTGGCTTAGAGCAAGGCCGCTTCAATTAGACTGAGTTACTACATTTAGATTAGCAGAGAGTCGAACCCATTGAGAACTGTGCTATTAGTTGAATAAAACACACTGTACTCACTTCAAAGTCTGGAGCATCTTTTACTCAAAACTGCATCAAGTGGCAGCTTGTGTTATTCCAAATTATATAACACAACATGACACCAGGAGTCTGTTCAATCTAGTTAGTTCAACTCAGCAAGATCCGTGATGACCAGCGAATGTATACCAGCACAATGGAAAAGATTCCAGCTCCTCACCAGCTCAGGACCTCCGGCAATCTCAGTGCCAACTGGCGGACATTCAAGCAGAAATTTCAGCTTTACATTGAAGCATCAGACCTCAATGGTGCATCTGATGCATGGAAGATAGCTCTTTTCCTACCACAGCGCGTGATCACGCCTTGGCAATATTCAACTCCTTTCACTTCGCCGAAGACCAGGACAAGACAAAGTTTCAGACCATCCTGGATAAGTTTGACAGCCACTGTGAGGTGGACACCAACAAAATCTTCAACGCTACATATTCAAGCAGCGATTGCAAGGGAAAGACGAATCCTTCAACTCACATTTAACTAACCTTAGACTGCTAGCGCAATCCTGCAACTTCGGTGATATCACTGACTCCATGATCAGAGACCAAATCGTTTTTGGAGTTCACTCTGATCCTCTGAAAGAGCAGTTACTGAAGATCAAGCGTATGACCCTGCCAGTCGCGATTGAAACATGCACAGTGCATGAGCACGCTGAAAATCGCTATTCCCAGTTTAAAACGGCACAAAATGATAAACTAGCCTCCCATGAGGCGGAGAGTGTGCAGGCCATTTCCCTGCAGCGTCTCAACATTAACGAAAGCGGCTATTTTGCGCGTTCTTCCCGGGACCTGACGCATGTGCGATGCGAACGGGATAACGAAGCAGCTGAAACCCGCACTGCGCAGGTGCAGACATCTGAGAACCATACTACGCATGTGCAACAACACACGGGGCGTCAGGACGCCGACGTCAGCACGTGTTTGAACTGTGGCACCACCCATTTAAAGAAATACTACACTGCAAGAGGCAGACGATGTTTAAACTGCGGGAAGCCGGGCCACTATGCAGCCCTGTGCAGATCTGCACCGCCAGTCAGGAGCCAGCACTCCCAATTCCGTCGACGGCGCATCCGGAGTGTGCAACAACGACTGCAGGATTCTGATCCCGGCAGTGCAACGGATCCAGATGATGAATGCCTGGACAACGCCTACCGTGTGGGCATTATTACAACGTGTGAATATGCCACACCAGACTCATTGCAAGGCCAGTCAATCCTCGCTGTGGATTCCAAGGACGAATGGCGAGCAGTGATGAAGGTCAACCACTGCCCCATCCAGTTCAAGTTGGACACAGGTGCCTCTGCCAACCTCCTCTCACAGGCAGACTTCAGACGCATTAAGAAGTCCCCCACGGTCCTTCCAACTGCCTGAAAGCAGCTGGATTACAACGGGAATGCCATCACGGCACTGGGATCCTGCCATCTGCACGTATCCAACCGGCACAGACAAGCACGGTTACGCTTTGAAATTGTTAAGCCGGACAGGGCATCCCTACTAGGTGCGCACGCCTGCAAACAGCTGAACCTCATTCAAAGGGTTTACACCACAACATCCTCCCATGTGGATCTTCAGGCCGGCATCGACGACATCCTTGCCCAGTATCCAGATGTGTTCAACTGGATGGGCACGCTGCCGTATCGATACAAGATTCTGCTTCGACCTGATGCCAAGCCAGTGGTCCTCGCACCACGACGTGTCCCTGCTCCACTTGAGAGAGCGCCTGAAGGTACAGCACAAGGATCTTCAGCAAAAAGGTATCATATCCAAGGTCACTGAACCGACTGACTGGGTCAGCTCGATGGTGTGCGTAAAGAAGCCTTCGGGGACCTGCGCATCTGCATTGATCCCAAGGATCTCAATAAGAATATCATGCGGGAACACTACCCCATCCCGAAGCGGGAGTGTCATGTGAGAGTACCTTTAAGACATGGATGTTTAAGCAATGTACCTTTAAGAAAACAGTGATGTCAGAGAGTGGGTGGAGCTGAGGTCAGGTCAGCCATTTTGCAGTTTTGTTTTGCAGTTTTGAGGAAAAGAGCTTGGTGTGTGTCTGTGGTTTGCAGTGAGCTGGATCTCTGCCATGAAAGACTATTTCTGGATCATTTGGGTGATTTAAACTTATAATAGTGAAGCCTTTAAAGGTGTTAAGTCTCTTGAAAGTTTGAAGGAAAATTTTAAGGAATTATTTACTGTTGCAATATTTTCTGAGTTATCTTTGAAGTAAGGAGTGTTAAGAGATCCAATGTTCATTTAAGACGTTAAGCTGAGTTCATGGAATAAACAGTGTTTAGTGTTCAAAAACCCACGTGTCCATAATTGTAATCCCACACCTAGCGAAAAAGCCGTGTGCTAGGAAAAGCAACAAATCCATTCAAGGGCGAGGTTGGTTGAACTCCATGATACATTTTGGGGTTCTGAAAACGCCTCGCCCATAACAATTGGGGGCTCGAGGGGGATAAAAGTCTATCTATTGGATTGGCTTTTGTGAACTTAAAGACAGTGAAGGATTGTTGCTTTTCCGGTGTGGTATTTTAGTTTAAGTCGGGAGAGTGTTGTGTACAATGGCTCTTTCAGAGGCACAGAAGTTTTTGGGGGTGGAGAATGTCACACGTAGTACCTTACGTTCAGAAACGAAAAGCAGACTGTTAGATTTAGCAAGAACATTGCAGTTAACATTACCTGACAAAATGCAAAAGGTAAGGTAATTATGGCGGTGGTTAAGCATTTAATGTTGCCTGAGAGAGTCTGACTCATTGGAAATGGCAAAAATTCAGTTGCAAATTGAACAAATGGAACATGAGAAAGAATTAAAGCGGCTTGAATATGAGAGTGAGAGAGAGGAAAAAGAAAGAGAGAGAGAGGAAAAAGAAAAGGAGAGAGAAGAAAGGAGAAAAGAAAGAATAGCCCTAGCAAAAGAAAAAGAAAGGGAATACAGATCAGAGAAAAAGATAAAGAGAGGGAGTTTGAACTTCAGAAAATGGCCATGAAACATGACAATCAGTTAAAATTAGCAGACATAAAGGGAAAAGTACAGTTGGATGATAGTGATGAGGATAGTGAGAAAGAGCGTTATAGTCGAAGGCTTGGTGGGAATCTATTTAAATATGTCCAAGCATTGCCAAGGTTTGATGAGAAGGAAGTGGAAGCCTTTTTCATTCCATTTGAGCAGGTAGCAAAACAAATGAAATGGCCACAGGACATGTGGGTGTTACTGATTCAAACAAAGCTGGTAGGTAGAGCTAGTGAAGTGTTTGCATCACTACCGGAGGAAGTATCTGGAACGTATGAGGAGGTGAAGAAATCCATCTTAAGTGCATATGAGCTAGTGCCTGAAGCTTACAGACAAAGGTTTAGAAATTTAAGGAAAGAAGTTGGTCAAACATACATGGAGTTTGAAAGGCTCAAACAGAGTAATTTTGATAGGTGGATAAGGGTTTTGAAAATAGACCAAACGTATGAAGCTCTCGGAGAAATTATACTTTTGAGTTTAAAAATTCAATTCCTGATGTAGTGAGAACTCATGTGGAGGAACAGAGGGTTAAAACTGCGAGATTAGCAGCGGAAATGGCAGATGATTATGAATTAGTTCATAAATCAAAGATTGGTTTCCGACATCAGTTTCAGCCGGTGAGGGATAGAAACTGGGGACATGAGAAATACTCAAGTGGAAAAGGTAAAGGTGATCTGATGGGAGACAATAAAGAGAGTGTACCTCAGATTAAAAAAGAAATCCAGGAGGGTGGAAAAGAAATGAAAAGTTTCAAATGTTGTCACTGTAATAAACTAGGCCATGTAAAGTCAGTGTTGGTGGTTGAAGAAAAGCACTGGGAAGGCTGATGTGGTAAAACAGAATAAGACAGTGGGGTTTGTTAGAGTGGTAAAGGAAAGCCCAAGGGAAGCGAAGGAGGTGCAAACGATTGTACAGCCTGTTCAAGAAGTAATTGTTAAGAAGGTGTCAGATGTATTTAAAGAATTTACTTGTGTGTGTAAAGTTTACTCATATGTATCAGGAGGAGCAGGTAAAGAAGTCACAATTTTAAGAGATACAGGGGCTAGTCAATCTTTAATGGTAAGAGATGAGGAATTATGTAGTTTGGGAAGAATGTTGCCAGAAAAGATGGCGATATGTGGAATTCAGGGTGAGACGAGTAGCGTACCATTATATAAGGTAAGGTTGGAAAGTCCAGTGAAGAGTAGTGAAGGGGTAGTAGGAGTAATAGATAAACTATCTTGTCCAGGAATACAGTTTATCTTGGGTAATGATATAGCTGGATCGCAGGTGGGAGTGATGCCTACTGTGGTTGATAAGCCAGTGGAAAATCAGACAACTGAAGTGTTGAAGGACGAATATCCTGGGATTTTTCCGGATTGTGCAGTAACAAGGTCGCAAAGTCACAGGTTAAGACAAGAGGAGAAATCAAAGAGTGAAGATGGAGTTGAACTGCAATTATCAGAAACAATTTTTGATCAGATGGTTGAAAAAGAACAAGAACAGGTGGAGGATGAGGCCGATATTTTTAGTTCAGGAAAATTGGCGGAGTTACAACAGAAAGATGTAGAAATAAAACGGATATATCAGAAAGCATATACGGAAGAGGAATCTGAGAGTATACCAGAATGTTATTACCGTAAAAATGATGTCTTGATGAGAAAATGGAGACTTGTACACAGGATTAAAAGTGGGCAGAAGTTAATCAAGTAGTATTGCCGGTAGGGTATAGAAAGGAAGTGTTGCGAGTTGCACATGAAGTACCAATGGGAGGTCATTTGGGAATAAGGAAAACGCAAGCTAAAATCCAGAAACATTTTTATTGGCCTGGACTACATAAAGATGTAGTTAAATTTTGTCAATCATGTCACACATGTTAAGTGATAGGGAAACCTCAAGCAGTGATAAAACCAGCGCCCTTAATACCCATTCCAGCACTTGAGGAACCTTTTATAAGGGTCCTAATCGATTGTGCAGGACCTCTTCCTAAAACAAAAAGTGAGAATCAATATCTTTTGACTATAATGGATGTGCCTACTAGGTTTCCAGAGGCCATTCCAGTACGTAATATTACAGTTAAAAGGATTGTGGAGGAGTTACTTAAATTCTTTACTAGATATGGACTACCCACAGAAATTCAATCGGATCAAGAATCAAATTTTACTTCAAATTTATTCAAAGAAGTTATGGATAGCTTATGGAGTAAAACAATTTAAATCAACTGCGTACCATCCAGAATCGCAGGGAGCGTTAGAAAGGTGGTATCAGACATCAAAGACAATGTTGAGAGCGTATTGTCAAGATTATCCAGAGGATTGGGATAAAGGAATCCCATTTGTATTGTTTGCAATTAGGGATGCACCTAATGACTCTACCAAATTTAGTCCTTTTGAACTAATTTTTGGTCATGAGGTAAGAGGACCACTTGAATTGGTTAAGGAAAAATTGGTGGGTGAGAAATTGGAAATTACACTATTGGATTACGTGTCAAATTTTAGGGAACGATTAAATAGAGCAGGTGAATTGGCTGGACAACATTTGAAAGTTGCACAAAATGTGATGAAACGGATAGCGGACAAGAAATCCAAAGTTCGAAGTTTTGCCAGTGGGGATAAAGTCTTAGTGTTGTACCAGTGGTAGGTGAGCCTTTAAAAGGTGGGTTTTGTGGACCGGAAATTAAGTGAGGTGAATTATGTGGTAAAAACACCAGATAAAAGGAAGACTCACCGAGTGCGTCATGTGAATATGCTTAAAAGGTACTTTGAAAGGGAAGGAGAGAAAAAGGAGGTTTTAATGATTCTAACGCAAAGTGACGAACCACATCCAGATGACTGTGAAATTGACATATCTCAAATTAAATTGGAAAATGATGATGTTCTTAAAAATTGGGATGAATTGTTAAGTTACCTTCCAGCGGAAAAACAAACTGACCTGAAAGAGTTATTGATATCACATGGGCATGTTTGTAGAGATAAATTGGGAAGTACTAAAATGGCTATACATGATGTAGATGTGGGAAATGCTGTTCCTATCAAACAACATCCATATGGACTTAATCCTTTAAAATTGGCACAGGTTAACAGAGAGATTGAGAGTATGCTGAAGAATGGCATAATTGAAGTGGGTTGCAGCCAATAGAGCTCACCCACAGTGATGGTACCTCGACCAGATGGTACTCAACGGTTGTGTGTGGACTATCAAAAGGTGAATGCAGTTTCAAGAATGGACTCTTATCCTATCCCACGTTTGAAGGATTGCATTGAGAAAGTGGGACAATCTGCTTTTATTTCCAACTTCCAGACATGAAAAGAACATTTAAAACATCGTAGGGAGTTCTTCAATCGACTTCAGATGGCGGGGTTGGTGATGAACATAGCCAAAAGTGAACTTGGAGAAGCCCGATTCACTTTCCTTACGGAGTTTCCGATACCCTCAAGACAAAGGGAAATAATGCGATTTCTTAGCATGAGTGGATTTGATCGAACAGCTGTGCAAAAGTTTTGTGGCGTGATTACTCCACTGATGGAATTGCTGAAGAAACGTAAAAGAATTCAATGGACAGCGGATTTTCAACAGGCATTTGACTCCCTTAAAGATGTGGTAACCAGTGCTCCTGTATTGGAGAATTGCAAGGGACTCTGTGGTCAGATTGAACTAAATATCTGATTCTAAAGAGAAATGCCAAGGAGTAGAGGAATGGATGGATCGTGCAGAAACTTTGTTCAAAGAGACTTTCAATCGAGAAGGATTTTGGTTGGAGGAAGAAGAACAAAGAAAAATGGACTATATTATTATACCTGTTTGCATGTTTTGTTTTCTTAAAAAACGAAAAGGTATATTTACTGTGTGCATTTCTTAGTGGATGGTGCAAAAGTGAAAAATGAAACCATCTTGAAGTTGATGGTTTATTTTTTTTTCTTGGGGGGAGGTGTCATGTGAGAGTACCTTTAAGACATGGATGTTTAAGCAATGTACCTTTAAGAAAACAGTGATGTCATAGAGTGGGTGGAGCTGAGGTCAGGTCAGCCATTTTGCAGTTTTGTTTTGCAGTTTTGTTTTGAAGTTTGAAGAGCTGGGTGTGTGTCAGTGGTTTGGAGTGAGCTGGATCTCTGCCATGAAAGACTATGTCTCGATCATTTGGGTGATTTAAACTTATAATAGTGAAGTCTTTAACCTGATGTGATTTTGTTTAAAGGTGTTAAGTCTCTTGGAAGTTTGAAGGAACATTTTAAGGAATTATTTACTGTTGCAATATTTTCTGAGTTATCTTTGAAGTAAGGGGTGTTAAGAGGTCCAATGCTTATTTAAGATGTTAAGTTGAGTTCATGGAATAAACAGTGTTTTGTGTTTAAAAACCCATGTGTCCATAATTGTAATCCCACACCGAGGGAAAAAGCAGTGTGCTAGGAAAAGCAACAAATCCATTAAAGGGAGAGGTTGGTTGAACTCCATGATACATTTTGGGGTTCTGAAAACGCCTCGCCCATAAAAGGGAAGAACTCACGAGTGAGATGACACACGCGCGCTTCTTCACCAAATTGGATGCATCACAGGGATTTGGGCAAATCCAGCTGGAAGAGTCCAGCAGAAGTCTCTGCACCTTCAACACGCCTTTTGGCAGATACTGCTACAATCGCATGCCATTTGGCATCATCTCGGCATCGGAGATATTCCATCGCATCATGGAGCAGATGATGGAAGGCATTGAAGGGGTTCGTGTGTACGTGGACGACATCATCATATGGTCCACGACCCCTGAAGAACATGTGTCCCATCTCCAGAAGGTATTCCGCCGTGTACATGCCAACAGCCTAAAGTTAAACAGGTCCAAATGTTGTTTTGACACATCGACGCTCAAGTTCCTAGGCGACCAGATCTCACAGCATGGTGTACGCCCGGACACAGACAAAATCAAGGCCTTCGAGGCGATGAAGATCCCGGAGGACAAAAAGGCGGTGCTGTGCTTCTTGGGTATGGTCAATCTTCTGGGCACGTTCATTCCAAACATGGCCACACGCACCACGGCCCTACGCAACCTGGTGAAAAAGTCAATTGCCTTTGTGTGGAAGGCGGCACACCAGACAGAGTGGCTGGAGCTGAAAGTCAAACTCACCACTGTACCAGTCCAGGCATTCTTCGACCCGGACCAGGAGACAAAGATATCCACAGATGCGAGTCAGGATGGCATTGGTGCGGTGTTGCTTCAACAAGATGACATATCTTCCTGGGCACCAGTAGCTTACGCATCAAGGATGACGCCCACTGAAACCAGATATGCTCAGATTGAGAAGGAGTGCTTGGGTCTTCTCACCAGCATCCTCAAATTTCATGATTATGTCTACGGCCTGCTGACATTCACTGTCGAGACGGATCATAGGCCTCTGGTCCACATCATCCACAAGGACCTGAACTACATGACGCCTCGGTTGCAGAGAATCCTGCTTAAACTTAGGAGGTATGACTTCAACTTGGTGTACACACCTGGCAAGGAGCTCATCATCGCTGATGCATTGTCCCGCTCCGTCACCTCGCCCAGTGAGTCGCTGGAGATCATCCATCACATCGAATCGCAGGTACAGCTGTGTGCTAGCACTCTCCTGGCGACAGATGAGAAGGTAGTTCTCATCCGTGAGGAGACAGCCAAAGACCCCCTCTTGCAGCGCGTCATCCACAACCTCACCAATGGCTGGCAGAAAGGGCAGTGCCCACAATTTTACAATGTGAAGGATGACCTGACGGTGATTGATGGCATCATCCTCAAGCTGGACAAGATTGTCATTCCGCTCAGTCTCCAGAGCTTGGTGCTGCGCCAGATTCATGAGGGACACCTGGGCGTCGAGAAGTGCAGACGCAGGGCCCAGCAAGCTGTCTGCTGGCCTGGCATCACGAACATGGTCCTGAACTGTGCTACCTGTCAGCGGTTCCAGCCAGCGCAGAGCAAGGAGACGGTCCAACAGCATGACATAGTGACCTCTCCGTGGTCCAAGGTTGGCATCGACCTCTTTCATGCGAATGGACGCGATTACGTATTGATCATCGACTATTTCTCGAATTACCCTGAGGTGCTGAAGCTCCCGGACCTCACCTCTCGGATTCTCATCAAAGCCTTTAAGGAGACGTTCTCAAGGCATGGCATCCCAATCACCGTCATGAGCGACAATGGCCCGTGCTTTACTAGTCGAGAATGGTCCATGTTTGCCAGGTCATACAATTTCCAGCATGTCACCTCCAGTCCACACTATCCGCAGTCCAATGGAAAAGTCAAGAAAGTGGTGCACATTGTGAAACAGCTCATCTGCATGGCTGTGGACTCTGCTCCCGACATACACCTTGCACTGCTCGCGTACAGGGCGACTTCATTGTCCACTGGCATGTCACCGGCTCAACTCCTGATGACAGGGACCTGTGGACGATGCTTCCAGCCATACACCTGCCCAACCTGGATCACGTCCTGGTGCTGCAGAAGATGCAGCAGCTCAGAGACCGTCAAAAGCAGGGCTATGATGCCCATGCCACCGATCTGGCCGTGCTATCCCCGGTAGACATTGTCAGGATCAAGATACCGGATGGTGGGTGGTCTGCCCCGGCTGTTGTCATTCGACAGGCCACGCCCCGCTCTTATGGTGTATGTATGGCTGATGGCTCCATCGTGCGAAGGAATCGACGGGCACTGCGCTAAGTTGCCTGCCCGCAACCACTTTCTCCTCCATTTCCATATGTTGAATTGCCACCTCCTGATACCTCGCACCATGAGGCCACCAGTCAGGCTTCCATCCCGCCTGTCAAGGCGCCATTGTCCCCTCTGCCACCTCTGCGGCGGTCGACCAGGATCAGGCGCAAGCCTCAGAGACTGGACCTGTGAACGTTTGTTTTGCTTGCTCTGTTCTGTTGTTATCCATCAGTCACATTGGACAGACTCATTCACATGTAAATACATTCACATACGCCAACAAAACATTAAAAAAAGGGGAGATGTCATGATATGCAAACATGCAGCTAATGAACACTTAGAATAGGACATGACCAATGAGCAGTCACGACACTCAGGGGTGGTATCTCACTATAAAAAGGATGAGGCACTCACACCCCGCCTCTTTCCACAGACCAACATCTACAGAGTGAGACAGCGTGTATCCTCAGCATCACACCCCAGCACATGGCTTAGAGCAAGGCTGGTTCAGTTAGACTGAGTTACTACATTTAGATTAGCAGAGTCGAACACATTGAGAACAGTGCTAATAGTTGAATAAAACACACTGAACTCACTTCAAAGTCTGGAGCATCTTTTACTCAAATTACATAACACAACACTTGTTAGGTGAATTGAACATTCTGAATTCTTCCTCAGTGTACCCGAACTTCACAAGTAGGCTTACATTAACACTGCAATGAAGTTACTCTGAAAATCCCCTAGTCACCACAGTATGGCGTCTGTTCGGGTACACAGAGGGAGAATTCAGAATGTCCAACTCATCTAACAAGAACGTGTTTCGGAACTTGTAAAGGAAGTCACAGTAGGGAAGTCACAGTAACTTCATTGCAGTGTTAATGTAAGCTTACCACATTCACCCCTTGTTAAAAATGAACCCGGCGGCGTGGTGCTTCGCATGGTGGTAGAGGTTTACAAGGCTGGTCCTGGGAGGAAAAACTTTTGCATGTCATCACAGTATGTACAGGGTTTTTTTTTTGTTTTGAACTATTTACAGTAGTCGTAAGAGGGAAAAGAAAAAAAATTCTCGTTAAAGTCCACAACATTCTAGTGTTACACCGATGCCACAAGTCGGTCGGGCGGTCTGGTCGTCCTTGTCGATCGCCTCAGCCCTGGTGGTGGTGGTGCTTGTTCCAGTGTTGTCGCCTCCGGGAGCTTTACGGTTTCTGCTTCAGCTTCACTTCTGGTCGGACCTGGGAGGAGGACCGATCCTCCCGGGAAGGGGGCTGTCGCGGGGTGCGCCGGTGGCAGGGAGGGGGTGATTGGTGTTGGAGGGGTGTGCGTGTTGCCGGCGGGCGCCAGATCTCGTAGGGAGACTGTGTCCTGTTGGCCGTCGGGGTACTCCACGTAGGCGTACTGCGGGTTCGCGTGGAGGAGGTGAACCCTCTCGACCAACGGGTCCGACTTGTGCGCCCGCAAATGTTTCCGGAGCAGGATGGGTCCTGGGGCCGCCAGCCAGGTAGCGACGTTCCAGAGGAGGACTTCCTGGGGAAGACAAGGAGGCGCTCATGAGGCGTTTGGTTAGTAGTGGTACACAGTAGCGACCGGATGGAGTGGAGGGCGTCCGGGATGACCTCCTGCCACCGTGAAACTGGGAGATCCCTGGACCGTAGGGCCAGGAGGACGGTCTTCCAGACCGTGCCGTTCTCCCTCTCTACTTGCCCGTTCCCCCGGGGGTTGTAGCTGGTCGTC
Organism: Scyliorhinus torazame; assembly: GCF_047496885.1. NCBI lineage: Eukaryota > Metazoa > Chordata > Chondrichthyes > Carcharhiniformes > Scyliorhinidae > Scyliorhinus > Scyliorhinus torazame. The sequence goes on from NC_092712.1 coordinate 150,717,004, forward strand.
CTGCTCGAGGCTATACCCTTGCTGAGCAGGAACTGGCGCAGCTCGTCACTCATGAAGGGGGACCCCCTGTCGCTATGGACGTATGCGGGGCAACCGAACATTGTGAATATGGTGTTAAGGGCTTTAATGACTGTGGCCGCTATCATGTCAGGGCAGGGGATGGCGAAGGGGAAACGGGAGTACTCGTCCACCACGTTCAGGAAGTACGTGTTGCGGTCGGTGGAGGGGAGGGGCCCTTTGAAATCCAGACTGAGGCGTTCAAAGGGACGGGAGGCCTTGATCAGGTGCACACTATCCGGCCTGAAAAAATGCGGTTTGCACTCTGCGCAGATGTGGCAGTTCCTTGTGACTGTACGGACCTCTCCACGGAGTAGGGGAGGTTGCGGGACTTTATAAAATGGTAGAACCGAGTGACCCCCGGGTGGCAGAGGTCCTCGTGGAGGGTTTGGAGACGGTTAATTTGTGCGTTGGCACATGTGCCGCGGGATAGGGCATCGGACGGCTCGTTCAGCTTTCCGGGACGGTACAAGATCTCATAGTTGAAGGTGGAGAGTTCGATCCTCCACCTTAAGATCTTGTCATTTTTAATTTTGCCCCGCTGTGCATTATCGAACATGAAAGCTACTGACCGTTGGTCAGTGAGGAGAGTGAATCTCCTGCCGGCCAGGTAATGCCTCCAATGTCGCACAGCTTCCACTATGGCTTGGGCTTCCTTTTCCACTGAGGAGTGGCGGATTTCTGAGGCGTGGAGGGTTCGGGAGAAAAAGGCCACGGGTCTGCCCGCTTGGTTAAGGGTGGCCGCTAGAGCTACATCGGAGGCGTCGCTCTCGACCTGGAAGGGGAGGGACTCGTCAATGGCGCGCATCGTGGCCTTTGCGATATCCGCTTTGATGCGGCTGAAGGCCTGGCAAGCCTCTGTCGACAGAGGGAAGGTCGTGGTCTGTATTCGGGGGCGGGCCTTGTCTGCGTACTGGGGGACCCACTGGGTGTAATATGAAAAGAACCCCAGGCAGCGTTTTAGGGCTTTTGAGCAGTGAGGGAGGGGAAATTCCATGAGGGGGCGCATACGTTCGGGGTCGGGGCCTATTATCCCATTGCGCACTACATATCCCAAGATGGCTAGCCGGTTTGTGCTAAAAACGCACTTGTCCTCGTTGTATGTGAGGTTCAAGGCTTTAGCTGTCTGGAGGAATTTTTGGAGGTTGGCGTCGTGGTCCTGCTGGTCATGGCCGCAGATGGTTACATTGTTGAGATACGGGAACGTGGCCTGCAACCCGTGTTGATCAACCATTCGGTCCATCTCTCGTTGGAAGACCGAGACCCTGTTTGTGACGCCAAATGGGACCCTTAGGAAGTGGTATAATCGCCCGTCTGCCTCGAAGGCTGTGTACTTGCGGTCACTTGGGCGGATGGGGAGCTGATGGTAGGCGGACTTGAGGTCCACGGTGGAGAAGACCTTATATTGGGCAATCCGATTGACCATGTCGGATATGCAGGGGAGAGGGTACGCATCTAGCTGTGTGTACCTGTTGATGGTCTGGCTATAGTCTATGACCATCCTTTGCTTCTCCCCTGTCTTTACTACTACCACCTGTGCTCTCCAGGGACTATTGCTGGCCTGGATTATGCCTTCCTTCAGTAGCCGCTGGACATCGGACCGAATGAATGTCCGGTCCTGGGCGCTGTACCGCCTGCTCCTAGTGGCGACGGGTTTGCAATCCGGGGTGAGGTTTGCAAACAAGGATGGGGGCTCAACCTTGAGGGTTGCGAGGCCGCAGATAGTGAGTAGGGGTATTGGGCTGCCGAATTTGAAAGTTAGGCTCTGCAGGTTGCACTGGAAGTCTAATCCCAGTAATGTGGGCGCGCAGAGTTGGGGAAGGACGTAGAGCCTGTAGTTTTTAAACTCCCTCCCTTGCACCGTTCGGGTCACTATGCAGAAGCCTTTGATCTGTACGGAGTGGGATCCTGCAGCTAGGGAAATCTTTTGCGTACTGGGACGGATGGTCAAAAAACAGCGTCTTACCGTGTCGGGGTGGATGAAGCTTTCTGTGCTCCCGGAGTCGACCAGGCATGGTGTCTCGTGCCCGTTGATCAGCACCGTTGTTGTCGTCGTCTGGAGCGTCCGGGGCCGTGCTTGGTCCAGCGTCATTGAGGTCAGACGTGGTCGTAGTGCTTCAGCGTCTTCCTCGAACCCCGTTGAGCCGTCGATGCTGGGGTCCATTGTTGCCGTCCAAGATGGCGGCGAGGGTGAACAAAATGGCCGCCCCCATGAATCGCACATGGCTGGGGGGTCACAAGATGGCGGCAGGGGTGGACAAAATGGCCACCCCCATGCGTCGCACAGGGCTGGGGGGGTCCCAAGATGGCGGCGCCCCTCCTCCCCTCGTGGTGGCCAGGACCCAAAATGGCGGCGCCTGCGGGTCGCACATGGGGCGCTGGGGGGGTTGGGGAGCGTTTGAAACGTGCAGGACTCCTTGTTCTCCGGGGACAGCGGTGGCCGGGACCCAAAAAGGCTGCGCCTGCGGGTCGTACATGGGGTGCTGGGGGGGTTGGGGAGCGTTAGAAACGCGCAGGACTCCTTCTTCTCCTTGGACAGCGGCGACCTCCCAGGACCGGCACACAGCCGCGAAATGGCCCTTTTTCCCGCAGCTCTTGCAAATCGCTGCGCGGGCCGGGCAGCGCTGCCGGGGGTGTTTCGCCTGGCCGCAGAAATAGCATCGGGCCCCCGGGGACGACTTGGCATCTGAACCGCGCAAGCCTGTGGGGTGGGGGGGGTTGTCGCGACGGGGGTCCATGGAGCCCAAGGGGCTGCCGCGCGGTCGGGGCCGTACGCGCGGGCGTTTCGCGCGGCCACATCTAGGCAGGCTGCAAGGGCCCGTGCCTCTGAGAGTCCTAGCGACTCTTTTTCGAAAAGTCTTTGGCGGATTTGGGGAGAGTTCATACCTGCCACAAAAGCATCGCGAATTAACATGTCCGTGTGTTCAATCGCGTTTACCGGCGGGCAGCTGCAGGCCTGTCCCAAAATTAGCAGCGCGGCGTAGAATTCGTCTAGCGATTCTCCGGGACTTTGCCGTCTCATTGCGAGTTGGTAGCGTGCGTAGATCTGGTTCACTGGGCGAACATAGATGCTCTTTATTGCTGCGAACGCCGTCTGGAAATCCTCTGCGTCTTCGATGAGAGGGAAAATTTCCGGGCTTACCCTCGAGTGCAGGACCTGTAGTTTCTGGTCTTCTGTGACCCGGCCGGGGGCCGTTCGGAGGTATGCTTCGAAACAAGTCTGCCAGTGTTTAAAAACTGCTGCTGAGTTCACTGCGTGGGGGCTGATCCTCTCGACATTTTTCTTCACTGTACCTTCACTGTTTCTTCCTGCTTTTGCCGCCTCCATGGACCCTGGGATCGGGCTTAAAGCCCCGAAAATGCCGTTTACGAACGTGAGCCCTCCATTGTGCGGCTGCCTCCCGCCCGCCATCACCGGAAGTCTCACTTCATTGCAGTGTTAATGTAAGCCTACTTGTGACACTAATAAAGATTATTATTATTATAAATGGATCAGTTGGAGTATTTCTAAATGGCAAAAAGCTAGAAGCAGCGAATGTCCAAAGAGACTTGGGGCCTAAGAGATTTGGGACCCATGTACTTTGAAGTATCAACTGTCCCAGCAGCCTCAGTCACACCCATATCTACTGTCACAGTTTCCGAAGTCAGATCGGCCTTCTTGAAAGTGGACCCTCGGAAAGCAACGGGTCCTGACGGGGTCCCTAGGGGTGCACACAGATCCTTTACAGACCAACCAGTGGATTTGTTCGCGGACATCTTCAACCTCTTCCTACTCCAATTTGAGGTTCCCACCTGCTTCAAGAAGACCACCATCATACCGGTGTCAAAGTAGAACCAGGCAACGTGCCTCAATGACTATCGTCCGGTGGCCTTGACATCGATCATTATGAAGGTTGGTCATGACGCACCTCAACTCCAAACTCCCAGAATGCCTTGATCCATTGCAATTCGCACACTCCCACAACCGATGCAATCTGCCTGGCCTTACACTCATCCCTGCAACATCTCGACAACAAGGACTCCTACTTCAGACTCCTATTCATTGACGACAGCTCCACCTTCAACACTATAAGGGCAGCATGGCAGCACAGTGGTTAGCACTGTTGCTTCACAGCGGCAGGCTCCCAGGTTCAATTTCCGGCTTTGATAACTGTCTGTGCGGAGTCTGCGCATTCTCCCTGTGAATGCGTGGGTTTCCACGTGGGTTTCCTCCCACAAGTCTCAAAAGACGTGCTGTTAGGTAATTTGGACATTCTGAATTCTCCCTCAGTGTACCCGAACAGGTGCCGAAGTGCGGCGACTAGGGGATTTACCACAGTAACTTCATTGCACTATTAATGTAAGCCTACTTGTGACAATAATAAAGATTATTATTATCATTATTAATCCCAGCCAAGCTCATATCAAAGCTCCAAAACCTAGGCCTAGGACTCTGCAACTGGATCCTCGACTTCCTGACCCATAGACCACAATCAGTAAGGATAAACAACAATAACCTCCCTCATGATAGTCCTCAATACTGGGGCCCCACAAGGCTGCGTACATAGTGTGTCTGTCTGGACTGTATGCAGTACAATACCTTTCACAGTACCTCGGTACATGTGACAATAAACAAATCCAATATCATATACGGATATAAAATAATAGTGAAATACTCATCTCTATATCGAGAAGACTAGAATACAAGAGGTTAGAAGTCATGCTACAGCTATAAATTGCCCTGTTTCGACCACATCTGGTTTATGTTCCATGTTGGTCACTATACTACTATACTCCCTATACACACATGCGAAATTTGGCTCCAACGCCATATACTTGTTCGCTGATGACGCAACCGTAGTGGGTCGGATCTCGAACAACGATGAGTCAGAGTACCGCAGGGAGATAGAGAACCTAGTGGAGTAGTGTACTGACAACAATCTCTCTCTCAATGTCAGCAAAACTAAAGCGCTGGTCATTGAATTCAGGAAGCAAAGTATCGTACTCACCCCTGTCTGCATCAATGGTGGCGATGTGGAGATGGTTGACAGCTTCAAATTCCTAGGAGTGCACATCATCAATAACCTGTCCTGCTCCACCCACGCCAGCACTATGACCAGGAAAGCACAACAGCGCCTGTACATTCTCAGGAAACTAAGGAAATTCGGTATGTCCACATTGACTCTTACCAATTTTTACAGATACACCATAGAAAGCATCCTTTCTGCTGCATCACAGCCTGGTATGACAACTGCTTGGCCCAAGACCGTCAGAAACTACAGAGAATCGTGAACACAGCCCAGTCCATCACACGAACCCGCCTCCCATCCATTGACTCTGTCTACACCTCCCACTGCCTTGGGAAAGCAGGCAGCATAATCAAAGACCCCTCCCACCCGACTTATTCACTCTTCCATCGGGCAGGAGATACAAAAGTCTGAGAACACCCACTAACAGATTCAAAAACAGCTTCTATCCCGCTGTTACCAAACTCCTAAATGACCCACATATGGACTGATCAGATCGCTTCACACATCTTCTCTAAATTACTGCACTCCTGTATGCTTCACCGATGCCTGTGTCTGTGTATTTACATTGTGTATTTATGTATGCCCTATGTTTTTTTTCATTTGTGGAATGATCTGTCTGGACTGTATGCAGTACAATACCTTTCACAGTACCTCGGTACATGTGACAATAAACAAATCCAATATCATATACGGATATAAAATAATAGTGAAATACTCATCTCGATATCGAGAAGACTAGAATACAAGAGGTTAGAAGTCATGCTACAGCTATAAATTGCCCTGTTTCGACCACATCTGGTTTATGTTCCAGGTTGGTCAAAACATTTGCCTTCGAGGGAGTGTAGTGTAGATTTATCAGAAAGATACCTGCACGACAAGGATTAAAATAATAATAATCTTTATTGTCACAAGTAGGCTTACATTAACACTGCAATGAAGTTACTGTGAAAATCCCCTAGTCGCCACACTCCGGCGCCTGTTTGGGTACACAGAGGAAGATTCAGAATGTCCAAATTACCAAGTCTTTCGGGACTTGTGGGAGGAAACCGGAGCACCCGGACGAAACCCACGCAGACACAGGGAGAACGTGCAGACTCCACATAGACAGTGACCCAAGACGGGAATTGAACCTGGGACCCTGGCGCTGCGAAGCAACAGTGCACCACTGAACTTAAATGAGATTACACAAACCAGGACAAAAGGAAGAAATTCTGGAAATACTTAGCAGGTCAGGCAGCATCTGTGAAGAGAGAGTTGATGTTTCAGTTTAATGGCCTTTTAATCAGAACTGGAAAAAGTTAGAGGTATAATTGGTTTTAAGCAAGCGAATGGGGGAACAGAAGCTGAGGGCTGGGGGTGGATTGCGCAGGGAGCCTGGAGAAAAGGAAAGGTCAATAGAGAGTGGAAGGCTGGAGAGATTCTGAGAAACACCGGAAGCTCTGAGAAACACACGTTCCAGTGACGAGCTAAAGGAAATTAGTATTAGTAAATAAATGGTTTTGTGTTAATTAATGGGATTTAAGGCGGATAAATCTCCAGGATCTGATAATCTTTATCACAGAGTACTTAAGGAAGTGGCCCTAGAAATAATGGATCTATTGGTGGTAATTTTCCAAAATTCTTTGGACTCTGGAATGGTTCCTACAGATTGGAAGGTAGCTAATATAACCCCGCTATTCAAAAAGGGAGGTTGAGAGAAAACAGGGAACTATAGACCAGTGAGCCTACCGTCGGTAGTAGGGAAGTTGCTGGACTCCATTAGCAAGGATTTCATAGCACAGCATTTGGAAAGTATTGGTCTGATCAGGCAAAGTCAGCATAGATTTACGAAAGGGAAATCATGCTTGACAAATCTACTAGAATTCTTTGAAGGTGTAACTAGTAAAGTTGACCAGGGAGAACCAGTGGATGTGGTTTATTTAGAATTTCAGAAGGCTTTCGACAAGGTCTCACATAGTAGATTACTATATAAAGTTAAAGCGGATGGGATGGCGGGTAGTGTCTTGAGATGGATAGAAAGCTGGTTAGCATACAGGAAGCAAATAGTATTTTTCCAATTGGCAGGCAGTGACTAGTGGGGTACCGCAGGGATGGTGCCCAACTGTTCACATTATATATTAATAATTTGGATGAGGGAACTAAATGTATTACAGGTTGAACATCCCTTATCCGAAATTCTGAAAACTGAAAAATTGCGAAATCTGTAAGTTTTTTCAAGTGTGCCACACATGTGCAGTTCCCAACATTCTGCACATGCGGTTACCCAACACGCACCCCACGTGCGCAGTTCCAAATGCTCCGCACATACGCAGTTCTCAATGCGCCACACCAGCATAGTATATTCCGAAATCTGATGCCCCAAGCATTCTGGAAGATAATAATAATAATCTTTATTATTGTCAAAAGTAGGCTTACACTTCAATGAAGTTACTATGAAAATCTCCTAGTCGCCACACTCTGGCGCCTGTTCGGGTACACTGAGGGAGAATTCAGAATGCCCAATTCTCCTAACAAGCACGTCTTTCAGGACTTGTGGGAGGCAACCGGAGCACCCAGAGGAAACCCATGCAGACATGGGGAGAACATGCGAATGCCGCACAGACAGTGACCCAAGCTGGGAATCGAACCCAGGTCCCTGCCACTGTGAAGCAACAGTGCTAATCACTGTGCTACCGATGCGGTATAGTGTGCTAATGTGAGATTATCCACTTCAGTAGCAAAAATAGGAAGGCAGATTATTATTTGAAACGGTGTAAATTGAGAGAGGTGGATACTCAGTGAGACCTTGGTGCCCTCATGCATCAGTTGCTGAAAGTAAGCGTGCAAGTACAGCAGGCAGTAAAAGCAAATGCGATATTGGTCTCTAAAGCGAGAGGATTTGAGTACAGGAATAGGGATGTTTTATTGCAATTGTATAGGGCATTGGTAAGGCCACATCTGGAGTATTGTGAGCAGTTTTTGTGTCTTTATCTGAGGAAGGACGTTCTTGCGATGGAGTGCAGCGAAGGTTTACCAGGTTGTTTCTTGGGATGGCAGGGCTATCATATGATGAAAGACTAAATTGGTCAGGATTATAATAATAATCTTTTTATTGTCACAAGTAGACCTACATTAACACTGCAATGTTACTGTGAAAAGCCCTAGTTGCCACATTCCGGCACCTGTTCAGGCACACAGAGGGAGAATTCAGAATTCTCAGCTGGTACGGGAATTGAACCCACACTGCTGGCCTTGTTCTGCATTATAACCAGCTGTCTAGCCCACTGAGCTATATATTCATTGGAGTTTAGAAGAGTGAGAAGGGATCCTATAGATCTTATAAAATTCTAACAGGATTAGACAGGGTAGATTCAGAAATAATGTTTTCGTTGGTGGAGGAGTCCAGAACTAGAGGTCATGTTTGAGGATAAGGGATAAACCTTTTAGGACTGAGGTGAGGAGAAATTTCTTCACCCAGAGAGTGGTGAATCTGTGGAAAACGCAGAAAGTAGTTGAGGCCAATATGTCGTGTAATTTCAAGAAGGAATTAGATATAGCTCTTGGGGCTAAAGGAATACAGGGATATGGGGGGAAGGCGGGATCACGACATCGAACTTGATAATCAGCCCTGAACATGATGAATGGTGGAGCAGGCTCGAAGTGCCAAATGGCCTCCTCCTACTATTTTTTATGTATTAAATGACAAAGAGTTGGTGGTGAAAGGCCACTGGGAGAATAGAATGAAGCCTTTACTGGAAATAGGATATGAGGAATTAAGCTGAGGGAGTCACTGGGCTATTGGTTAACAGCCAATCTCCAGAAATGGAGCAGAAAAGTTGAGAAAGGTACAGGATTGGCGATGGACCTCTCCAGAAACATCCTTTGTTTCTTATTTATTCCATTATCCCTACCTTTGGCCGTGCAGCACAAACTGCTTTGTCATTTAATCCCTCCTGTTTTCCGCCCTATAAGAGATCTTTTTTTTCCTTTTCCAAGCCTCTCCCCTTTAAAATGTATTACATCTCTAACTTTCCCAGTTCTGAAGGCCATCAGCCTGAAACATTAGCTCTGTTTCTCCACAAGTGCTGCGTGTCACAGAGTATTTCCAGTATTTTCTATTTTGATTACCCCGGAGTATCCAGGGATGTGGAGGTTGGGTTACGGTAATAGGGCGGGGTGGATTGGGGAGTGCACTTGGGTAGAGTGCTCTGGTGCAGTCTCAATGGACCGAATGGTCTTCTTCTGCACCGTAGGGATTCTATGATTTCAGATCCCCAGCATCCACAATATTTTGCGTTTGTACACAAAATAAGATTGTGTTCCTTGGGATTTAGAACATCAAGAAATAATTTTTAATATATTGAGGAAATCTGGTACCATAGAGAGGAACTATTTCCATTGGTTGGGGAATAAAGAATTAGGCCCAAAATGTTGGATTGCCACTCCAATTTTTTGGAGCTCTGCATTTTTGGCTTAGATTTCCAAACCTGGCCGAAATGGGGAGGGTACCGGTTCTGGGAGTCCTTTTTCAAAGGGCACATTCATCAGATGAGGTCAAGCCACTCCCTGCCCCTGTTTTACAGCACCAGTTGCCGTATTTTGGTAAGTATTCATTCAGAACACAGTGAAATGTTTTGGGACATTTAAATAGAACAAAGAACAAAAAGAACAAAGAAAAGTACAGCACAGGAACAGGCCCTTCGCCCCTCAAAGTCAGCGCCAACCATGCTGCCCGTCCAAACTAAAATCTTGTACACTTCAAAGAACAAAGAAAAGTACATAATAGCTTTTCACTATGTTAGTGAAAGAGTTTGAGTGAGGTAAGAGGATAACGTGGAAGGATAGCAGGGTGGATAAGGTGCCAACTGGCTAGGGTGACAGGGTGGGTTGGGTGGTGAAGTTGGGTCACTGGGGAGTCAGAGGGTCTGGGAGAGTTAGAGGATCATATTGAGTTGGTGGGTTGGGGAGAAGTGAGAGGGGCGGGAGAAGTCAGAGGGTTGGGGGAAAGTTGGCAGGTAGGGCAGTAGTCAGGGGATAGATGGGCCAGTGGGAGGTGGCAGTGGGTGGTCAGTTGTTAGCCTGGTGTTAGATATGATTTTCTCCTGTCTAACATTTCCTGGGAATTCTCCAGGATAAGTCAATCAGAACTGTCCAAAGTCTCCAACTTTAAATCAGAGTTGTAGGCATTATGGGAGGATTCCAGATGCAGAGGAATTTCCAGTCAGAGATTGAATTTCACAGGCAATTCCCAGAGTCATTGCATTAGAACTTCCGAGGGGTCTCTCAGCCCATCTTCTGGAGGACCTCTGAGAGACAACCATCTGGAGGCCTGAAGATCTGTGCCATGGAGTTAGGTCACAGATCATAAATTCTCATCAAATGCTGGAACAGGCTGTAGGGCAGTGATGGGCAACTTAGGCTAGTGAGTGGGCCGCATGAGTGGACCTCCTTCATCTCAATGGATCGCAAGATTGAAATCAGGCTTGTTCATAAGAACATAAGAACTAGGAACAGGAGTAGGCCATCTGGCCCTTCTAGCCTGCTCCGCCATTTAATGAGATCATGGCTGATCTTTGTGGACTCAGCTCCACTCTCCGGTCCGTACAACATAACCCCGAATCCCTTTATTCTTTAGAAAGGTATCTATCTTTTTCTTAAAAACGTTTAAAGAAGGAGCCTCAACTAACCATCACCCCTTGAATAAGATTAAATACATTTTATATATGCCAAATATTTCATAGCAAGTTTCAAAAATGCTTAATCATTTATATATTAATAGAACTTCAAACGTCAAATGGTAAACAAAATAAATATTTAGACTTTGGACGGAGAGGGAGCACATGGCTCTCACAGTCAATGTTGTGTGCAATCAGCATGGGCCTCATTTCACTTTCCTTTGCCTTACCTGCTATCACTTCAAGTCATACCGGTAGGAAAAAAAACTATGTGGATGGAAATCACCGCAGTGTGGCAGCCCTGTGTCGGCAACGGGCAACAAAATATCTCATGGGTTTCACACAGAACCCAGATGGGCCGCAAGTGGCCCAGCAGGTTGCCACCACTGCTGATTCTTGTTCCTAAATTCCTATATTAAGCAGCTCGAGGGTCAGTCAGTGCATTAACCTCATCGTCAAAATGTCATTTCTCCCCTTGTTTCTCACGCGCGAACGCCTTGCTTATTTCTCAGGGTCACATTATACTCACAGACACAGACAAGGCCTGATGTTTATTCCCAGCATTTCCTGTTTTAATTTTAGATTTCCAGCACTTTCGGCTTTTGAAGAAGGTGCTGTCACTTTTTTTATTTGAATTGACAGCGCTGTGCATGTCGAGCTTATTGCAGTTTCGCACATCCACGACGAACGTGCGTAGAGTGAAATCGGTATCCCCCCTTACTGTTGCGAAAGGGGGAGGGGAGACGGAGGCACAACTGGTGATCTGGGAGGAAGAACTGCAGAAAGAATCCCTGAGACAACATGAAGGGTGGTGTTGGGCAATAGAGAGACACCAAGCTTTGAGCAGGACTCTGCAGTGACGTGGATGGTTCCGCTGCGCTTTTCATTTCCGGGTGGCGCTGCTTGTGTTTCCCAATCCGAGCGGTGGGGAGCGCGAGGAGCGGGGCAGGGCAGCGCGCGAGCTAACGGTAAACGGCTCGACGGCGGCAGGAAGCGGGGAGCGGCTCAGTTGAGCCCGCGTCACAAAGGGGCGCGCGGCGTCACCCCGGCGGCCCGGCTCATGTCACGGCGGTGATCAGGCCGGCGGCGGGATGGTGTGTGCTTGCGCTCCTCGCACCGTTTCTCCGTCGTGTGGAGCCAATTCCCCACCGAGAGTGATCTGCGAGCGGAGTGATCAAGACTCGTACCTGCCCGGCTCTGACCTGCTGCTTCTCGCACGGACATTGCCCACAGTCAGAGCCCGCGGCGGCCTCTGAGGGAGGGAGAGAGAGAAGACAACCGTAACTGGCGGCGGCTGGCCGCCTCCCACAAGGGCATTCACTCACCAACTCCTGACCGTTCTCAACTCTTCCTGCAGAGTGAGGTCTCAATGAAGATGTGTCATTAAACAGGAAGGAGAGAGAGAGAGTCAAGTCCACCCATCCACACCCAGTGAAGACGGTAAGTGTCATACTGAGCCCCGGCTAAAGCATAGAGTTGTCGAAAGGAAGTAGGACGGCTTTTTAATCCCGCAGAAAATCGGCCAAGCTTGTACGGTACTAACCAGCAACTTGTGTTCTAATTTCGCAATAAATTGTGTATGAAATACTGTATTTTTAAAAATAAATGTACTCTAGGCGCGGTGTTCAGAACATGGTCTTTAAAGTCAATTGGGTGAGGTGAAATAATTAACTTACTTGCTGTATGTTTATGTAATATACAATTCCCCCTTTCTCCTGACCTTAGTTTGTGACTAACACGCAGACTGCAGATTGAGCAATGAGGTTTAGCGTCGACTGTACACTTTTAGACCAGGGAGACTTTATTTTGATAGGTGTGCACCCGGGTTTAACTTATCATTTACACTTCATTGAATTGCCAATTGAAACTTTCACATTCCCTTTGCTCAAATATTGCCGATGAATAAGTGCGAAGTTGCTGCATGTGTCGCCTCCGCTTCCTCTAGCTTTATTAATTCCGAAGACCGTGTTTTCGTTGACGCCGTTGTGCAGTACATTAAAATAGAAGTTAACAAAATACAGTGGGTGTTGCTCACTGTAAAAATTAAACTCCTCATCGCCCCGGAAAGTAATCACGGGGATTTAACAATTTATTTCATTGTAATTAATTTTTTGTATAAAAAGCTTAAATTATAATCATAATGTTGGTTTAATTTTAGCAGTAAATTGTACTGTTTAGAACGAAGCTTTATAATTAAAAGGAATGTTGCTACTGTCTTGAACATTTAGGACAGGCTAAACACACAAGATAGACTTTGAAAATGGCCACTAGGGGTAATTGGTACAACATTTCTAAAGCGGTAGATGCTGCACTTGTGTGAACTTTTGTAGTGTGCCCTTTTTAACTGTTATTATGACATTGCACTATTTATGATATAAGTTTGAGGTTATTGACACCAATGTATGAATCTATTTATTAACAATTAATGTGTTAGCTGTCCCTTTAACATACTTTAGTGCTTCCAGCTTTTTTTCCTTCATAATTTGTTTCCATTTACTCCAATCATTGTAATTTTTTTGTTTTTTGTATTAAATTTGACTACAATTGAGTAGATATTGTTCTGGGTAACACAAATTATACTGAGGATCATGAAGAACAGTCAACTTGCAGCTTGAATTCTGCTTCTATGTTGAGTACTTAGGTTTGTGTTTTCCTGCATGCAATTCAATTCTGCTGATCCATTATAGGATGAATATATCAATACACGAATCTAACATGTAACGTTCTAAATTAACTGAAAAATGTATTTACTGGCTTCACCAGAAAGCTGATGATGTGAAGTGAAAGTCGCCAAAGTCACAGAGGCCATTTGGCCCATTGAGTTTGCACCCACTCCTCTGCCTGATTCCCATAACCCCATCAAACCTGCACATCTTTGGACTGTGGCAGGAAACCGGAGCATCTGAAGAAAACCCACAAAGACATGGGGAGAAAATGTAAGCTCCGGACAGTCACCCAAGACCTGCATTGAACTTGGGTCCCTGCTACTGTGAGGCAACAGTGCTAACCACTGTGCCACCGTGCTGACTGGTGGTGATTTAACCTGAGGGTCCCCACACCTCGGGCAAGGGGCATGGTTGAGAAGGCCTTCATGGTTAACCTCAGCCTGTACGGGAATTAAACCTGCGCTGTTGGCGTTGCTCCACATGACAAAGCAGCCGTTCAGCCAACTAAGCTAACTGACCCCCAACACAACACATTAGAGTGCATCTTTAAAATGGACGATGCTAGATGGTCTCCATACTGTACTAATTACAATATTTATTCAATATCACCTATTTTAATATAACTATCTAGTTAGCCAAGATACAATTGTTAGCACTAAGATTCATCGCAACACATGCAACTACTCCAATAAACAATTTGGATCTAATCTTCCAGGGAATCGCAATTGCCCTTTTCCAGTTTTTGCATCTTTCTCAATTTCTTGAATCTTATTTTCTGTTTTTATGGTGTGGCTAACAAGGGTATTGAAGGAATAAGCTCATTAGTGCATATACATTTGATTCTGAGCATGGTGGCTATTTGAAAGTGTGGTATTGACCTATAAAACACAATGTGCAGTTGTTTAGGTTCAACTTGCATTGGGCAGCTTCTTTAAAATTATGTGAACTGTAGGTGTACGTATAATAACACAAATAGCAAATATTTTCACAAAATGCATTTCAGATTTTTAAAAATGTCTTCCAATTAAGAGTTCATTTTGACTTGAGCCCCGCTGTCTTTCATTTCAGCCAAAGTTGAATTGTTCATTGGACAGATTAAAAAGACGATTTATGACCAATCTAAGTGGGAATTGTTCATTCTGGTGCTAATCATGGAATCATAGAATTACATTGCAGAAGGAGGCCATTCGGCCCATCGAGTCTGCACCGGCCCTTACAAAGAGCACCCTACTCAAGCCCACGTCTCTACCCTAATATTACAAGATGTGGAGATGCCGGCATTGGACTGAGGTGAGCACAGTAAGAAGTCTTACAACACCAGGTTAAAGTCCAACAGGTTTGTTTCGATATCACTAGCTTTCGGAGCGCTGAGGTGAACCTGAGGAAGGAGCAGCGCTCCGAAAGCTAGTGATATTGAAACAAACCTGTTGGACTTTAACCTGGTGTTGTAAGACTTCTTACTAATATTACAAAGCTGATGTTCAAAGGTATTCCCCCTACCTTTATCTTGCCCTTGTATTTGCTTCATATTTGATTGCTAAAACACAGCATGTGCCCAGGAGGCTGTGAAAATGGAAATTGTTATGGTATTATTGTGCATTTTCTTATTTAAATCATTGTCATCAGTAAGTGCTGTAACATCACTAGTTGTTACCTGTGTATAGTTATATTTAACTGTCATTCGTTCTAATTTTGTTCTGTTATTTCGATGCTCAGCTAGTTGCTCCTGTTTTTGAGTCCATACTGTATTTTAAACTTCATTATTTTTATATATTAAAGATTAACTTTCACCACATCGATTCGATTACCTTTTTGTGGTCAAGTTGCCACATCTGAGGATAAAATTTGAATTTCAGCACATTCAATCAATGACTTTGTGGAAGAGGACTGGACTGAATATGTGGAACGGTTAGAACACGTTTTTTCTTGGCAAATGAGATCGCAGACAAGCCTAGAGAGCTCAACTCTCTGAGTGTGTGTGGGGCGAAGACTTGCTTGCTAGTGATTTGACAACACCACGGAAACCGGGGTACATTTAATTTGAGGATTTTTTTATGCTCATTCAGAATCACCACAATCCTAAACCCTCAGTAATTGTGCAATGTTTCAAATTCCATAATCATTTTCTGAAGACTGGACAGTCTAACGTTTTTGCTGAATTGTGCCTCTTTTTAAAAAAAAAAAAAAAAAAAAAATTGGGGGCAGTTTTGGAAGACATCATTTGGGACAGACTCATTTGTGGCATTAATGAGGATGCATTCAGCAGTGGTGTCTGGGAGAAGCTACACTTGCTTTTAAGAAGGCTCTAGAAATTTATCAGGGCATGGAAATGGCTGCCAATAATGCAAAAGATATTCAGAAGGCCAATACAGGACACAAGCAGGTGCACTGCATCAAGTAAAGAAATGAGCTGCAAATAAACAGGTGAAGATAGTGAGTGTTTTGGAGGGTCACACTATGCAAATCATTGTAAGTTTATGGGCACTGTTTGTCACCAGTGCAACAAGAAGGGGCATTTGGTGACGAAGTGCCGGGGTGCTAAGAGCAAGTCGAAGGCTGAGCAGGGAACTTCAAATGTAACAAAGCCTCGTTCGATGTTGCATCGCTTGGAAAGCTCAAATCAGGCAGAGGAGCACTACTGCATCTTTAATACAAGTGAGGGGCATGTAGTACCTATTTATGCTACAGTGGCGGTCGATGGACAGTGGATCTAGACACAGGCGCCTTTGCATTGGCAATCAGTGAGGAGACGGTCAGGACGATTTGGAGCTCCAAGCAGGGACCTTCGGATCCCTTTGGATGGACAGTGAGACTATAAACCATTGCTTGGAGTGTTTGAGGTTGACATTACATACAATAGCCAACAAGCAAGAGTATGGCTCCTAGTAGTAAAAAGGCATGGGCCTAGTCTCTGGCTCAGGAAACTTCAGTTGAACTGGGGTGAGATAAAGCACACAAAAGTGACTGAGGAAGTCATTCAGAGCTATCCTGAGGTTTACCAAGATACCTGAAACATTGTGGGGCACCACGGTTCAATTGTTCATCGATCCTCAGGCTGTTTCTTGCTTTTAAGGACCGTGTCCAATGCCATGAAAGGCAAACTAGCAGGAGTTGGAG
Organism: Scyliorhinus torazame; assembly: GCF_047496885.1. NCBI lineage: Eukaryota > Metazoa > Chordata > Chondrichthyes > Carcharhiniformes > Scyliorhinidae > Scyliorhinus > Scyliorhinus torazame. Next base: position 150,733,507 of record NC_092712.1, read on the forward strand.
CAGCTGCAAAGTCTAGGAGTCGTTGAACACATTCAGTTTTCACATTGGGCAACTCCAATTGTTCCTGTTAAGTGATGGTACTTAGCACATACGTGGGGATTACAAACTTACCGTTAATCAGTTTCCAAGCTGGATGCTTGCCCGTTGCCGAGGGTAGAACTGTTTTAACCCTTGCAGGGGGTAAGACATTTTCAAAACTGGATATGAGCCAGGTTGGTCAACAATTCTTGCAAGAGGAAGATTCAAAGCAGTGCGTGACCATCAACACGCATAAAGGATTGTTCAAGTATAATCATTTGGTTTTTGGCCTATCCTCCAGCCCAGCGATCTTCCAAAGAATGATGGACAACTTGTTACGTCATTCGTCGTATTGTAGTCGACTTAAATGAGATTTCAATTTTTAAAAATCTTTTATTGTCACAGGTAGGCTTACATTAACACTGCAATGAAGTTACTGTGAAAAGCCCCTAGTCACCACATTCCAGCACCTGTTCGGGTACATAGAGGGAGAATTCAGAATGTCCAAATTACCTATCAGCACGTCTTTCGGGACTTGTGGGAGGGAACCTGAGCATCCGGAGGAAACCCGTGCAGACTCCGCAGACAGTGACCCAAGCCGGAAATCGAACCTGGGACCCTGCCGCTGTGCAGCAACAGTGCTAACCACTGTGCTACCGGGTAAGACTGAGGAGGCGCACCTCCGCAATCTGTATCAAGTTTTAGGTTTTCAGAGGCAGGATGTGCCTGAATCGGAGCAAGTGCATTTTTCAGACACCGAGCTTGGAGTTTCTAAGCTACAAAATCGCCCCCAAGGCCATCTCCTGTGGAAGGGAATGTTTGAGCATAGCTCCGGAGCCCAGGAATGTGGCAAAGCTCAGCTCGGGACATTTGTAGGTTTGATAAACTATACTGGGAAGTTTTTGCCAGACCTTTCGACTGTATTGACTCCACTGTACCTACTACTGCACAAAGAAACCGAAGAGAAATGAGTGCCTGCACAGAAGAAAGCTTTCAAAGATCGGGAAGTGTTGCTGCAATCAACAAATCTGCTGGTCCATTGTGATCCAGACAGGGAACTGATTCTGTTGTGCAATGCCTTGCCCTATGGTGTGGGGCCAGTATTGTCTCATGTAATGGAGGACGGGTCAAACAAATGCTTTGATTTGCATCTAAAAGGCTGAAAAGAGGTATTTGCAGTTGGACAAAAAAGCCTACCTATCATTTTTGGGACAAAAAATTCCATCAGTACCTCTGGTCACTTGTTCACCTCGTGTACTGACCGCAAGCTGTTGGTGAGTCAAAATGTATTCCTCCCATGGCCTCCGGAATTTCAGTATTATTACAGCATTGTTTATAGGGCAAGGAGGGACAATGCTAATGCGGACACGTTAAGTCATCTCCCTTTACTGGATATGACAACCCAGGTTTTGTGTCCTCCCAAGACTATTTTCTTACCCGAGAGACTTGCCCAATCTCCAATGGGTGCTAAACAAATTAAGCAGTGGATGGACAGAGATCCTATTCTGTCACAAGTTAAAATATTTCTGATTCAAGGATGGCCATCTATCATAGAAGATAGTGGGTTGAAGCCTTGTGAGGCGCAAAGAAGAGTCCAGTATGCAGAGTGGTTGCATACTGTGGGGGTCGATAGTAACTGTGCCACCCTCCGGTTGATCGCAAGTAATGGATGAAATTCATGACTCATCCTGATGCCACTCAAATGAACGTTCGAGCCAGGTCAAATGTTTGGTGACCTCATGAACCAGAATTTGGAGAATAAAGTAAAATTCTGTTCTGCATGCCAATCTAACCACTAGCACCATTACATCCTTGGGAGTGGCCTGATAACCCTTGGTCGAGACTGCATGTGGATTTTGTTGGTCCTTTCATGGATCACCTGTTTTTAGTCATTGTGGATGCACATTCTATGTGGTTAGAAGTATACATCATGAGCAACATTACAACTCCCAGTACTATAGAGAAGCTATGCAAAGTCTTTGAAACTTGTGGGTTACTGGATTCTCTTGTGTCTGATGATGGAACATCTCGATTGTAAATGTTGTACCAAGAGTTTTATGCAAAGGAAAGGAATGTAATAAGCCATGTACATACCATGCCTTTTCATCCTGCTTAAAGTGGTCTGGTGGAGCAAACTGTTCGGACATTGAAGGAAGGATTGAAGAGGATGGCAGGTGGAACTTTAATGTCCAAGCTCTCTGGTTCTTATTTCAATATCGTTTCACACTACAAACAACTACTGGACTTTCATCAAAATCTCTCCTTGATCTGCTGCATCCAGATGCAAAAGCAAAAGTGGGAAGAAGATGAGAAAAGCAGAAGGAGAGACATAATTATCCTGCTAAGGAGAGATGTTTTAACCCAAATGATTGGGTTTCTGTCAAGAATTTTGGCAGTAATCAGTGATTGCTACCTGGAGTTTAAGTCATGAAATTAAACAATAGCAGAATTGTTCACACGCACCAAGATCATATTTGTCTCTGTCATGACTTAGAGACAGCAAAAGTTCCAGATAACACAACAGAAGGCAATGCTGCTATGGAAATTCAACAAAAATCTAGTGGACTCTACTTCAGAGAGGGACACTCATGAGCAGATACTCAACCTACTGCTGCGCCCACAAGTTCAATTGAATAAGTCAAGCATCACCAGAGTTGGTGGAGTCGTCAATGGTACTGCGCAGATCACAGTATCGTCACAAAGCTCCTGAAAGACTGACATAATTAAGTTAAGACATTAGTTTATTATAGCTAAGGGGTGGAGAAGTATTATATAAGAGTGTTGTTATTCATCTTATTTAAATCCATTGCGAAAGTGCTGCGCCGTCAATAGTTATTACTTGTGTATATTTATATTTAATGGTCGTTAGTTCTACTATTCTGTTAATGTTACTTTATTTAGCTAGTTTCCCCCGTGTTTGAGTCCATGCTGTATTTTAACCTTGGTAATTTTTATATAGTAAAGAAGATTAACTTTTACCACATTGTTTCAACGACCTTTTTGTGGTAAATTACTGCAAATATTACACATAACAAAATATTTTGCCCTGGAAATATATTTGGGTTTTTGCTACTTTATTTTCAATTGTTAAGGCATGGAGTTTCGAATATGGAAATATATTTGTGATTTAAAATTTTTTTTTAACTTGGTCAGTGTTTAGTTCAGAATCAGATTAAATTGTGACAGTAACTAAAATGCTCAATTATTCTGTAATGATTCCCCGAGATGACAATAGTTTACGGCAGTAATGCTGTCGCCTTTGTTCATGGGTGTTACAATGAGTGATTATGACCTGACTGCAATGTTTGCAGAAGAAAGTAGGGCGAGTCTCGAGTGAGTCATTGCAACTAATATTTTCTGAAAATAAATTTTCACTAAATTGGTGTATTTAGGACTAATAACTTCAGTTATGTTTGACCAAATAAGCTGTACTGACTTTTATATTAATGTCCCTAATATGCTAAAGAAATAGGAGAATTAATAGGGGAAAAGGATGCGACGTAGACTTATTACAATTTCATGTCTGCAGTAACAAATGGCATATTTTTGTCCTGTTATTAGTGTGTGTTCCATGACTACAAAGTAGCCAGCACAGTTCTGAAACGTATCAAATTTGCAAGATCAATTCTACCTACAGTAGGTCAGCAGAAACAGTTAGATTTATATGGTTAGAAGCTCTTTGCTCTAGATATGAAATCACTGAACAAGTTTTCTGTTTTTAATCTCACACTTGCAGTTGATAAACGTGTGTGTGTGTGTGTGTGTGTGTGTGTGTGTGTGTGTGTGTGTGTGTAAGCAAATGGGTGCAGAATGGGGTCTAAAAGTAGATGAGAAAAGAAATGATGGGGCAAATAAGGTAAATTCAATGAACATCTGAATTTAAAGAAATTAAAACTTTTTTAAACCTTGGTTAACATTCTTTTCCTTTTTAAGAAGGTAGAAGTGTCCTTTTAGACTCATTTTCATCTTCATCTCAGCAGTAGTGCAACACAAGTAGATGAAATGACTGCACTCCCAAGGACCGCAGTCACGCACACGACTGTTATCAAAGCTATTTAGCTTGGCTATAGTTCACAAACACTACTTTCATTTATATCTACAATATATACCTTTGGACACCAACAGACTCAGAAACACAATTGTTGTGGTATAGAGGGAGGCTATTTGGCCTGTTGTATCTGCACGTTCTTCCTTTCAGATAATCCAATGCCGTCTCAAGTATAATACCAGTACCAAAGGAGAACACGGTAGCGTGCCTCAACAACTACCGACTGGTGGCCCTGACATCTGTTATCAGGAAATGCTTTGAGCGGCTAGTCATGAGATGGATCAACGCCCGCCTCCCAGATGGCCTTGGTCCATTGCAGTTTGCCTACCACGGCAACCGATCCACAGCAGATGCTATCTTTCTGGCCCTACAATCAACACTTGAACATCTCGACAACAAGGCCACCTACGTCCGACTGCTGTTCATAGACTACAGATCTGCCTTCAACACCATTATCCCGACGAGACTAATAAACAAACTCTACAACCTTGGACTTGACCCCTCCCTGTGCAGCTGGATCCTTGACTTCCTCACCAACAGACCGCAATCTGTCAGGATAGGTAATAGCACCTCCTCCACAATAGTCCTCCACACCGGGGCCCCCCAAGGATGTGTGCTCAGTCCTCTACTGTACTCCTTATACACACACAACTTGTGTGGCGAGATTCCACTCCAATTCAATTTATAAGTTTGCAGATGATATGACTGGGGTGGGTCGTATCTTAAACAACGGCGAATCAGACTACAGAAGGGAGATAGATCACTTGGTTACATGGTGTACCGAAAACAACCTCTCACTAAATGTTGGAAAGACCAAGAAACTGATTATCGACTTCAGGAAACATAGTACGACCCCCCCCCACCCCCAATCTACATCAATGGCTCCGAAGTGGAGATGGTCGATAGCTTTTAAGTTCCTGGGGGTCGCTATCACCAACAGTCTGTCCTGGTCCACTCCTGTTGATGCAACTGTCAAAAAAGCCCAACAACATCTCTACCTCCTACGGAAGCTAAAGAAATTCAGCATGTCTGCATCGACTCTCTCAAACTTCTACAGATGTGCCATAGAGAGCATCCTATCCGGCTGCATTACAGCTTTGTATGGCAACTGCTCGGCCCAAGATCGCAAGAAACTGAAGAGCGTGGCAAACTCAGCCCCTTGCATCACACAAGCTTGCCATCCTCCCATTGATTCTGTCTACACCTCTCGCTGCCTCAGGAAGGCAGACAGCATTGTCAGAGACCCCTCGCACCAAGGCTTTGACCTCCTCCAGACCCTTCCATCAGGCAGAAGATACAGAAGTCTGAAGACTCGCACATCCAGGCATAGGAACAGCTTCTTCCCCACAGCTACTAGACTCCTCAACAACTCTCCCTTGGACTGATCTGTTCTCTGTAAGAACACTATTCACGATGCCCTATGCTGCTCTTGTTTGGCCCTTGTTCCGCACTGTAACCAATCAACAAATATATTTGTTGATGTACCATTTGCCAATGTACTCTGTTGATTATTCTTTTGTCTACTATATATGTACTGTGTACGTTCCCTTGGCTGCAAAAAAATACTTTTCACTGTACTGCGGTACATGTGACAATCAAACAAGTGATTTTACCTCCACCACACTCAAGCAGCACATTCCAGATCTCCTTCATTTGTTTTGTGAAAAGGTTTCTCCTCATGTCTCCATGACTTATTTTGCCAATTACCTTAAATCCCATTCTTGATCCTTTCACTAGTTTTTCCTTATCCACTCTGTCCAGACCGATAATGATTTTGGATGGCTGTGTAACATCTCATAACTTCTCTTCTCCAAGGAAACAGTCTCAATTTCTCCAGCTTATCTACGCAACTGCAGATTTTCACCCTTGAACCATTCTTGTGAATCTTTTCTAATGCCTTCACTTGTTTAAAGTGTGGTGCCCAAAATTGGGCACGATACATCAGTTGAGGTCAGACCACTGTTTCATACAAGTTTATAACATAATCTCCTTGCTCTTGTACTCTGTCTCTATCAATAAAATCCAAGATGCCGTACACTTTATGCCCTTTTGAAGTTCTGTGCTATCCTTCTCACAGTTCGCAATGCTTCCAACTTTCATAGCTTCACCAAATTTTGAAATTGTGTGTTCTACACCAAGGCCTAGGTCATTAATATTTATCAAAGAACAAGGATTCCACCACCACCCCAGTGCAACTCCACTAACATTCCTCCATTCCAAAGCTCACCTATAAATCGCTACTCTTTCCTGTCACTCAGCCAATTTCATTTCCATGTTTTTCCACGCTGTAACTTTGCTTGTAAATCTCTAACGTGGCACTTCATGAAATGCCGTTTGAAAGTCCATATATACCAGCATTACTGTAATCAATCCTCTGTTACCTCTTCAAAAAACTTCAGAAAGTTTGTTAAGCATGATTGGTCTTAAATGCATGCTGACGTTTCTTAATTAACGCACATTTGTCCATGTGACCATGAATTTTGTATTGTTTGTAGAAGCTTCCCAGGACCTGTTAAACTGGTTAACCTGCAGCTGCTAGGTTTACCTTTACACTTTCTTTGAAAAAGGAAAGTATTTGTACCCTGCGGCATGGAGCACAATGGTTAGCACTGCTAACTCCCATTCATTTAATACCTCAACTATGCCTCCTGCCTCCATGTGCAAATCTCCGTTTTGGTCCCTAATTGTCCCCATATCTCCTCTCACTACCCATTTACTAGTTATATGCCTTTACATTCTCTTTAGAATCCCCTTTTACGGTAGATGCCAGTCTTTTTCATTCTCTCTCGGTGCTTCTCTTATTTGCTTTTTCACTTCCCCTCTGAGCCTTCTACATTTGGTCTCGATCTTGATTGTATTAACCATTAGACATCTGCCACAAGCACATTTTTCTTCATCTTGATCTCTTGTATCACCCAAGGAGCTCTGGATTTGTTTGCCCACCTTTCCCTTTTGTGGGAAGATACTTGACTGTGCCCAAATTATTTTTAAAGCTAACCATTGTTAAGTTACTGTTTTAGCTGCCAACCGTTGAATCTGGACTGATGTTCTTTAACCTTTTCCATAGCCACCTAATGATGCAATGGTCATGATGCAATGGTCATGGCCCCTAAAGTTCCTCTACCAACACTCTACAGTTGACGCTTGCAAATTGCAATGATTAAGCATTTGGACCTTGCACTGGTGAACAACTTTCCTTGCTTGACCAGACTGGTAATAGTTTGTAATATATGACTTTATTGTGTGGTGATGCACAATGTTAAAGAATATTAAAGAGGCATTATATTCTAGAGTTAGATACCTGTTGCAAATGTTTTTAGTTATTCTCTTTATTTCTGATCATATGAAGTCAGGAGAATTTGTGTATAGACCTTTGATGCGAATGATTAACATGCTGCAAAATTAGTCTTTGCTACTTGATATTGCCATGACAACCATGATATAAATTTGGCCATCCATTTTGAGCATTTGCAGCACCAATTTTTAAATAATGAAGGCCTTGAAACCTGAGGATAACTTTCAAGAAATATTGCCCGTCTCCTTTTTGAAAGCTGAATTTTGAAACCTGTATTTTGAAATCTGTATTTTATTTAATGTGGTGCGATAACAATAACTATTTTTGCATTTAGCACTGTGGATTGTACAACAAAGCATTGGTGTCAATTCAGTAGTAGTATTGGGCATCATAACTTGTGCTTAGCAGTATATAGACATAGAACATACAGTGCAGAAGGAGGCCATTTGGCCCATCGAGTCTGCATCGACCCACTTAAGTCCTCACTTCCACCCTATTCCCGTAACCCAATAAGCCCTCCTAACCTTTTTGGCCACTAAGGGCAATTTAGAATGGCCAATCCACCTGACCTGCACATCTTTGGACTATGGGAGGAAACCGGAGCACCTGGAGGAAACCCACGCACACATGGGAAGAACGTGTAGACTCCACACAGACAGTGACCCAAGCCGCGAATTGAACCTGGGACCCTGGAGCTGTGAAGCAACTGTGCTAACCACTATGCTACCGTGGTGCCCATAATTTTTAAAAAAAATGAGTACCCAATTATTTTTTTCCACTTGAGGGGCAATTTGGCATGGCCAATCCTCCTTCCCTGAACATTCGCCCCACAAACACGGGGAGAATGTGCAAACTCCACACTGACAGTGACCCAGAGCCGGGATCGAACCTGGGTCCTCGGCGCCGTGAGGCAGCAATGCTAACCACTGCAACGTGCTGCCCATCATGAATGACCACTTGTATTTCAAAGTTGCATACTGCTCAACCAGTCACCCAGATTGCTTCATCAGATTAAGTTCCTGATCTCAGTTGTGCTAGGAGAAGAGGATGAATGATTTCCTACAAGGAGGTACAAGCAGGGGGAGAATCATCTTTGCACCTTCCTTCTTGCCTATCACCCCACTCCTCCCAGCATTGTTGGATATTTTGGAGTAGGATACCTGAAAATATGTACAAGAACCTGTGAAGAGAGAAAAATGTTTTGAAGGACAATTGATTCATTGCTGTAGCCTAGTTCAGTGATGGCTCTAGTTATATTTTGAAAATTAAGTTTAAGGAGCGGAGCACATTTTTAAAATTAACACCAGTGTGGTGCTAAAGATGGGCTAAGTGAGGCCCTGGAAAATTTGTAAATATGGATTTCAAATTTGATGCATTGGCAATATGGAAAAATGGAAACCAGTGAGGAAAGGATGCAAATGGCAAATGCGTCATTTGTAGGATTGAGGTTAGAAGTACAGTGAGGGGAAAGATTGGAAAAGTTGACTCTGAAGATAAAAGCATTGGGGAAACAACAGTGGGCGTTGTTTGGAAGCTGATGATCTCAATGAACTGCTCAGAACACAAAGAATTAATAAGGAAATTATAGATGATTTGAAGACATTTTGCACTTGTCTTCACTGTTGAGGATACAAACGACATTCCAGAAAAATTGTGAATCAAGATGAAAGGGAAGGAAGGGGGTGGGGGCACATTAGAATTTTGGTACATTGTCATGGGCCCCATATCTGTTTTGTAATAAAATTATCTCGCCATCTTAAAAAATACTTGCATAATGTGAAGAGGAAAGTCTCATGGGCATTAACAACGGAGGTGAAGTAAGGTGTCATTTCCATTGTTGCAATGTGGAGCACTGCTGAAAGGTGGTCATCACTGGTGGACCTATTCTTTGATTTATTGAATTTCATAACAGAAAAGGTCTGTTCGCAGGTGAAAGTTGACCCCAACAGTACAAGTATCTTTTGGACATGAGCCCTCATCTTTGCACAGTGCTGTTTACTGAGAGATGTGTAAACCTTGGAAGTAACACTGATTTGAATTACTCCGCATGCAATGAATCAGACTGCAAATCAATAAGCAAAATTTGAAGGCCACTTGGAGCATTGTCTACATTGCATGTGAAAGGCAAGGAGATTAATGCAATGTCATCTTCAATCATCCTAAAATCCTCGAAGCAGTGGGAAAACTCAAACATGCAAAGCAAGCAGTAGTGATCCTTTCCGGTTCTGATCCAATATTGTAATCTGTTGCAAAGTAAGTATGTAAACTTTTTGCCTTCAATTGACAGGAAAAGGAGCAACTTTATCACAAAGGCCTTGACAAAGGAGTACATACCATGAGCAAAAAGCTCCCTTCCTTGTTGTTTAGAATTCAGTTCATTGATGTGATTCACGACATCAATGGCAAACTTGAAATAAGCCAGTTCACATAATTTAATTGAGAAAATCGATGTCTTTACCGTTCATTTGCAAAGCAAATCATTCTGCTTTCAGATCCCAGACTCTTTTCAGAACTTTCCCCAAACTGAGCCATCTAATATTTGTATGATGTGGAGATGCCGGCGTTGGACTGGGGTGAGCACAGTACGAAGTCTTACAACACCAGGTTAAAGTCCAACAGGTTTGTTTCGATGTCACTAGCTTTCGGAGCGCTGCTCCTTCCTCAGGTGAACCGGTAATATTTGTATGGTAGAGAACATCCATGCGTTCTGCCTCAGACTTCTCTAACAAAGAAACAAATTGCCTGTGGTTTAATGCTCTTTCTCTAGCAAAGTTCACAAGTTTTGTAGCTTTGTCCATGGCATTGTTTAGTTTGAGAACAATTTTGCTTAGAAACTCCTGTGTGAATAATGCACAATGCATGACAGAAAAATTATTTTCTGCTCTGGGTTTGTTTCTTTCATTTTGGTCCGGAATTTTTTTCAACAGTCCAACATTTTTATTGGTCAAGTTGGTGCTTATTTGATGGTCACACTCGTCATTTCCTTCCAACTCAGTCCACATTTTGAGACATTTATTTACTGCTTCCAATAAACCTTTTCCAGTACTGGTGTTTGCCATTGACTGCATTGAAGCCAGTTTCTCGCAAACTCTCAATTTGTGGTAAAGCCTTATATGAAAAACAACAATTGGGCTGGTTTTTTTTAAACAAACAATTTTATTGAGGTATTTTTGACATTGTAAACAGTAACAATATACATTAGTGTGCAAATATCAATTACAAAAACATAGTGCAAATAACAGTTCCTCTCTCGCAAATAGACCTGCCTATTCTTCCCCCCTACACTACACTATTCTAACCCCCCCCCCCCTTGCTGATGATTAGTTCCCCGCGGAGAAGTCGCTGAATGGTTGCCACTTCTGGGCGAACCCCGATAGTGATCCTCGTAAGGCGAACTTGATTTTTTTCCAAGACGAGAAAACTTGCCATGTCCGACAGCCATACTTCGGTCTTTGGGGGCTTTGAGTCCCTCCCGGCCAACAGTATTCGTCGCCGGGCTGCCAGGGAATTGGGCTGTTTTTTTACGTCACAGCTCTCATCGAGTGCTGGAGTGAAATAAGAAAAATCATTGACCTTGCTTTCCAACTTTGGTCCAGGTTCTCTGAGATTTCTATACATCTTGTCACAGTTTACCTTGACGGTGAAATATTTTCAAACTGTGTTTTCTTGCTGGGTAATTTATTGCAGCAGTCAACCAAGCATTCCTTGATGAATTCTCTGAGAATGACTCGTTGTTTTTGGCAATTTTAGTGCAATCACTTAGCTTGCTCTGGTAATTCCATCTTGTGTATATATTCTGGTTATAAAATTTGTGCTCTCTTCATTTGAGCAACCATCTTATGCGATTGTCTAGCTCTTCATCAGACATTTTGCTCTTTTGCTGACTGAAGTGTCAGTTCAAGTTGTATTCTTCGAATATGGTGATACTTTATTTGCAAACTAAGCACACAGCTTTCTGTGCTACATCTGTAAAGAAGTATTTGGAAATCCACTCCTTGTTAAACACAGTGTCCAATTTTCTCTTCAACAAACCTGTGTTTGTATTATATCCCTCCACTGAAGCAGGGCAAATGTGAATCCATGAAAAACAAGTGTATAACTATAACTGCGATGATTAACAACATGATCATAGCAACCAATCAGAGGCCTGTGCATTGCAAGCAGACATTGCATTGCTGCTATAGAACAAATTTGATCAAGATGCAATGATTTTTTGGGGGTCTGATCTTGGAGCCACTTTGGGCTGGATCAAGCACGGTGGTTGTGTTTGCCCACCCCTGATCTAGGAGGACAGAGGCAGCAGATACATGGGATCACCACCAGCTGGAAGCTCCCGTCCAAGCCACTTTCCATCCTAACTTGGAAATATATCACTGGTGCTTCACTGTGGCTTGGTTATAATCCTGGAGCTCCCTCCCTAACAGCACTGTAGGTGTACCTACACACTGGGACTGCAGCGGTTGAAGAAGGCAGCTCGCCATCACCCCATGACCTTCTCGAGGGCAATTAAAGCTATGTTATAAATTCTGGCCTAGCCAGCAACATCCACATCCAGTATGAAGATTTTTTTAAAAATTCCTAAATTCCCTAGCTTTTGGAAAGGTTCCATCAGATTAGAAAAAAAGGAGGGAGGCAAAAAGTGGGGAAAATATGGGTCAGTTAGCTTAACATCTGTCATAGGGGAAAATGCTGGAATCTATTATTAGTAAGAAGGTTGTAGCAGGGCACTTAGAAAATCAAATGTAATCAGAGTGAATATGGCAAAAAGTATATATTATTTGACTAATTTATTGGTGTTCTGTGAGGAAGTAACAAGCAATGTGGATACGGCGGAACCAGTAGACGTGGTGTCTTATATTTCCAGAAGACATTTAGAAAGGTGTGTTACATCAAATGTTACAATACAGAATAAGAGCTGATGGTGTAGGGGGTAGCAGACGAGCATGGATAGAGGATTGATGAGCTCAGTGGAGTGCCACAATGCTTGGGTCTCAACTATTGCAATCTGTGGCAATGATTTGAATGAAGGGACCCAATGCCTGGTGCTGAATTTGCAGTTGACAAAAAAAATGGACAGGAAAGTAAGTTGTAAAGAGAACAGAAGGAGTCTGCAAAGGGGTATGATCGGTTCAGTGAATGAGCAATAGTTTGGCAGATAAGAGCATAATGTGGAAAAGTGTGAACTCACAAGAAGCATTTAAAAAAAAAAGCTATCTCGGGCATGGACAAGCATCTCTCGGCAGGACAAGGTCACCAACTTTGGAGCATTCTAATGTCATTAACATACAACCATTGCTAAGCCAAGATCATCTGTGCTGGTTTTGCTACATTCATTAGATGGATGACAGCTTAGTACCTAAAGATTTTCTGTACCGTGAATTGGCCATTGGGCCATTACCTCCTGGATATCCATACCACAGCTACAAATACAAGATATGAAAATGGTGGATGTTGCCACTGACCACTTGGGGATGGTTGCTGATGGCCATGATGACCTCTGGAGGCTGATCATTTGCAAGGTAATTGGAAGAAGCAAGTATAAACTAAAAGCAGAATAGGCTGAGAAGATGGCCCAGAAAAAACAGAAGTCAGTGAATCGTGCACTTTCAGCCCACTGCCTTTGTTTGCAGCAAATGCAACAAAGACTGCTGTGCCAGAGACAAAAGGCTGCCGTTATACTTTTTTTTAAAGTCATTTTCACAAATTTACTCGTAGGTGCTGGAATTGATATTTGGTCCAAAAATTTTTTGTTTTTCTTAAATTGCTTTTCAGCCCCGTTAATAAAACTGCGCAAGTTTACCATTCATAAATAAATCTTTCTAAAAACCTGCTCTGTTGTAGTGGCTCTTTTGGAAAAAAATTGTTTTTATATGTAAGTGAGTTTGAGTGGACATTTGGGCAAAAACATTAAATCCATAAAATGAGTGTTATTTTCAGTGATTGCAACCAGGGCAGAACCATGCCCCAAGCCCCCCCCCCCCCCCCCCCCCCATTTGTGAACCCATTGGCAGGTTAGGCCATGGTCTGTGAGTTTTGTAATCTTGAGGGGTAAACGAGACGAGTAAGCTGGTGTTCGAACATTTATATAAAGTCTGTTTCTATTTCATTAAACTGGTCTGGTTGCTGTACTAATATTGTATGTATGTTTGAAATGAGGTGGCATGTGTCTTACTTTGGGCATCTACAGCTGTGCTTTTGAAAGTAACTTTTGACATACAAGTACAAATATACTGTTTGAAACCTTGAAAACTTTTAATTTTGAATGTGATGAAAAAAATGTTGTTTTACTTGCATTAATCAAACCCCAAGCAACATTTCAGACTTTGATCCTTCAAATATGAACATTCTATGGATTTATGTTGTGGGCAGCTATAATGATTGTTTTGATGTGCTACAGTAACTGATTTGGTATTGTTGGATCACCTGGAGGAATGGTTTCCAGCTGCTTGAGCTTTGAAAGTGTTCCAATAAACATCTCAAATCTGCTGTAACCCACAAAACAAAGGCTTTAAATCTCAGAAAACGAACTATGTCTCAGCAGTTGTCTTCTAACATCAAATTGGCATCAACAGTCATAGGTCAGTAAGCAGGAGTTATTCATGCCTGACTTGAGAGTGATGCACGTTATTTGTAGCGCTCCAAAAAATGAGATGAGTTAGCACCTTCAGTTATCAGTCATGGGGAGAGTGGAGGTCTTATCCATTCTTAGCAGTTGATCATCTTAGGGATTACTGCAGGCTAAAGTTTCCTTTTTTAAAAAAAAAAAAACTTGTCTCTTCCTGGCACTCTTTTTATAAAATTTTTAAAAAAAATCTTTGGTTCCTCTTTGGCTTCTTGTTTTACTTGTGTTTTTCTTTTTCTGTGTTTCATATATTTTCCTTCATGGATTCACTCAGTTTGTACCTATTACTAAAGTCATGCTTTCTTCAGGATGACCGTCAAAATGCACTTGGTCAGAAGTGAGGGCTCGGTGGGCGGCACTGCTGCCTCACGGCGCCACGGACCATGGTTCAATCCTGGCCCTGGGTCACTGACCGTGTGGAGTTAGCACATTCTCCCCGTGTCTGCTTGGATCTCACCCTCACAACCCAAAGATGTGCAGGGTAGCTGGATTGGCCACGCTAAATTGCCCATTATTTGGGGAGAAAAGAATTGCGCACTTTAAATTTAAAAAAGAAATGGTGGAGGGAAAGCAGATTTACTGTGCACGTATAAAATTAATTACTCCATAAGGAGGTATGACACATGTTTATATTTGTCACGTGTAGTTGTGATGCAACAGATTTTGTAAAAAAAACCTGATCTTTTAAATGAACACAGGAAGCCTCAAAGATGGTTGCCAAACGTCACCTGGCCTGCAATGTGGTCAAGCTTTCAAAAAATCGAAGTGGATTGCAATAAACATATCCAGCCATGTGAAGACATTTGAAATTCAATTTGCATTTCCATCAGGGTAAACAGAAATTCACAAAGGAAAAGGAGCAACATAAACACACACATTCCTAGCTGACAGACCACTTTTAAGGAAACCCATTTTACCTGGTTGTGACGTATCGGTTGTTGAATTTGGTTGTTCTAAGAGCGAAAATAACCAGAATACACTTCTTTCAATTGCATTTGTGGAAGTAGACAGTGGGATGGTGGGCGTAGGTCGCAGGGGAATGCAGCTTGGTTTGAGTGGAATAAATTACTTCCTACTAGAAAAGAATACTTGGGCCAGGTAGCGTTTGTGGAGAGAGGAAAAAAGTTCAGATCCATGACCTGTCAGAACTGGGAAAAGTTGCAAATGTAATCTTAAGCAAGTGGAGGGGAGGAAATAATGAAAGGGATGGTCAGTGATGGGGTAGAAGGAGGCGGGGGGGGGGGGGGGGGGGGGGGGGGGGCAATGGGATCAGCCATAAAAAGTGCTGATGGTGCAAGGCAAATGGGGATGGTAATGAAACATTAGGGTTTAAAGAAGCTGGAAGTGACTGAAGCCCCACAACTGCTGGCTGAAAATTGGGAAATGATCTGAGTGGCCTGGACACTCTCTATTGGTTTAGTTTCCCCCGCAGAAAAGTCATGATTAGACTACTGTTGATTTTTTTTGCAGCAGAGCTTTGTATATCATGGGCAATTTATTGTTTTAATTGAATATGGGGTTTTACCAGTTTAATTAAAACACTGATTACCTACTTTAATTGACACAAAACCATGTATATTTGATTTCTTATTAAAGCAAGCTGGTGTTATTGGGCATAATACTGTGGAAATAAGAGCTCTAAATTGGATTTGTGATTGACACTCAGGAGGATGTCAAGCTGCAGCCACAACTACACACTCACTCCCCACACATGCCATCCCAGCCAACAAGATGGCAGCAACAAGAGCAGCTCCAAAATTTACCGATGGCGAGTTGGAGACCCTCCTGGATGCAGTGAAGGAGAGACGGTTGACCCTGTACCTCGGCCTGGGAAGGAGGCTGCCAGCCACTGCCATTTCAAAGATGTGCAGGTTAGGTGGATCAGCCATGCTAAAATTGCCCCTTAATGTCCAAAAAAGGTTAGGCGGGGTTACGGGGATAGGGAGTGTCCAAAGATGGTTAGGCTGGGTTACGGGGATAGGGTGGAGGCATGGGCTTAAGTAGGTTGCACTTTTCAAGGGCCTCCTTCCGCACTGTAAATCCTGTGATTCTATGAAATCCAGTAATTGTGCTACTAACTGGAAAAACCCACTTGTTACCTCTCCCTTCATCATATTTCCCAAATAATTTCCCCCTCCTGTTTCTGAGTGACTGTTGGAAATAAAATTTATTTGGAGAACAAAAACTTCTGAATTAATTACTAATGAATGTAGTTGCATTAAATGATTAGAAGCTATCAAAATAGGCAAATTTGGGAAAATTCTTATCACTGAGTATTTATCATGGTAGAGAATTGTGAAAATTATTTCTGTTTGTTTTAGTGTCGGAATGTTCTGTTACCACCATATTAATTAGGACTTGTGGAAGTTTCAGAAGTACTGGTTTTATATTTTTTGATGTGGAGTTTGACTATTGTTAAACTGACTATTGTTAAGTTATGGTACTAACATTATTACTGGAGAGCCTTTGTTCATCCAGTTTCAATTAGGAAATTAACATTCAACTGCTGATATGCACACTTCTTCCTATTGACACATAGCGCAATGACTTTATGGTGAAGGTCCAGAGTTTATTTTTTCTTTTCGTATTCCTGTTTTTTTTTCATGTCTGTTAACATTTTATGGGCCTTCATA
Organism: Scyliorhinus torazame; assembly: GCF_047496885.1. Lineage (NCBI taxonomy): Eukaryota > Metazoa > Chordata > Chondrichthyes > Carcharhiniformes > Scyliorhinidae > Scyliorhinus > Scyliorhinus torazame. Next base: position 150,750,123 of record NC_092712.1, read on the forward strand.
GTCTGTTTGCTGTGGAAGTGTGAACAGATTGTTGGCACTGCAATTTGGGTACATTTCGTTGCATACATAGTACATGATCCCATTTCTCTTACTACTTCTCTCCCACCCCCCCACAAATAAAAATACAACAAACAAGTTTTTAAAAATAAATTTAAAGTACCCAATTCTTATTTTTTCCAATTAAGGAGCACTTTAACGTATCCAATCCACCCATTCGGCACATCTTTGGGTTGTGGGGATGAGACCCACACAGACATGGGGAGAATGTGCAAATTCCACAAGAACAGTGATCCGGGGCCGGGACCAAACCCAGGTCCCCGGCGACAAATAAATTAACTGGATTAAACTCTTTCCTAATCTTGGCTACACACATGCTTCTCAGTGGGTTTCTTATTTTTTGTTTGCTCTTTTTTACTTCCACTTTTTTCTTTCCCCTCATTTGTTTCACTCTATACTTAAGTTACTTACGTTTTGCCTATTCATAGGATGTGTTAATTTTATACATGTTGCATGAGTAGTTGATGAAATACAACACATCAGTGTACCTATTTCAAATAACAAAGCTATATCCGCCTTAATTGCAAGGGCAGCAAGGTAGCACAGTGGTCAGCACAGTTGCTTCACAGCTCTAGGATCTCAGGCTCGAATTCCGGCTTGGGTCACTGTCTGTGCGGAGTCTGCACATTCTCCCTGTGTCTGCATGGGTTTCTTCTGGGTGCCTCGGTTTCCTCCCACAGTCCAAAGATGTGCAGGTTTGGTGGATTGGCCATGCTAAATTGCCCTTAGTGTCCAAAAAGGTTGGGTGGGATTACAGGGATAGGGTAGAGGTATGGGCTTGGGTAGGGTGCTCTTTCCAAGTGCCGGTGCAGACTCCTCCTGCACTGTAAGTTCTATGATTCTATTTTCAAACAAAGACTGTTTTTAAACAGTCCAGGTTGCAAAACAACTCCAGTGCTTCAGACGTCAATGATTCAACCTGGCTATCCTTGGGGGTAGACCAACACAAATTACACCCTTTTTAGAAGGGAATTTTGTATTTCATCAAATTTAAACACTTATTTTCTGGATTAACTTTTACTCTGCAATTCTCCTGTACTCAGCAGTAGTTGTAGTAAAACAATGCCTGTAGAGAACATTGATGGTTTAGTTGGCTGCGCTGTAGCTGTCTTTGAAAATCTTATATGGATGCCACATTACAAGCAAAATAACTAATGCAATAGCTTTATGAAAAATAAACTTGCAAATTTCCTTTCATTGCTAACCATTTGCAATCTGCCATAAAAATGCTATTGATTTCTAACCCTGAATGGGAAAGTGTTTATTTTAAAAGCAAATTACTGCGAATGCTGGAATCTGAAACGAAAGAGAAAATGCTGGAAAATCTCAGCAGGTCTGGCAGCATCTGTAGGGGGAGAAAAGAGCTAACGTTTTGAGTCCAATGACTCTTTGACAAAGCTAACAGACCGAGAAAGTGGGAAATATTTATACTGTGGAGTGAAAATGAAAGATGAGTCATGGCCACAGAAACCAGGGAAACCGGGCGATGAAGGTTATCCACCTTTCCTTAACCTTTCTCCTCTTTGCTTCCCCCTTCCCCTCCCCCCACATCTACAGTTCATCCTCTGATAGTTTCTCTGCTGTTTGGCCTTTCACATCTTTTGTTCTCCCTGGGGACTGCCATTAGCATTCTTTCCCCTTGGTTTCTGTGGCCATTAGCACCCGGTTTACCTGGGTTTCTGTGGCTATGACTCATCTTTCATTCTCACTCCACAGTATAAATATTTCCCACTTTCTCTGTCTGTTAGCTTTGACAAAGAGTCATCGGACTCGAAACATTAGCTCTTTTCTCTCCCTACAGATGCTGCCAGACCTGCTGAGATTTTCCAGCATTTTCTCTTTCGTGTTTATTTTAAGGTCCAGCAGTTGAAAAGTGAGAAACCTTTTACATTTCGACTTGTGGATTCTTAAGGGCACAAAGTCAGAACAACAGGTTGAACATGAACCTAATTTTTTACACCACTTGTGCTATGAACAGCAAATGCTTACCTTAAAAAGGAAGAATTCCTTATGTTGCATGGTTGCTGATTGTTGTAGCCCCCAAGAGGACTATGGGAAATCCATTGTTGATTTCCCTGTAGGACGAGCTTCTCCGATAGGTGACAGAGACCACAAAGCTGGGGCTCGTTAAGAACAAACATAAAAGCTAGCCCAAAGCAGGTGTGGTTATCTCTCCCAGCAAGGACTGTACTGGGAGTGAGATGCTGCCTTGAGCAGAATATTGCATATAGTTAAATACACCTCTGTTTTCATGCCGCTGGTTTCCTCGAGATAATAAACTAATGTATCATAATTTCACACTTTCCTTAATTGGTAGAGTTTCTTAATGTTTTATTCAACATTGTATTTCCCTGCCTTATAGGTATATTCATGTACTCATCATTTTTAGTACTGATTTTATTATGATTGATGCTTGTACCTCATCTGTGCATCTTACAATTTGTAAGCCCATGCTGATTTATATCGTACACTTTTTCAATTTGTATTGATTAGCGTTATATTGTATGTTTTGCTGTCTTTTTCAGTTGATCATAGTTATGTTGCAGAGTCATAAATTTTGGATTCCAGCTAATGGGCGGCATGGTAGCACTGTTGCTTCACAGCGCGAGGGTCCCAGCTTCGATTTGGCTTGGGTCTATGCGGAGTCTGCACGTTCTCCCTGTGTCTGTGTGTGTTTCCTCCGGGTGCTCTGGTTTCCTCCCACAAGTCCCGAAAGACGTGCTGTTGGGTAATTTGGACATTCTGAATTCTCGCTCTGTGTACCCGAACAATTGCTGGAATGTGGCGACTAGGGGATTTTCACAGTAACTTCATTGCAGTATTAATGTAAGCCTACTTGTGACAATAATGATTATCATTATAACTACAGATTCTGGAGCACACAATTAAGACTGAAACCAGCCGTGGTCTGAGGTTGAACTGGACAGAACTGACTGACACTGAGCTGATCGTCTGATCCATACGATTCTCCATTACAAAGTCTGCACACACATCAATTTCACCCTATTGTCCATTTCTGTGCCTGCTTCAGCTCCTCTGTTGCTAAAACTCTTTATCTGTTGCTTTCTATCTCTGGACTCTCTCATCCTACCCAGACTCAAATATTCCACCATTCTCCTGGCGGACTTCCCATTTTCTAACACTTGTAAATTTGAGATCATCTAAAATTCTGCTAATGATGTAATCGCTTGCATTATTTCAGTTGCTCTTCATCCCTATGCTTGCTGATCAACATTGGTTTCTTATCCAGCAATGCCTGATTTTTTTAATTTTTTACCGTTGAATTCAAATCCCAGTCCAGTCTTGCCCCTCCCTATATCGGTAACTTCCTCTAACTCTGCAACCCTACAAGATATTTCTAGTCTCTAATACTTAAAATTTTCATCACCTCCACCATTTGTCATCAGCTGCCAAGACCCCAAGCTCTTCGATTTTGTCCCTGATCCTCTTTGCCTTTTTCCTCTCCTTTACGATACTCCTTAAAATCTATCTCTATGGTAATCTGTCTTAATGGCTCTGTGGCTCAGTGTCAAGCTTGTCTAGTAATTCTTCTGTGACATTCCATGGGACATTGTTACTATGTTAAAGATGATGTGCAAATTCAGGATGTTTTTGTATCCTAAATCTCAAGGTACAATTTGCATGTTCAGATGGTTACGGTAGATTTCTCAGTGCTGTTCAAAGAAGAACACAATTAGCTGCTGCCATGAATAATGTCCCTCCCTCAACCAACATCGGACAAATAGGCCATTCACTGTTTTTGGAAATTTGCTGTGTGCAGCATAGTTTCCCTGTTTGTCAGGATAGCAACTACACTTCATAGTAATTCACTGTTGAGTACTTTGCAACATTTAAGAAATGTGGTAGAATATTTTATACTGTCAAGTATGTTCTTCATTTAAGTCTTTGAACTGTGACAAATAAATCACAAGAGAACATTCTTCTAGTATTTCACTTAGGTGAAGATGGCATGAGGGTTTTTACTCTTTTGGGGTGTGGCTAGACCAGCATTTGTTCACTGTACCTAATTGCCTTTGAGAAGATGGGTGGTGAGCTGCAATGCATTTTGTATACGTTGCACGTAACTGCCACTCGTTTTGGAGTGAATGTTTAAGGTGATGGATGGAGAGCCAATCACGCAGACTGCTTTGTTCTAGATGTCAAGTGTCTTATTGGAGCTGCACTTATCAAGGCAAGGGGCTTTTCACAGTAACTTCATTTGAAGCCTACTTGTGACGAGCGATTTTCATTTCATTTTTCATTTCAAGTAGAGAGTATTCTATCGCACTCCTGACTTGTGCCTTGTAGGTGATGGACTGATTTTGGGGAGTCAGGGGATGAGTCATTCTCTGTAGAATTGCCAGCCTCTGATCTGCTCTTTAACCACAGTATTTATATGGCTGGTCCAGTTCAGTTTCTGGTCACTGGTTACCTCCAGGATGTTGATTGGGGATTCAGCAATGGTAATGTCATTAAATGCCAAAGGAAGATAATTTAAATTCTCTCTTGTTGGAGATGGTCATTGCTTGCTCAGCACTTGTGTGACACAAAGGTTTCTTGCCACTTTTCTGTCCAAGCCTGAATGGTGTCCAGGGGGTTGGTGTTGAGGATAGCATATTGGCATGGATGAGGATTGACTAGCTAAAAGAAGACAACAAGAGTTGGATAATAGGGGCATTTTCAAGATGGCATTTTCAACTTGGCAACATGTACTATTGGAGTGCCACAGGGATCAGTGCTGGGGCCACAATCATTTACAATATATATTAATGACTTGATTGGGGGAAGTGAACTTCCTATCACTTGAGGATAACACAAAAATAGGTGGAAGGCAAGTTTTGAGGATGACATACAAATTCTATAAGGGGATACAGACCAGTTAGGTGAGTGGTCAAAACTTGGCAGATGGACTATAATGTAAGAAAATGTGAAGTTATACACTTTGGTAGGAAGAAAAAAGGAGCTGAATATTATTATTATTATTAATAATAAAAAATGTTTTTATTAAGAATTTTTCAACAATGTTTTCCACCTTACAAACAACCCCCCCCCCCCCCCCCCCCCCGTAACAAAGAAAAGAAATGATGTGGAGATGCCGGCGTTGGACTGGGGTGAGCACAGTAAGAAGTCTTACAACACCAGGTTAAAGTCCAACAGGTTTGTTTCGATGTCACTAGCTTTCGGAGCGCTGCTCCTTCCTCAGGTCGCACCTGAAGAAGGAGCAGCGCTCCGAAAGCTAGTGACATCGAAACAAACCTGTTGGACTTTAACCTGGTGTTGTAAGACTTCTTACAAAGAAAAGAAAGAGAACTCTCGTGGCAAGACATGAACATGGCAAGTCAATAAGATACAGAACTTTGTACATTGGATTCTTCCCGTACATGTCAGTTTCCTGATCATTCATGTGTTTTCTTCCTCAAAGGACCGCCCCCCCCCCCCCCCCCCGGGGCTGCTGCTGCTGCTGTCCGACCTGCATCTAACGCTCCGCGAGATGGTCTAGGAACGGTTGCCACTGTCTGTAGAACCCCTACGCAGACCCTCTCAAGGCAAACTTTATCCTTTTCAACTTAATAAACCCAGCCATATCATTTATCCAGGCCTCCACGCTGGGGGGCTTCGCCTCCTTCCACATTAGCAAGATCCTTCGCCGGGCTACTAGGGACGCAAAGGCCAGAATGCCGGCCTCTTTCGCCTCCTGCACTCCCGGCTCGTCCACTACTCCAAATAGTGCTAGCCCCCAGCTTGGCTTGACCCGGACTTTCACCACCTTAGATACTGTTCCCACAACTCCCCTCCAGTGCCGGGCATGACCAAAACATATGGACATGGTTTGCCGGACTTCCTGAGCACCTCCCACATCTGTCCTCCACCCCAAAGAACCTACTCAGCCTCGCCCCCGTCATACGCGTTCTATGAACCACATTAAATTGTATCAGGCTAAACCTGGCACACGAGGAAGAGGAATTAACCCTACTTACGGCATCAGCCCATAGCCCCTCCTCAATCTCCTCCCCTAACTCCTCCTCCCATTTACCCTTCAGCTCCTCTACCAAAGCCTCCCCCTCTTTTATCTCCTGGTATATCGCCGACACCTTGCCCTCTCCGACCCATACCCCCGAAATCACCCTATCTTGAATCCCCTGTGCCAGGAGTAGCGGAAATTTCCTCACCAGCCGCCTCACAAATGCCCTCACTTGCATGTACCTGAAAGCGTTTCCCGGGGGTAGCCCAAACTTCTCCTCCAGCGCCCCTAAGCTCGCAAACGTCCCGTCAATGAACAGGTCCCCCATTCTTCTAATCCCTGCCTGATGCCGGCTCTGAAACCCCCCGTCCATCCTTCCCAGGACAAACCGATGGTTGTCTCTAATCGGGGACCACACCGAGGCTCCCGTCACACCCCTGTGTCATCTCCACTGCCCCCAGATCTTTAGCGTTGCCGCCACCACCGGGCTCGTGGTGTACTTTGTTGGTGAGATCGGCAGCGGTGCCGTCACCAGCGCCCCCAGACTCGTTCCTTTGAAGGATGCCATCTCCAACCTCTTCCACGCCGCCCCCTCTCCCTCCATCACCCACTTACGGATCATTGCCACGTTGGCTGCCCAATAGTAACCACCCAAATTCGGCAGCGCCAACCCTCCTCTATCTCTGCTACGCTCCAGGAACCCCCTCCTTACCCTCGGGGTCTTACTCGCCCACACAAATCCCATAATGCTCCTGCTTACCCTCTTAAAGAAGGCCTTAGTAATCACAATTGGGAGGCATTGGAATACAAAAAGAAACCTCAGGAGGACCATCATTTTAACCGACTGTACCCTACCCGCCAGCGAGAGTGGCAACATGTCCCACCTTTTAAAATCCTCCTCCATCTGTTCGACCAACCGCGTCAAATTAAGTTTGTGCAGTGCCCCACAGCTCCGAGCTACCTGAATCCCCAAGTATCGAAAGCTCCTTTCCGCCCTCCTCAGCGGTAGGTCGCCTATCCCTCTTCCCTGGTCCCCCGGATGGATCACAAAGAGCTCGCTCTTTCCCACATTGAGCTTATAGCCCGAAAAGTCTCAAAACTCCCGTAGAATCTGCATTACCTCAACCAGCCCCTCCACTGGATCCTTCACATAAAGCAACAGGTCGTCTGCGTACAGCGACACTCTATGTTCCTCTCCACCTCGAACCACCCCCTTCCATTTCCCCAACTCCCTTAACGCCATGGCCAAATGTTCAATTGCTAATGCGAACAGCAGAGGGGACAGGTGGCACCCCTGCCTCGTCCCTCGATACAGCCGGAAATACTCCGACCTCCGCCGGTTCGTGACCACACTCGCCACCGGGACTTTATACAGGAGCTTAACCCTACTAATGAACCCTCCCCCGAACCCAAACCTCCTCAACACTTCCCAGAGATACTCCCACTCTACCCGATCAAAGGCCTTCTCCGCGTCCATGGCTGTCACTATCTCCGCTTCTCCCTCCACCGATGGCATCATTATCACATTTAGGAGCCTTCGCACCGTAGTGTTTAACTGCCTACCCTTTACGAATCCCGTCTGGTCCTCGTGAATCACCCCCGGGGCACAGTCCCCAATCCTCATGGCCAACATTTTTGCCAGCAACTTAGCATCTACGTTAAGGAGCGGGATCGGTCTATATGACCCACATTGCAGTAGGTCCTTATCCCGCTTCAAGATCAAAGAGATCGTCGCCTCCGACATTGTCGGGGGCAGGGTCCCTCCCTCCCTTGCTTCATTGAAGGTCCTGACCAGCAACGGGGCTAACAGGTCTACATACCTCCTATAAAACTCCACCAGGAACCTATCCAGCCCCGGGGCCTTCCCTACCTGCATGTTCCCAGTCCTTTAACCAGCTCCTCCACCCCAATTGGCGCCCCAAACGAGCCACCTCCTGCTCCACCACCCTCGGGAACCTCAATTGGTCCAAGAATCGCCGCATCCCCTCTTTTCCCCCTGGGGGTTGGGACCTATACAGCTCCTTGTAAAAGACCTTAAAAGCCTCATTCACTTTCCCCGCACTCCGCACCGTAGTTCCCCTGCCATCTTTGATTCCGCCTATTTCCCTCGCTGCCATCCTCTTACGGAGCTGATGTGCCAGCATCCGACTCGCCTTCTCCCCATATTTGTATATCGCCCCCTGTGCCTTCCTCCACTGTGCCTCTGCCTTCCCTGTGGTCAACAGGTCGAACTCTGTCTGGAGACTTCGTCTCTCCCTGAGTAGTCCCTCATCTGGAGCCTCTGCATAGCTCCTGTCCACCCTTAGAATCTCCCCCACTAACCTCTCCCTTTCCCTGCCCTCTCTCTTCACCCTGTGAGCCCTGATGGAGATTAACTCTCCCCTGACCACCGCCTTCAGCGCCTCCCATACTACCACCTGCACCTCCCCGTTGTCGTTGGCCTCCAGATACCTTTCGATACACCCCCGCACACTTCCTCGTCTGCCAGCAGTCCCACATCCAACCTCCACAATGGGTGTTGGTCCCTCTCCTCCCCCAGCTCTAGCTCCACCCAATGCAGGGCATTGTCTGAAATGGCTATGGCCGAATACTCTGTTCCCTCCACTTTCGGGATCAATGCCCTGCCCAGAACAAAAAAATCTATCCGGGAATAGGCCTTGGGGACGTGGGAGAAAAAAGAAAATTCTCTGGCCAAAGGCCTGGCAAATGTCCACGGATCTACTCCCCCCCCCACCTGGTCCATGAACCCCCTCAGCACCTTGGCCGCAGCCGGCCTCTTCCCCGTCCTAGATCTAGAGCGATCTAATGCTGGGTCCAGCACCGTATTAAAATCCCCCCCCCATTATCAAGCTCCCTACCTCCAGGTCTGGAATACGCCCCAACATCCGTTTCATGAATCCAGTATCGTGCCAGTTCGGGGCATATACATTCACCTGTACCACCTCCGTCCCCTGCAACCTACCACTCATCATCACGTATCGGCCTCCCTTGTCCGCTATTATGTTCTTGGCCTCAAACGACACCCGCTTTCCCACCAGTATTGCCACCCCTCTATTCTTCGCCTCCAGTCCCGAGTGGAACACCTGTCCTACCCATCCCTTCCTTAACCTGATCTGATCTGCCACCTTCAGATGTGCCTCCTGAAGCATGACCACGTCTGCCTTCAGTCCCTTTGGGTGGGCGAACACTCGGGCCCTCTTAACCAGCCCATTTAGGCCCCTCCCATTCCACGCGATCAGCCGGATTGGGGGGTTACCCCCCGCCCGCCGACTAGCCATCTCCTATCTTAGGCCAGTCCCGTGCTCGCGCCTCCCGCACCCTCCAGTCCCCCAGGCGGGGAATCCCTGTCCCGACCACCTCTTTTCCCGACCATTTTCAGTTCCCCCTCGGACAGTGCAGCAGCAACCCTAAAAAAACAAACCCCCCCCCCCCGCTCCGCTAGATCTACGTCTAACTCTTTTGCTCCCCCATATTACTTCCGTGAGTCAGCTGACTTCTGCTGACCCCGGCTTCCCCTGCGCCTCCTCCTCCTTGCCTTCCTCCATCCCCCCCCCCCTTTGGCACGGGAAAAAGCCCGCGCTTTCCCGAACCAGCCCCACCCCCTGTGGCGCAGCTCCTGTTGCGGCCCTTATCCCAGTTCCCTCATCCCCGAATCTCACCTCCCTCCAGCACCGACGCCCACATTCCCCATCATCATCACCTCGTCTACAGGAAAAAAAAAGGAATTTTCGGAATTTTAACCAGAACTCTACCCACATCCCCATCCATCATCCCACCCATGAAGTATTCTTTACCCATATTTACAACCCCATATACAACCGACATCTCCCCCCGCAACCACATCCCCTCAGTTCGAGTCCAGTTTTTCCATCTGAATAAAGGTCCAGGCCTCTTCTGGCGTTTCAAAATAATGGTGTCGGTCCTGATAAGTGACCCACAGTCGCGCAGGCTGCAGCATGCCGAACCTGACTTTTTTTTTTATGCAGCACCGCCTTGGCCCGGTTGAAGCCAGCTCTCCTCCTTGCCACCTCCACGCTCCAATCCTGGTAGACTCGGATCACCGCATTCTCCCATCTACTGCTCCGCACCTTCTTGGCCCATCTCAGCACACGTTCTTTGTCCGCGAAGCGATGGAACCTTGCCACTATCGCCCTTGGCGGCTCATCGGCCTTGGGTCTCCTCGCCAGGACTCGGTGGGCCCCTTCCAGGACCAGGGGGCTCGGAGAGGCCTCCGCACCCATCAGCGAATGGAGCATCGTACTCACGTACACCCCGGCATCAGCTCCCTCCACTCCTTCACGAAGACCCAGAATCCGGAGGTTCTTCCTCCTCGACCTGTTCTCCAGGACCTCAATTCTCTCGGCCCACCTCCTGTGCACCGCCTCGGGCATTTTTACTGCCAGGCCCAGGATCTCGTCCTCATTGGTATTCACTTTATCATTCACCACACGAAGCTCCACCGCCTGGGTCTTCTGGGTCGTCTTCAGCCCCTCGATCGCCAACAGCATTGGCGCCAGCACCTCCTTTTTCAGCTCCTCCACACATTGCTTGAGGAGCTCCTGCTGGTCTGGCCTGCTCGCTCTCCGCCATCCGCCATCTTGCTTTTCCCCCCTCGTTTTGGTCTCTGCTCCAGGGCCTCTTTCCTCGTCGTTCCACCGTTAATTTCTGCCATATATTGTAAGGGGGGACCTTACTGCACCTTCCCACATGGGATTGATTCGAAAAAAGCTCTGTTGGGGCTCCTCTGGAGAGCCCGAAAGTCCGTTGTCGCGGGAGCTGCCGAAACATGCGGCTTAGCTCCGCATCGCCGCAACCGGAAGTCCCTGAATATTATTTAACTAGAGAGAGATGTAGAAAGCTGTAGCACAAGAGGGTTTAAAAAATATATATATATTTATTCAAATTTTTCAACAAATTTTCAACAAGAAGAAAAAAACCAAAAACACAACAAGCAGAAATTATACATTGGAGTTCCCCCATATACAATAACCCCCCATGTAACATTTAAAAACACAAATAGGGAAAAAAAAAAACACCTTCACCCAAACGTCACCCCAAAATAACCCCCCCCCCCCCCCCCCCCCCCCCCCGCCCTTGGGCTGCTGCTGACCTCCTAACGCTCCGCGAGATAGTCTTGGAACGGTTGCCACCACCTGAGGAACCCCTGCACCGACCCTCGCAAGGCAAACTTTATCCTCTCCAGCTTGATGAACCCTGCCATGTCATTGATCCAAGCTTCCACACTAGGGGGCTTCGCATCTTTCCATAGGAGCAAAATCCTCCGCCGGGCTACCAGGGCCGCAAAGGCCAGGATACCGGCCTCTTTCGCCTCCTGCACTCGCGGCTCGTCCGATATCCCAAATAATGGTAACCCTCAGCTTGGCTTGACCCGGGCGTTCACCACCTTGGACATAGTCCTCGCAAAACCCCTCCAAAGCCCATCCAGCGCCAGAACATATGGACGTGATTTGCCGGGCACCCTGAACACCTCCCACATCTGTCCTCCACCCCAAAGAACCTACTCAACCTCGCCTCTGTGAGTAACTTTGAACTGTATTAGGCTGAGCCTGGCGCAAGAGGAGGAAGAATTAACCTTACTCGGCATCAGCCCACAAACCCTCATCTATCTCCTCCCCGAGCTCCTCCTCCCACTTGCCCTTTAACTCCTCCACTGAGGCCTCCTCCTCTTCCTTCAGCTCCTGGTAAATCGCCGAAACCTTGCCTTCTCCAACCCATACACCCAAAATCACCCTGTCCTGAATCCCACGTGCCGGAAGCAGCGGGAATTCCCTCACCTGCCGCCTCACAAACGCCCTCACTTGCATGTACCTGAAAGCATTTCCCGGGGGTAGCCCAAACTTTTCCTCCAGAGTCCCTAGGCTCTCAAACGTCCCATCGATGAACAGGTCCCCCATTCTTCTAATCCCTGCCCGATGCCAGCTCTGAAGCCTCCCATCCATCCTTCCCAGGACGAACCGATGGTTCTCCCGAATCGGGGACCAAACCGAGGCTCCTACCTCGCCCCTGTGTCGCCTCCACTGCCCCCAGATCTTCAGCGTGGCCGCCACCACCGGACTCGTGATGTACCTTGTTGGCGAGAGCGGCAGCGGTGCCGTCACCAGCGCTCTCAGGCTCGTGCCCACACAGGACGCCATCCACGCCGCCCCCTCTCCCTCCATTACACACTTACGGATCATCGCCACATTGGCTGCCCAATAATAGCCACACAAATTTGGCAGCGCCAGCCCCCCCTGCCCCTGCTACGCTCCAGAAAACTCTCTTCACCCTCGGGGTCTTATTCGCCCCCATAAATCCCATGATGCTCCTGCTTACCCATTTGAAAAAGGCCTTGGTGATCAAAATGGGGAGGCACTGGAACACAAAGAGAAACCTCGGGAGGACCGTCATTTTGACCGACTGCACCCTACCCGCTAGTGAGAGTGGCAGCATATCCCATCTTTTTAAAATCCTCCTCCATCTGCTCCACCAACTGCGTCAAATTGAGCTTGTGCAGGGCCCCCCAACTCCTAGCTGCTTGGATTCCGAGGTACTGAAAGCTCCTTTCGGCCCTCTTCAGCAGTAGCTCGTCTATCCCCCTTCCCTGGTCCCCTGAATGCATCACAAAGAGCTCACTCTTCCCTACGCGTTGAGTTTAGACCCCAAAAAGTCCCCAAACTCCCTAAGGATCTGCATGACCTCCGCCATCCCCAGTGCCATGGCCAGCAGCTCAATTGCCAGTGCAAACAACAAGGGGGATAAGGGGCACCCCTGCCTCGTCCCCCGGTACAGCCGAAAGTACTCCGACCTCCGCCGGGTCGTAGCCACACTCGCCACTGGGGCTCTATATAGCAGCCTGACCCAACTGATGAACCCCTCCCCGAACCCAAACCTCCGCAACACTTCCCAAAGATATACTGCCACTCCACTCGATCGAAGGCCTTCTCCGTGTCCATAGCTGCCACTACCTTCGCTTCCCCCTCCACCGAGGGCATCATAATCACATTGAGGAGCCTCCGCACATGAGTATTTAGCTGCCTACCCTTCACAAATCCCGTCTGGCCCTCATGAATCACCCCCGGGACACAGTACTCAATTCTCGTAGCCAGCACCTTCGCCAGCAACTTGGCGTCAACATTGAGGAACGAGATCGGTCTATACGACCCACATTGCAATGGATCCTTGTCCCGCTTCAAGATCAAAGAAATCAGCGCCCTGGACATTGTTGGGGGTAAGGCCCCCCCCCCCCCCCCCCCCCCCGCCTTATTAAAAGTCCTCACTAGCAACGGGCCCAGCAGGTCCACGTGTTTCCTGTAGAATTCAACCGGGAACCCATCCAGCCCCGGGGCCTTCCCCGCCTGCATGCTCCCCAATCCTTTAACCAGCTCTTCCAGCCCAATCGGCACCCCCCCAAACCAGCCGCCGCCTCCTCCATCCTCGGGAACCTCAGCTGATCTAGGAATTGTTGCATCCCCTCCTCCCCCGCTTGGGGCTCAGACCTGTACAGATCCCATAGAAGTCCCTAAATACCTTGTTTATTCTCACCGCACTCTGCACCGTATTCCCCCCCTCTATCCTTAACTCCACCAATCTCCCTCGCTGCCTCCCTCTTACGAAGCTGATGTGCCAGCATCCGACTCGCCTTCTCCCCATACTCATACTTTCCTCCACTGTGCTTCTGTTTTCCTCATGGTCATCGGGTCGAATTCCATCTGGAGGTTCCATCGCTCGCTAAGTAGCCTCTCCGTGGGGGGGGGGGTGGGGGGTGGGGGTGGGGGGTGGCCTCTGCATAACTCCTGTCCACCTTTAAAATCTCCCCACCAACCTCCCACTCTCCCTCCTCCCTGTGGGCCCTAATGGAGATTAGCTCTCCCCTGACCAACGCCTCCCAGACTACCCCCACCTGCACCAACAGGGCAGCACGGTAGCATTGTGGATAGCACAATTGCTTCACAGCTCCAGGGTCCCAAGTTCGATTCCGGCTTGGGTGTCACTGTCTGTGCGGAGTCTGCACATCCTCCCCGTGTGTGCGTGGGTTTCCTCCGGGTGCTCCGATTTCCTCCCACAGTCCAAAGATGCGCAGGTTAGGTGGATTGGCCATGATAAATTGCCCTTAATGTCCAAAATTGCCCGTAGTATTGGGTGGGGTTACTGGGTTATGGGGATAGGGTGGAGGTGTGGACCTTGGGTAGGGTGCTCTTTCCAAGAGCTGGTGCAGACTCGATGGGCCGAATGGCCTCCTGCACTGTAAATTTTATGAAATCCCCGTTGTCGTTGGTCTGCAAGTATCTTTCAATACACCCCGCACCCACCCGCACACCCCCTCATCTGCCAACAGTCCCACATCGAGGCGCCACAGCGGGCGCTGGTCCCTCTCCTCCCCCAACTCCAGCTCCACCCAATGCGGGGTGTGTTCTGAGATGTCTATGGCAGAATATTCCGTTCCCTCCACTTTCGGGATTAGCGCCCTACTCAAAATGAAAAAATCTATCTGGGAGTAGGCTCTATGGACGTGGGAAAAGGAGCAAAATTCCCTGGCCAGCAGCCGAGCAAACCTCCATGGATCCACCCCTCCCCCCAACTGGTCCATAAACCCCCTGAGCACCTTGGCCGCAGCCGGCCTCTTACCCGTCCTGGACCTAGAACGGTCCAGTGCTGGGTCCAGCACTGTGTTGAAGTCCCCCCCCCCCCCCCCCCCCCTCATTA